>NC_091817.1:47133124-47443124 GCF_041296235.1 Equus asinus | reverse complement strand
CCATCCATGCGGGTGGAGACAGCCCATAAACACAGGGTGAGCAACACTTAACCTGTCCCCAACTTGAGTAACACCGAGGGAGGCCCAGAGGCAGGCTGTTCACCTGGGGTCCCCCTTCCACTCCTTGGGGGCAGAGGAGGCACAGAATCCTATGGGAGAAGACCCAGCCGGCCAACCAGGCGACACATTTCAAAGCACCCCCCCAAGACCTTCAGCCCCTCTTCCCGCCTCCTGGAAATCGGCTTAAGCTGGAGACTCCCACCCAGAGTACGCTGGGCCTTTTGTTCCAGCTCCTTTCACAAAAGGAGCCCTTTTTTCCATTGGTGGTCTCGCTTTTTGTTTCCAAACTCCAACCTGTGTGGGCCCCAGATAAGGCACGGCAGGGGTTAACAAGGGTTTAATGTCTTTCAGACGCACTTCACAGACAAAGGCTAGTTTACAAAACAAGAGCCAAATGGACTCAACTCCGGCTGGTAGTCACCACCCAGCTGGGGGCCCCGGCAGGTGCTTCCCCGCCAGGCACTCAGCCCTGAAAACTTAAAGCCGGCGCTCCAGCCAGGGGCCCCCGGCCCCATCACATGGGGGCGTCGCGGCATCCCTTCTCTCCACCCGAGGAAGCCCATTCTCCCCACGAGCCGCGCCTCGATCCTCCGCCGCACACTCCTGAGTGGTCCCCTCGTCCCCCACCCGGAGCTCCGGAGGAGAAACGCCAAGGGGGTGTGGGAGGCGAGCCCAACGCCCGCTCCGCCTCCACGGAGGGAATTTAATTAGCCTGCTGGAGAGGCGGGCGGGCGGCCGAGGAGGTGTCTCTGGTGCTGCAATATAATTGAATCGGCTCCACTCGGTCGGGCCACTCGCCGCCCATCAGCGCGGCCGCGCGCCCGGGAGGGCTGGGGGCGGGGAGGCGCATCCAAGCGGAGCAGGAAGGGCCAGGGAGGGAAAAAGGGCAGCGCGAGTGGGGGGCAGCGGATGCAATCACCCTCCCACCTTCGAAGCCGGGGCAGCCATCTTCAGCAGGGGGAGGGGCAGGGGAAGGGCTCCAGCCACGGCGGCCGGAGGGAGGGAGGAGAGAAGCGGCGGAGCCCGGGGCGCGCCCTTGGGAAGCAGGCCGCGGGGGTCGGAGACCCCGGAGGGAGCAGTCCCGCCCTCCCAGCGGTCTCCCCCGCTCGCAGGAGAGGGGGAGGGAACCGAGACAAAAACCCAAGCCTCTCGCGGCCCGGGCAGGCGAGCGCCCCCCCCTAGCCGCCGCCAGCACCTGCCGCGGGGGTGCGCGGCCGCCCCCCTCGCTCCCTCCCCCGCCGCCGCCGCAAAGTTTTCACTCCGGCTCCGGACCGCTCCCCGAGAGCCCCCCGCGCGCACCCCACTCGCCCGCGCGCACTTATGCGCCCCTCACCGAAAGCAGCCACGAAGCCCCGCCCGGAGCCAGGCCCATCGGGCTACGACCCGCGGCGGGCGGGGAGCCTTTGGTCGCCTGCCCGCCCGCCCGGCTCTTATCGCCGCTCACACTCTGGGGGAAGTTGCCCGAGAGCCGTTGGCGGCCGCCCCCGCGGAACCCGCGAACTTGGAGGAGGAGAGGCGGGCGCCCGTGGAGGGGAGCGCGGAGACCCCCCCCCCCCGCCCGGCGCGACGCGCTCACCTTTCATGCCAGGGCCCCGCAGCTCCGCCTCGGCTGACACATGCTGGAACCACCGTCGCCCAGTGTTTGTCTAAACTGCTTATCTCACCCGGGGCTGCTCGGCGGCGGCGGCTCGGGCCGCTGGGGAGGTGGAGCTTCCGGGGCCCCGGCCAAGAAACACCTGCTGCTGTCGCCGCCGCCGAGGACACACCCAAGCGCAACGCCGCCCACTCCCGGGCCACTGGCTCGCTCCCGGCTCCCTGACCTCAGCCAGCGGGAGGTGTCGGGTTTCAGCCGCAAACACGCGCGCGCGCGCGCACCGACGGGCGCCCGGGTACACCCGCGCGGGCACACGCCCCTCAGCTAGGCCAGCCAGGTGAGCCGAGGACACCAGCAGGTAGGGGCAGTGCCACCCTCAGACTCCCGGGAGCCCCTGGCTCGACTGCTTAGGGGTCCCCGATACATTGGTGTCCAAAACCGGCCGCTTGATTCCAAAAGTAGGGAGCAGTCGCTTCCAAAATGCCCGCCACGCGAGCAGAGCCCTGGCACGTCTCGCGATCACTTCCCGGGCGCCTAGAACAGCGTCTGGCACAGAGCAGGCCCAATACTGAGCGAACCGACAAACTCACGTGTTCCGGAGGACAACTTTCTTGGAGCTGGTGTGCGTGTTACGGAGGGGGCGACGCAAAATAGGCTGTGTGCGTCTACCCGCCCCCCAAGATGCGTGACCTTATTGCCCCCACTTGAAAGGGTTGAATGTTAACTCGGGCCTCTGAGCCTTCCTCCCAAAATTCTAGGAACTGCCCCCCCCTCCCGTTTTAAGTAACTTTGGGGAAGGCCACAATGCGGGGGGTGGGGGCCGGGGTAGTTCTTTAAAGATCCCACGTCCCAGCGGCTGGAGAGCCCGCGGAGGCGCCGCTCCGCCAGGGGGATCATTAAGTAGCTGGGGTTGCGGTCAGAGGCGAGGCCGCCCGACTCCAGAAACTGGCACGACCCACTGGGCCTCTGGCCCCAGCGCCGCGCCTCCCCATTCCTGGCACCCCCCCCACCCTACCTCACCCAGGCACTTGACAGACTGGAATGACTCAGGGAGCGTCCTGAAATTCCTGGGCACCCACAAGCGGCACGGCGAAAGGCTGAGGGCCCCAGCCTCCCCTCCACCCCGGACTCCGCCCCGCCCCCACCGGCGGCGGGCGCGGAGGAGCCTCGAGCCCACCCCCCGCGCCGCCCGCCGCTCCAGGAAGTGCCGGGTTAATGGGTCAAGCCTCACCCGACGCCCCAGGCCCTGGCGCATTCCGGCGCCCCGGGCTCTGACCCCGCGCGCGTCCAAAGCTCCGAGCGTTGCTCCGATGCCCCTGGGGTCTCTCCCTGTACATCCTTTCTGGAAAACCCTCTAATCTACAGCTTTCACACTTAAGAGCCCAGAGGCAAACTAGTACCCCTCCCCCCACCCCGAGACGGCCGCCCCAGCGCCTAGTTGTGGGTTTCAACTTTCGGCCCCCGGTGCCAGCCCGCACTTCTGCCAGCCCCAAACCTGCCCCGGGACATGCCCGCCCCGCGCTTGGCAGGCGCGCACGCTGCCGTCCCTGCGGGCCCAGCCTCCCCCGCCTTCCTCCCTCCCTCTCCACGCCAGCCCGGATTGCGATGGGAGGGAGCGCTGGGCGCCTGCCACCCCCCATCCATCTGTTCCCGATGACGCTGGCGGGCCTGGAGCATTCGGGGCCCGCGCCAGCGGGGAGCAGAACCCGCCTGTGCGCCCGCTGGGGGGCGAGGGCCAGGGACCAGACGGTCGCCCCCAAGCCACCCACTCCCCTGGTCCACCTTCGACCGAGCGCACGCTAGGGCACGCGGGTCAGCCCCCCGCCTTGCACAAGGCTCCTGGCCGACCACAAACGAAAAGGGAAGCGGACCGGCGAGGCTGGGCCGGGGGCCGTTACTGGCTCCTACCTGCGGGCGCCGGCCAGTCCTGGCACCGCGCGGGAGGGGCGCTTCCCCTGGCCCCCCGCCCCGCTGCGGCCGCGCTTCCCTCCCGCGGGCCTCGGCCTTCGCCCGAAGCTTTAACTTGCACCACACGGCGTCTCCACAGCGCGGCCTCGGGGAATTTATACCCGGCAACGGCCAGCAGATTCACCGGGCCTGGCGGCCAGAGCGCGGGGGAGGGGGTCTGAATCCCTGCCGGGAGTTACGGGCGGGGCAAGGGGGGAGGAGTTAGGAGAGAATAGGAGAGAATTCAACAACTGGCCTAAGGCCTTAAAAACAAAATTAAAACCTCGGGGGCAGGGGCGGGGGGGGGGGGCGGGGGGAGGTGTTTTCCAACCCTTTCCCACCTGGATTGCAGGCTGCGGGGGGGGGAGGGAAGGAACATGCAAACGAACCTCTCGCACCTGGCCGGGAGTCTCCTCCCTGCCTTGTCCCCCAGGTCCGGACACCCAGGCCCAGCCTCCAAATTCCTCTCACCGGGACACAAGCTCCTGCATTTTTCCCTTAAGCCCTGCGGAGGCCCTAGGGGGCAGGGCGGCCACGTTCCTCCACCCCTTTGAGGAGGACCATGAGGGCCAAACATAAAAATGTGTGGGGTGGCCACTGCGGGTTCTCATTTGGCTCACTTTTAGAGTTGGCAGATGTCTCCCCTTGTAGACATCTGGTTCCTCTGGATTGCAAGACGGGTGGTCGGATCCCGTTTCACAGATGAGGAAGTTGAGGCGCAGTTGCTCAAGGTCACGTGCGCACTGGAGCAAGGGGAGTTGTGCTTGGAGCTGCTCCCACCTGGGTCTCCCCTTCCCGGCGCAGGCGGCCTGAGGCCGACGGGGGAGCTGCAGGAAACCCCAGCGGCCGCCGGGGGGCAGCAGCGAGCTGGCTGTGTGCGCCCCGGCCAGAAAATGCTGGCTGGCCACCAGGCGGGCTGGCCCTGGGGAGATGGATGACACTCGCTGTCAGTGCGCCCGGCCTGAGGAAATTAGTAATCCGGGAGCACGGCCTCCGAGTTTAAGGGTGGGAATTGCTCTCCTGCAGCCCGCGCTCCTCGCTAACGAGGTTTGTAGCCTGACTCCTAATTTCCCGCCACTCGGGGCTCAGGCTGGCTGCCCTCCATTTCCCTCCAGGCACGTTCCTCCTCCTCTCTCCTCCGGAGCCAACCGAGAGCCCTTCCTGGGCAAAGCACTCCTCCTCCTGGGACCTTCTCTTCCTCATTCTCATTTGCCTGGAAACCGGGCAGAGAAAGAAGCTTGGGGTAAAAGAGAAAGATGCCAGGGCTGTGTGGGGACACCTCCTGGAGCGGGGACACCTGCCCTGATGACACTGCCACCGGGGTCCTGCTTCCTTTGGGCCCGGGGCAACAGGATGCTGGTGGGCACTCCAGACCCCTGCCAATCTGAACTGTGCCTCCTGGGGCAGGAAGCAGGGGTCCAGCCCCACCTCCATGAGCCTAGAACCTGTGACACCTGCAGAACGTGTGACACCTGCATGGCTGAAAGCATGAGAAAGGTTTCCATGAAAGATAAGACCCAGAGCCCCTTAAACCCACCCCTTGAGGTCGGGCACTGAGAAAGGGTTTAGGTGGAAAGGCCCAGAAGGGATCTGCCAGTAAGAAAGCAGTGCCTCTAACCAAGACGGTGGGCATTTAGTCACTCAACAAACACACCAAGCACTGGCTCTGCTGGCACTACCCTTCCCAGATACAGAACTGAAAATGCCTGGCTGGTTCTCAGTAACCAGCTCAAAAAGACCAGGCGACAGTCACGGGCGGGAGGTGCTGACAGGAGAAACACTTCAAGGCAGCAAAGAACTGGCAAGACAGGAGGACAGGATGGCAACTTAACCCGTCAACACCACCAGCCGGGCACCCACCTGGGCCAGGTGAGGTTCCCAGGAGTGTAAGCACTGCCTTCGACTGTCCCCCACCGAGTCCCGGCACAGGTGCCAGCCCCTGGTCTATGACGGCCCTGGAAACCAGGAAGGGGATCCTGCCGTCCTGCTCTTTGTCAGTCGGCGTCCTTTTGGGATCAGCAGGACGCACAGCAGTGTAACAGTGTCTCCACCCTACCCAGTTGTTCCTTGCACATAAAGGCTGCAGGTCACCGTCGTCTTTGCATCACCCCCGCATCTCATTCAACAACCGGGTGGGCAAATAAGCATCAGGGACCAGGACTTCACTGTGAGTGGGAAGGGACGATCACTTATGCCATTTACCAAACATCTAGCATGTGCCAAGGCCGCTCACCTCGTGTCAACTAATCCTTGGGCCCCTGCAAGGCAGGCTGTGTGACCTCCATTACAGAGCCCAGCGAGCAGACCCGAGAAGGTTAATTAACTTGCGTAGGGCACACAAATTCCATCCACGCCTGATCCAGACCCCAGTTGTCCACCTACACCTGGCAGCATTTCTCTGGAACTAACTACCTGCTGCAGAAACACCTGCGAGGAGAGGGGGGCTGCAGGCCTCAAAGTCTACTGTCCTCCTCCCCAGGGGGTTGGGGAGACCCATCACTCAGAGCCTGGCACCCTGGGATTTGCACAGCCCCTCCCGCCCTGCGGCCAAGCCCCCACCACTTATACTCCGTGCCCTCTTTCTCCATCCAGCCAGCTATCACTGAGCCAGAAATCCTCTCCATTCTTCAAAGCCGGCCTTAAATCTTATCTCTTCCAAGAAGGCTTTTCCCATCCTGGCCGCTGGAATCCATCTCTCCGGGCACTGCGTCCCACTCAGATAGCCGTGGCACGGGGCAGCAGGTCTTAGATGACAGGGGAGGGAGTGTGTGTAAATTACGGATTCCCAGGACGCCCTCCTGAGCTACCTTCCCAGGGAAGGGCCAGGAAGGAGCATCCTTAACAGGCTGGGGGTGGGGAACAGTGGTCTGGGCCTCACTGTGATGGAGGGAGCAGGGCTCCCCTCCCCCTGGCAAGACAGTGGGTGCCTGGAGGGGAAAAGGGACTCTTGTCTGGTAGATGTGACCCAGCCCTGGCCACCAGGCAAGCTCTGTGCTTGCAGATCTAACGCCGATCTCCTGAACAGATAAATGGAGGGAAACAACCAGCACAGGGGGTCAAGGAGAAGGAGCCCCCTCCTCTCCCTGCGGCCCTCCTTAAAGACGGGCCAGATTCTCCAAGGGTGCTGGGGGCAGTCCAGGCCTGGCCCTGGGAGCCCGCCCCCCACGCCGCAGCGCCATCGCAGCCGGCCCTCCAGTAGCCAAGGTCACCTCCGGGGGAGCAGGAAGGGGGAGGGCCCAGCGACTCCCGCGGCCGCGGGTCCAGGAGTTCGCCTCTTCACCCCGGGCTGGCCCGACACTTCCTGCCCTCTGCGCGCCGGCTCCCAAGCTGCACCCAGCGCACAGCTGCGCTCCTTCACAATCAGCGAACAGCTGTTTTGCATAGATTTTCAATTCTAATTGCCTCGCTTTGTGAGCGCCGCCGAGCCCCGGTGAATGGGGAAGCCGCCGCGCAGCTAGAAAGCAGGCGCGGAGGGGGGACGCTCGAGAGGGACTAAAAGGAAGCCAGTGTGTTCGGGGCTGGCCGCTTTTATTTTTTTTAAATAAGAAAAGAATACCCCTGCCACTGACCGCCCCCGCCCCAGCTCCTGCCTCTCCTGCTGGAGCCCGGACTCTGAAAGGTGTCCCCCAACCTTGGGGGAGGGGCGCGCACCCCTCCCCCCCTGACCGGGCTCCCCCGCCCCTCCCCAGACACAGTCCCCTGGGGAGCAGCTTCCAGCCCCGGAACCGCCGCAGGAGCCTGCGCTCCCCTCCCCCTGCTCCCCTCGCCCCTCCCGCTCCCCTCCCCCCCAGCCCCCGGGCTCTCCAGTACCCAGATATGGGAAGCTAATTGGACAATAAAGTTGAGCAGCGAGGAAACGCGCTCTCTGGAGACAGCTGGCATCTATAAAAGAGAAATATTTGCATTTTAAACCTTTAAACTTTATACGCCAGGGCCAGGCCAAGGCAGGGGGAGGGGGGTGGAGGGGGGGATGCTCAGACCCTCAAAGGGGGCAGCGACTCCTGGGGGAGGCTGCACGGGCTGCTGGGGGTCCACAGAGGCCCTGGGGCTGGTAGTTCTGGACTTTTCTGCACCAGTGACTCCCCTGCCCCTCCCCCGCATGCCCCTGCTGCTACCTGCAGGGTACAAGTCCGCCAACGCTGGCCTGGGTGGCCTTGCCACGGATCAAGCAGAAACCCTCCCGGCTGCCCACCCACTCGGGAGCCAGGCAATGGTGTGAGTCCCGAGGCATTTCCAGGCTGAGCTGTGGGGGGCCAGGGTCCTGCACCTTCATGGTGGCCTGGCTGAGCCGCTGCCCATCCCCCAGCCACCTGGCCAGAGCCTCAGGCTGCTCTCCACAACCTGTCCTTCCTCCTGGCTCCTGGCAGAGAGGGAGGGAAGTCATGGGGGGAAGTGGCCCCCAGGCTGCAGCTTGCAGCAAGAAGAGTTTGCAAGGAGCCCATCCCTAGTGGCCCAGCGGCCCCGTCCCCTCCTCCCGGCACCCCTTCAGACCCCCTCCGTATTCAGAGCCCTCTGGGGTGGCGCCATGCCACTGCCTGGACGAGGGGCTCCCAGGGCACGTCCCCCCTCCCCACTGCTGCCTGGGCTGGGGGGGCCGGGTTTTCATCTCCTTGCATGCCTCGTTCCCATTTTTCATTTTTTGAGAGAAACCTGGCCAAATTTTCCTACTGTCAACGTTTGTGGTGTGAAGCCCGGAGAGAACGTGTTCCTGAGTGGTCTTATTTTAGCAGGCTTTTACGAAATCGCAGGGCGCTCAGCATCCTCAGCGCCGAATCCCGTCTACCTGGCAGGCCTGCACGGATGGGATGTGCGGGCACAGACTCCCAGGCTCTGCTTCCAGGGCAGGAGCAGAAACTTCCAGAGTGGGGGGGGGCGGGGCAGAGAATGGTGGCCAAAACAGACGGGCACACACGCAGTTTTTGACAATGACAAACAGAAACGGCACCAGGAATATCCCATCCTTTTATGGTAGTGTCAGAGTGGACCATTCCATCTTGACAACTTCTGCTCCCATCAGGAAATGACTTCCACGCCCAGAAGTCCTGGCTTGGCGTTCAAGGCCCCAGTCAACCGGTAAACTGTCTTTCAGCTTCCTGTCCCTTTTCTCCCCACAGCGCCACCCTCTCGAGCACTTTATTTGCACACCCTCCGTGAGCTTTTCTCCATCTCTTCCTAAACACAGCTTCCTGGGCACTTTGGTGGGAACCTCATTCTGTGAGCATCCAGAAAGCAAATTTAAAAGCGTGGCTCCGGAGAGCACACTAGCATTTGGGAGGGACGTGAGCGTGGCGGGCAGAGGGTCCGTGGACCGATGCTTGCGTGACCACCGCCTGGCTGTGCACCAATTTTGCCAGCTGTTGATGGGCAAGCAGCACGACCCCTCCCCCCGTTTTAGTGAGGACCATACAAGACAATGAACTAGAAAGGGCCTCACAGGGCGCCTGGAGCACAGCCAGAGCTCACCAGGATGCCTTACATTTGGTGTGAGGAGGAAATGGATGGACAGGCAAGGGCGGATAAAAAGTTTTATGAGGAGACGCTGTGCAGCGTCATTGCAGTGGGGCAGGGCGGCGGTGGGGAGAGCACGTCAGCCCCGGGGCGTGGGCCACGAGGAGGCAGCGCAGACGGGCCTGTGCACCCTCATGCATCCTGGCAGGAGGGGCCCTCCCTTGCCCCACACAGTTAGAGCTGGGAATCACGCACACTCCAGGAAACATGCCAGTGCCCACCTAAGCCCAGCCCTGTGCTGGCTGCAGGGTCAGTCCTAGTTGCTGGTCACCTGCAGGGTGTAGCCGGACGGAGAGGGGGACAGCCAGAGAGAAGGATGGGACCCCACAGGCCACCAAAGTTTCTTGGTTTTGTCATTTTTTTCAATATTGACGGCACCCAGTCAGGACCTGCTTCTCAGAGATGCGTCTTAAAAATCATCTAATCAACCCAGCGTCCCCACAGATGAGCAGATGAACAAACGTGATCTGTCCATACAGGGGAATATTAGTCAACCGCAAAAAGGAAAGGAGTCCTGATAGCTATTCCAACAGGGAGGAACACGGGGAGACCAGAAAACACATGTCTCCACAAACCCCTGGACACGAATGTTCTCGCAGCATTATTCCTAAGAGCCAGAAAGTGGAAACAACCTCAGTGTCCCCCAGCTGATGATGGATAAAAAAGTGTGGTCCATCTGCAAATGGAGTATTATCCAGCCATGAAAAGGAACGAAGGACTGATCATGCTACTGCGCGGATGACCCTGGCAAACAGCATGCCCAGTAAAAGAAGCCGCACACAGGAGACCGCAGTGTGAGTCCATCCAGAGAAAAGTCCAGGACAGGTAAAGCCATACAGGCAGGGAGAAGAGCAGTGGTTGCCAGGACCTGGCAGGAGGGAAGTGACTGCTAATGGGAACGGGGTTTCCTTTTGGGGTGAAAATAATGTTTTGGACCAGGATAGAGGTGGTGGGGGCACAACTTGGTGACTGTGTTAATGTGCTTTAAAACGGTGAATTTTGTTATGGGAATTCCACCTCAATTTAAGAAAAGAATCTGGTCTGAGGGCCCCCTTGCTTGACCTGGGGAGGCAAGGCGGGGCCTGCAGTTCCCGGGGAACCCCGAGGCAGATGGCCCTGAGGACCAGCGTCTCCGGAAAGCTCCCTTCTGCCACATCTGCGGCTCTCAGGCATCTGGAGAGAAACTGGTCACACTGAGGTGTATCTTGCTTCCTGGGCCTGTTGCCATGCTCAGCCTCCACCCTGTCTCTCTCTCTCACACACACACACTCAGTGCTGCCTCTACAGACCTGACCTCTGAGCAGCCCAGGCTGGGGCTCACAGTGTCCCCCTCCATCGGAGCTCCCACCCCCGAGGCCCCGAGCCTTCCTCCACCCTCTACAGCCGTGCCCTGAGAGCGCTGAGCAGCTGGAGGTCGTGACACCGAGAGGCACACACCTGTCCCCGGGCAGGGCTGCAGCCGCTCCTGCCACCTGGCCGCTGGGCTGGAAAGCGGCCAGCTGTGACCTGGGTGCGCCTGGGGGACAGGGACAGAGCACAGGGAAGCTAGGCCTGCCGGAGGTCACCAGGGGACCTCCCCCCCAATCCTGGACCCCAGACCAGAAGCCAGCGTGGCCCCTTGCGGGGAAAGGCACGAGCACCCCCGTAACCCCATGCCACATCCCCTGCAGCCAGCACACGTCCACCCTCTGAGCCTGGGCACCTCGTGGACGCAGAAATCTGGGTGGTTCCCTCAGCAGCTTCTCGGGACAACCCTCCTTTGTAAAGATTAACCAGCTGCCGTCGTGCTGGCTGAGGGGTTTTCCTCTCTTCCTGGTCTGTTGGTCAGCTCAGAGGACCGCGCACCTGGACCTCCACCCAGGCTGCCACCCAGAAGGGTTCCAGGCCCAGGATGGTACCATCTCTCACCTGCTCTCCTCCTGGTCACCCCAAGGATGGGACAGAGCTGGGTGGGACCAGCCACGGGACCCTGCTAAAGCAACAGACCAGGAGATGTTCTAGAACCCTGGACTGGCCAGGCCTGCAAGGTCTCCCTTAACACCCACACCAACTTTCAGGGGTCCTCAGAAACTTATTCCAGAGTCCCCATCCCCCAATTTTCTTTGCATGTTTAAAAGGCTTCAAGTTCTTTACGAATCGAATATCCCTGAAATCCGTGACTTTGCACACGCATTTGCATGGTGTCCCTGCCCCGTCTCCTCCTGCCTTCACCCTACCTCCTCGGCGCCAGGTGTGGCTAACCGGCACCGTGGTTTCCTGGCATAACATCTGTTGAGTGCCTACTGTGAGCCTGGCATTCTGCTTCCAGGGGAGGGAGACTGAGCGGGGGTTTGAACCCAGGAGCCCTCGTTCCAGGACTGTACCCACCTCTCCTCTTCGCCTGCATCTCCCCTCCCTCCCCGGCCCCCGTCCCATCCTCTCCGGATGTCAGCGCTGCTGAGAAATTTCTGGATTAATTAGCTACTGCCTGTCATTAAAGTCCCAGACTGTCACTTGGACAATCAAATCCCAGTTGCCTTTATTGCTCACTGACTGGACAAGCGACACACACAGACAAGCAACATCTGATGTGAGCAGAGGACCGGCGTCACCGGGCCCTGGCCACCACCACCACCAGGCCAGCGGGCCCTGGGACCAGAGGTCAGCGCCGGGGCCTGGTCTCCGGCGGGCTCACGGGGCTGCGAGGAGCCGCTCGCTCCCTCTCTTGTTGTATTTATGTCTTTATAATTTGGTCTCACAAAAGGAAATCATCCAGGAGAAAGCATCCCATTAAAGCGTCATTTTCCCCGTTGGCAGTTCCTGGTGTCGAGGCTTTGGCCAGCTGCCTCAGATCCTCCGGGTGTCTGCGGACCCAGGCGAAAGTCGGCGCGGAGGCGCCCCGGCACCGGGCATCACTCCCTCAGTTTCCACCTGTTTGCCCCTCCTGCCTGGCTCTTCCAGCCTCGGGCTGGGAAGCTCCCATCCTCCCAGCCAGCCTCCCACCAGTGGCCGCTCTGCGCGCCCAGCCTCCAACCCACTCGCTTCCACCCTGGGCTGGCCTGGTCCCACTGTGACCCTGCCCCTCAAGGTCCCCAGTGCCCTCCACGTCACCCCATCTCTTCATTCTGCTCGGCTCCACAGCGCGTCTGGCAGGCACCAATGGCTGTGCCACCTCCTCCTGCGGTCCTCCGGGGCTGCTCATCCCCCACCGCTCCGCCCTCGCCTCCTGTCCTGTTTTAGGTCTCCACTTTCGCCCCTCAGACCTCAGGCTCCCATCTCTCCGGTCAGGACTTGCAAATCCATGCGCCAGCCACCCCACATGTCCAACCACCCCACACAGGCTGATCCAGAAGTGTCTCGTAGTCTCTTTAGATGCACAGGGCCCCACCACGCTCCCTGGTCCTGCCTGTCCTCCCATGCGGCCTCTCGACAGGTTCATTTTGATGAAGAGCGTCTCTCCCTGTTGCCCAGGCTGCGCCCCCTGCCGGCTGCCTCCCCAGCCCTGCCCAAATCCCCCTGTTTGCTGTCTACCGCCTCCCTCAGGCCCTGGCTTCCGTTCCACCTCCTCCAGGTAGCCTTCCGGGATGCGGCTCTAACCCCCTCTGGTGGAAGCTGACCTTCCTCTCCTAGGGGGTGACCGGCGCTGACTTTGTGCCCTGCGCTCACCAGGGGCCGAGCCATTCATTGGTGGAGAGGAAACAAGTCTTACTCGTTTCTGGACCTTCACGAGCCCCTACATAAATGTTTGCTGGAGTGATATAATGAAATGAAGGAGCCCCCAGGAGGACGCAAATCCCTCATGAGCAACAAGGGCTCCCCACATCCCTCCCACCCCCAAAATAAACCCAGCCGAAAACGGGACGCGGGAAGCTCCCGGAGTCCATGCAGAGCCGTCTCTCTCTAGAGAGCTGACGCCTTCCCAGAGTGGATGAGGATGGGTTTTTTCCCACCAGCCCTTGCACGGGGTCCTACATCCTGGAGGCCACGCCGGTCCCTCCCCCTAAGAACGGCAAGAATATTCTGCAAAGAGTCACCAGGAAACAAGGGCTGGTTTTCTGTTTTGTTTTAAATGTTCCCCGATGATCTTAAAAGAAACCCACAGACAGGCAGACCTCTGGGGCCTTCCAGTACAAACTCGGCCGTCCCCACTCAACACCAACCTCTCGCCCAGAGTTCAAACGGTCCCTCTCCCAGGAATGACAGTGACAGTGGAGAAAGCTCGGCCGGCCTTCACCGTCAATGCGGGATGACAGCTCCCAGCCCCTCCCCTTGGCCCACATATAGGACCCGTGGCGGCTCCCTCCCCTCCCCGCACCGCTCGCACCGCTCCCCGTATAGACCTGCCTGCCTAGCAATTTGAGCCCAGGGTTAGCACAGCCCAGCTCAGGAGTTCTATTCCTGGCTCAGCCAGCAAATTGCTTTGTGACCTTGGGAAAGTCCCCAGGCCGCCTGACCCCACATGTGAGCGCTGCCGTTAATAACCCGAGGTGGCACGGCCACGGCAGGCCCGGCTGGAAGCCGTGCTGTCTGGAGGTGACCCCGTGTCTCTCCGGCTGGCTGTGCAGAGCTGGGGGAGGAAAGGCTTACATGACACCTGGAGGCCGTCCTGGGGCACAAGGAGAGAGGGGGGCACACGGTCACGGCTGCGGATGCTCCCGCGGGGGGACCTTGCCTGTCACGGCGGACAGGACCGTCGCCCTCCTGCTTTACAAAGAGGAGACTCGGAGCCCTGCCCATGGGCTGGGGTGACACCTCACCTGTCTCACAGGTGACACAGTTCAGAGCTGGCTGGGCTTTCAGGAGGAAGGGAGAGGAGGAGGAAGAGGGATGGAGGGAGGAGCGCTGCGCTGTGTCCCCCCCAGCTCCTCCAGCTGCCTCCGCCTGCTTCTGGCAGTTCTTCAGACGGAGAGCCGGCCAGAGAGGTGAAATGCAAGAGCTTGTTGTCACAGTTGGCCAGGGCCGATGGTGACAGGAGGCCAGTTCTCAAGACGCACCCACTGCTCTTCTTATGGACCCACCATCCCCAAACTTCACCTCCCCAGGAAGCGCCTGGACAGAACACGGGATTCCCAGGGCTCCCCCACCACGCCCACCACCCGCATTCTAATCTGGGGGGACGAGGAGGGGGGAGCCCAGGAATCCACGTTTTCAACAGGTAACCCCCACCCCCACTCCGAGGGGGCGCCCCGGGGCTCACCCTTTGAGAAGCACCCCATTACCCCAGCTGGCTCTGTCAGCTGGCTTGTGGCATGATCCTCTTTTAAAAATTAATTTTAATTTATTTCTTCCCCGCCTCTCTCCCTGAAAAGGATTCCCAGCAGCATTACCAACCTCTGATATGAAGATGTGTTTATTATTTTTACGGTTTCTCCAGGAAGCTCCCCGTAACTCGAAGGGGAATTATATTCAGAGAGAATTGGGTCCCCAGCGTAAGTCAACATTATTCATTTAACAACTTCTATCGGCGCGCGGAGATGTGAGCGGGGCCTCACCCAGGGACTCTCCTGTGGTTACTGGAAGGTTTAATTCACAACATCCAAGAAAAATAATTAGGGGGGAGTAGGAGGAAGGAGGCTGCAGGGAGGGGCCCAGAGGCTTCCATGGCCCGGTTACCCCCGTCAGCGCCATGGGTCTCCAGGCTGGGACCGGCCCGGCCACCCCTCCCCGGCGCTCAGCCACTGCGGGGAGCAGCCCCAGCCCAGAGCATCCCACTTGGGGGACCTCCCAGTAGCTCCTGGAAGGCAGAGTCCCCCCGCCCCTGCCAGGAATCTCCGAGGTAGCTGAGGGCGCGGGGGTCCGGCGAGGGGGATGAGGTGGCCCCGCTCGGCTATTTGGCGCCTGGCGCTGTCTTAAGCAGTTGTGAAGCACACTGCAGTTCCTGACAGATCAAAGAGGGGTCTCTGACGTGCATCATGTGGAGGTGGGACACAGAGCACAGAAAGCCAGACCTCGCTGGGGGGGTGCGGGTGCTCCCGTGACAACCGATGCCCGCTGATGGGGTGACACCGCTCCCCATGGAACGGCCTCACGCTCAGGGCAGTCAATTAGATGGACGGAGGACGAGAGGCAGGGCGGGGGCAGCCCACCCAAGCCGCCCCACGGTGGTGGGAGCGACCAGCCCAGGCCTGGGGTTGACAGACCCAAGCACAGCACACAAGGACCCAGAATCCACTGCACAGAACCTTCTGGGCCGTGGGGTCCAGCCTCCCCTCTGGGAGATGAGACAGCAAAGAAACGGGACACATGCCCGGGAGGAGAGAGACAGAGAATGAAAAGCATCTTTCCTGGCAGACTGTTTTTTGTAGACGAGATAAACTTTCTCCCTGAAGCCGTCAGAGTCCAGTTCTGAGGAAGTGCATCTTGGTGTGCCAGCCATTTTTAGGTTTTACGTTTTTGACAAGTACAGTGTCTCTAAGCCTGGGCCACACGACAGATCTATTCTGGCCCGTGTCTCACTTTTCTCTCCACCATTCCAAAAGACAGCAGCACACTGTCTCTTCCAAATGTCCCCAAATCTGATCACTCTGGACCAGAGAGGTTAAGTGATTAAATCCAAGTCACACAGCCCCACAGACAAGATGAAAATTCCAATCTGATTCCCAGCTCAGTCCTCCCTCCCTATTGGGAGAATGGAGAAAAGATCTAACCCGAGACCAGCAATGGCTGAGGATGGCCCATCTTTTCATTATTTAGGACTCTGCATGAGTAAAACACTTTGAAAAGTGCTGTCCAGTTAGAACTGTCTCGGATGCCTGAAATGTTCTCTCTCTGAGCTGTCCCACACAGTCGTCGTCAGTCACGTGTGGCCACTGAGCACCTGAAATGTGGTCAGTGAGACCAAGGAACTGAATTTTTAATTTTATTCAATTTAAAATTTAAAAATTAAATCTAAATAGCCACATGTGGCCAGTGGCTACTATACCGGACAGCACAGACTTAGAATATAAAAAGGACCACATTTTGTGAGCCAAAGGTTGAGCTATTGGGTCTGAGAGGTACTTGTGGGCTCATGGAGAAAACTAGGCAGACTATGTGAAACGGGGGCTTCCAGAAGAATCCAGAGCTCATGGCTACAGCAGGCTCAGACCCCCGGTTGCGGTCTCCTGGAAAGCTGCAGTCTGGAAGGTTACAGGAGTCTAAGGACGCTCCTCGCGGGGAATTGTTTTGAGGCCTCCTTTCCCAAGTTAGGGACGGGGTCTGCAGCTGAGGTTCCCTCAGGGGACCCTTTAGGGGGACAGTCAAGATGGAGGCAGAAAAACAAATGCACCCTTCCTGGGAGCTGTGGCACAGCCATGGAGGAGGGGGCCAAGTGTCTGCCAGAGAAAAGATCCGCCTTTAGACCAAGTATAGGGATCAAGGATGGATGGATGGATGGGTGGATGGATAGAAAGAAGGAAGGAAGGAAAGAGGATAATGGATGGACAGATGGACAAGTGGATGGATGGGTAGATGGGTGGAAGGATGGGTGGATGGGCGGATGGATGGGTGGGTGGATGGGTGGATAGATAGACGGGTGGATGGGTGGAGGGAGGGATGGATGGATGGTAGATGGATGGATGGGGGATGGATGGGGGATGGAGGGGGGGATGGGTGGGTGGGTGGGTGGATGGGAGAAAGGATGGATGTATGGATGGGTGGATGGGTGGAGGGATGGATGGAGGGGTAGATGGATGGATGGGGGGATGGATGGGGGGATGGGTGGGTGGATGGATGAGTGGGTGGGTGGGTGGATGGGAGGAGCGATGGATGGATGGGTGGGTGGATGGGTGGGTGAATGAGTGGGTGGATGGGTGGAGGGACGGATGGATGGGTAGATGGATGCATTAGGGGATGGATGAGTGGAAGGTAGATGGAAGGAAGGAAGAAAAATGGATGATGGATGGGCAGATGGAAAGAAGGAAAAAAGGAGGATGATGGATGGATGGGTAGATGGATGGGTGGAAGGATGGGTGGGTGGAGGGTGGGTGGATGAGTGGGTGGATGGGTGGAGGGATGGATGGATGGGTAGATGGATGGATTGGGGGATGGATGGGTGGGTAGATGGATGGGTGGGTAGATGGATGGGTGGGGGGATGGATGGGTGGATGGGTAGATGGAAGGAAGGAAAAAAAATGGATGATGGGTGGGTAGATGGAAAGAAGGAAAAAAGGAGGATAATGGATGGATGGGTAGATGGATGGGTGGATGGACAGACGGAAGGAAAGAAGTAAGATGATGATGGATTGACGGACGGATGGATGAGGGATGATAAACAGATAGAAGGAAGGAAGGTAGGTAATGGAAGGGTGGATGGATGGAAAACACAGAAAATATCTGACATTCCGAAGTCCCAGCCACATGGACCGTGTCCAGAGTTTTCCCAACAGGCATCAGTGGGTTTTCAGGAAGGAAGATACAAGTGTTTTCTAGTCAATAAGACCTTGACGCCAGTGAGCCAGCAATCTGCCCCGAGGGGTTCTGGCGAGAAGGGCACACCCCTCCCTCCCCAGCCCTTCTCAGTCGAGGTCTCTGAAAGGCCCTGAGCTCTCAGGCTGTCTTGTGTCAGGCTGAAAAGGAAAAGGGAAAGGACAGTTCCTGGGTTTCTGCAGATGCAAACCCTAGAAGACCAGATAAACAAGGCCGACAGAGGCAGTTTGTGAGGCCCTCCAGGGAGAGCGCTGTCTGCGGAGGGGCCCGTGAGCCGGTGATGGGGCTTCGGTGGCTGTCTGTCCCTGTCCAGGTCTGGGCGGGCCCCCTGCCTTTCCTCTCGGCACCACCAGGGTTCCTTTCCAAGGCCCCTCCCTCCCTGGGCTCTCCCCACCGCCCTGGGCGCCTCTTCCATTAGCGCACTCAGCGCAGCCTCGTGGGCTTCCATTAACGCTCTGGAGGGCAGCGGGCGGCGCCGTTCCCATAATTAGCGGTCATCGTTGGCAGTCAGGTACGCAAGGACCACAGGCACCGGGCATCTATGTAGCGGAGGCATCACTGGACAGACTTCATCCACATCATGTCCCGCGATGCTTCCAATGAGGCCTCGAGGCCAAGACCATTACGAGCCCTCTTTTACAGATGAAGTAACAGGCTCTGAGAGGTCAGGCCACTTGCTCAAGTCACACAGCGAGGACTGACTCCTTGGGATGAATTCTAGAACTTAACACTCATAAGGGAGGTAGATGCTTATCCTGAGTTGGCTAAGTGAATGAACGAATGCCTGGATGAGCGAGTGAGTGAGGACCGTGTGAAGCAGCTCCCGGTGGCCTAGGGGACTGAGGCTCAGTGGCAGAGAAGCGTGAAAGGCAGAGACGGCCCCTGCAAAGGCTCCAGCCAGGCGACCTGGCCCGCACGGGCTCCCCAATTCCCCTAGAGACTCCTGGGCACACAGATGGGGCCTGGAACAGGGAAAATAAAGGCGCCTGCAGCAAAGAGCAGATGGAGAAGCTGACCGCGGTGGGCAGGGAGGTCTGAGGGTTCTAACCTCTGCCCACCTGCCCCCCAGCCCCCCGGGAGCAGGCCCAGGGCCTCCACAGCCCGCCTCCCGCCCTGGCTGTCAGGGCCACCCGACAAACCATAGGCAGGCCAGGCCTCCAGCAGCCCCTGCTGGTCCTTTCCTCCCCCCCGGCCCCTCTCCTCCCTCCCTTTTCTGCAAAGAAGTCAAATTTGCCAGTCTGATGCATTAACCAAGCCGGGTAATGAACGGCGAATGTGTGGTGCGCCCGCTCAGAGAGAGAGAAACACGCAGGCCAGGCGCGGACCCCAGCAACCGGGCAATTTTCCAGGCTCTGCTTCCGAGCCCCTCCATTCAACCCCCCTCCGCCTGGCCCCCTCCTCTGGCTCCCCCGCCCCCCCACGAGAGAGAAGCAGCATGCTCTGTCATCAGAACCGCATTGTTCTGGCCAGAAGAAAAAACGGGTCCAGCAGATGGCAGGTGTAACAAAAGCAGCTTGCTGTGGCCAAACCAATTATTTATCTAATTATGATTTACCACTTAACCACATGATCTTTCTGCAGAGTTGTGGGCAATTAAAACCAGGGTGACTATGTGGATTATGCAAATGGGCTGGAGCCCAGCGAATAAAATCAGAGATGAGACATTCACACAGGCAGGAGCTGGCACAGGGCGGCCCCGGGGGGAAGCGGAGGGGCCTGGGGGGAGTGGGGGCTGGGGCCGGGCTGGGGGGGTCAGGAAGGATGGGGAGCAGGCAGAGAGAGAGAATGGAGGGGAAGGGGGGGCGGAGGGAGGGGATCTGGCTGTGGGAATGCACCTCCCCCCCTCAGGCCTCCAGGCTGCCCCTGAGTGACGACATCAGGCCCCTGGGAGAGGGGAAATGAAGGCAGCTGGCCTGGCAGGGGCTGCAGAGAACCAGGCAGTGCCGGGCCCTGGGGACAGGTGCCCCCAGGGTGACTTGGAGGCCAGGCTGGATGGGACAAGCTGTGGCTCAAGTACCAAGGCCATGGGCAGCCACACTCCGGGGCTGTGAGTGGTGGCTGCAGCCCCTATTCAAGGCTCTCTAATTCTGGCCACTTTCCCAAGGTCCTCGGCCGCACCAGCCCAGGTCCCAGCTACTGGCTGGCAGTTACCTCACTCGCTCTGCATCACCGCCTCTGAGGCACGGCAGCAGGAGCCCCGGGGAACAAAGGAGGAAACTGAGGCTGGGTGAGGTTAAGTCACATGCCCAGGGAGCCTGGCTGCGAGGCTGCAGGGCCCGAGGTGGCCAGCCAGGTCGCCTCCAGAGCAGTTTCCTCGCTGGAGGGGGCAGGCCAGGGCGTTTCCGGCCGTCCCTGAGCCCGTCGCTCCAGTGGGCTCCTCAGAGGGTGGACGTCAGCAGAGCTGCCTGGTGAGGACAAGTCTATTCAGGTAGGTGACAGTGACCCATGAGGACCCACTAGACCAAGACTCGGGACACGCAGGATGGGTCCCAGCTCCATGGCTGACCGAGCAGCTGTGTGACCCCAGCCAGGTCACTTGTGGTTTCTGGGCTCAGTTTCCAAACAAAGGGACTAGAGGTGATGACGACTCCGTTTCCTTAAGCTCTGAAAGTGAGCGTGACACTTGCTAATATCCAAATGCAATCCAGGTCTCCCCAAGACGGCGGAGCAGAGGAAGGATGGACCTAGAGGGAGCGAGGCGGCCGGTGGAGGCGCCCAGGAACCACCACTCAGACCTGGTTTCCTCTATCACTAATAAAAGTGAAAACGTACAGAGCACAACGCCAGACCCGGCACCAAATACTTGGGGTGCCTTACCCCAATTTAGCCTCATAACAAACCCTGGGAGGTCGTGCTGTTGTTATCCCCATTGACGGAGGCACAGAGAGGTTAAGGAACTTGCCCAAGGTTACACCGCTGGCAAATGGCAGAGCTGGGATTGTCATGCATTCATTCACGTATTCATTCAAAAGCTATCTGAGCAGCCCCTGAAAGGCCAAGCCCCGGGCTGGATGAGAGGAGACATGAGATGAGATGAGAAGTTAAACCTAAAAACCAACGTAAGCGAAGGTCTCCCATCCTCAAGGAGCCGTGTTCTGGCGGAGTGACATTCTTGCCTCTGCTGTGTTTTAAGCAGAGGCGGCGGCTGTTGGTCAGAAATGCTCCTCCCATCCCACCCCTGCAAGTGTCAGGCAGGGCCTCCTGCAGACACATGTACTTCCCTGAGCAAGACCACGTGGAAAACCCGCTCCTAACCTGGGTGTTCCTCCCACTAGATCTGCACTGTCCGGGGGCGGGGGGCCGCTGGCCACAGGTGCTACTCAAATTGAAACTGAAACTAATTACAATTAAATAAAATGAAACGTCCAGTTCCCCTGTCATACTAGTCACATTTCAAGTCCTCAACAGCCACACACGGGCAGTGGCTACCAGTTTGAGCTCACAGATCGAGACTATTCCATCATCATAAGATGTTCCACTGGCCACTGGAAGGTGAGCTTTGGGAGGGCAGGATTTTTTTTTTTTTTTTTTTTTGCTGAGGAAGATTGGCCCTGAGCTAACATCTGTTGCCGATCTTCCTCTTTTTTTTCTCCCCAAAGCTCCAGTACATAGTTGTATATCCTAGTTGTAGGTCCTTCTAGTTCCTCTATGTGAGACACTGCCACGGCATGGCTTGATGAGCTGTCTCTAGGTCCACGCCCAGGATCTGAGCCTGAGAACCCGAGGCTGCTGAAGTAGAGTACACAAACTTAACCACTCGGCCACGGGGTCGGCCCCAAGGGCAGAATTTTTTCTGTTTTGTTCACAGATGAGTCCCCAGCACCTAGAGCTGCGCCAGCCTGCTCTCCTGTAGAAGGAATGGACGGAGGGAAGGCCTCCCCTAAGGACAGAAGTGCTGATGTGGAAGAGGAGCAGACGGCGTCCTGGGGAGCTGTGAATGCGGACCATGCGGCCGGCCAACCGCCGGGGGTGCAGCATCGCGCTCACGCCTGTGAGGCCAGCCCGGGGCCACCTTGGCACCCAGGCCCAGGGCACGCAGCTCCCCCTGGCCCAGTCGGGGGGCCCTCCTTGCCGTGCTGCCCAGGCGACCTTCCCCAGGACGGCCCCAGCGCCCAGACTCAGCCAGGCCGTGAGGAGCAGAGGGATGGCTCTCCTTACGAAGGAGCCGATTCCGACCAAGACGCAGCCCCTGGGAGCCAGGGGAGAAGGCAGGGGCGGGTGCCCAGTGGTCCCAGGCCCCTGGGCTCACCATCTAACCTGGCCCTCTCGCCTCCTGCCTCCTGAGTCAGGGCCCTCAGTTCCAGTGTGTGTGAGGGGCAGGGGGCGAGCAAGAGCCGGGAAAACTCGGGCTAAACAATTAAACTCCGGGATGTCCCCAGGAGCCGTGGAATAGAGCCGGCGGGCCCAGGAGGGGACCCTGCACTTTGGGCTCAGGTGCCCTCCTGTGGATCTGATGGAAGCAAGGGGCCTTCTGCCCCAAGACCGTCAGGACAACCCCAATTGTGCCACCAATGTCAGCGGGCATGTGACCCTAATGTGTCTTCACACAGTGGGGAGAACGAGGCAGAAGGGTCAGGTGGCCCCCTCCTCCCGCCGGGTCTCAGGGGGTCCCAGCTCTGGCCTCAAACACCAGGGTGAAGAGTCCATCCCAGAGGCCTGCCTGAAGCCCCCCACTGTCCCCAGAAGAGCAAGCAGCCACACGCCATCCCTGGTCCAGAGCTCAGGCCCCTCCTGTCCCGGATGAAGGCCACCGAGGTCCCCTCACTGCCGAGCCGCCCAGTGCGCGCAGTAGCATCCCATCCGTCCCCCGCAGACCTTCAGGGACATGAGCGTCCCCATTTCACACGCTGGAAAACAGAGGTTCCAAGTGGGAAAGTGAGCTGCTGCAGCCACGGGGCCGCAGAGCCAGGCCGGACCCCAAGGGCCGACTTCTCTCCTCTAAGGAACAGCCAGACCCAGGGTCAACCTCCGCGCTCCCCACAGCCCGCACACGCTTGTCTCACACACACTGTCGCACACCCACCCACACCTATTCACTCGCACACACTGAATGCTCTTACACACATGCATTCACACAAACACTCACGCAGCCTCATTCACACTCACACAGGCTTCATGAAGGTCATTCGTCTGGAGAATTCGTAAACAAATAGCAGGGACCCCACCCCCAGCGAAAACCAAACACGCCAGGTCCCGGCCACGGGGCCTCCAGGGTTCTTCCAGGAATGCCCACCGTCAGACACTAATTCAGCCTCATAAGCGGGTCTGCAGCTCAGGGGGGCGGCCGTGGGCCCAGCCACCCCTGCCGCTGAGAATCAGGCCCTACCTGACCTGGAAGCACCCCAGCGGCACAGGACAGGGTCCCGTGCCCTCACGGCAAGGGGGGTGGGGCAGGGGGAGGGAGGGGGTGGCCGAGCAAACCAGGAGTCTGGGCCGGGGAGGCGAGTGGGGGACAACTGTGCCCCTTCCCGTGTCGCCCACCAGCCCTCTGCAGACTCTCCGAGCCCGGGCTGGCGGGGGAGGGTGCATGGAGCGGCTGGCGCTCACCTCCCCCTGCCTGGCCCTGGCCCTGGCCCTCTGGCCTCCCCTGGGCCCCACCTGACAAAGGCCGGCCTTCCTCCAGGACGGCGCCCCGTATTAATAACACTGCCTGCCTGAGTTGATAGGAGATTTATGCAGCCTGCAAAGTCGGGAAATACAGAAGTATTCCTGATAATACTTCTTGTCCCAGCAAAGGTCACGGGCAGGGCCCATCAATCCCTAGAAATAAAGAAGGTCCTGGTTTTGCTTGTTCTTCAGCGAAGGAGGAGAAGAGCCTTTTAATCGCCTCATTTGGAGAGCTGGCTGGGGTTGTATGTCATCCGAATTACAGATTCAGCATTAATTGACCAGATGTGGGGGGCTCCCTCAGGGCCCCGGAGGACCATAAAGCCGTTCCCACACTGGTAATTAGCAGCCAGAGCGGCCCAGGCTGGGCCACCGGCCCCCCAAGGCATGCAGCGGGAAGGGGGGAGCGCCAGGATGCTGAGGGGGGGGCGGAGCACCGGCACTGGTCATCTACTGAGCATGTGCTCTGTCCACTCAAGTCCAGGGGCCCGAGGGGCTTAAAGGCCCACCCTCAACGCAGCTGGACTGAGGACCTGACACCCCGTAGGGGACGCTGCATCCTGAAAAGCGGGTGGAGGGGGCTCGAGCCCCACCCCCCACCCTGCCTCGTTTCTGTGATGGGAGCATTCTGCAGGCTGTCTGGTTCTGCCCTCCTGGCAGGAACTGAGCGGGAGGCAAGAAGCCAGTTGTGGGGGGGGGGGGTCACCCCAGTGAACTGAAGCTGGTGAGGACACTGTGCCTGCCACCAAAGGGGTGGGCTCACCAGTTAACCTCCTGACAACTGGGAAGGGGTGGATGGAGAGGGGAGGCGGACCACATCCTCTGTAGAGAGTGGGAGGACCACAGGGGATGGGCTACAGAGGGCAACTACAGGAACGGCACTGAAATACTGAACAACTGGTCCAGCAAGGCCAGAGGCCGGGGCGGCATCCAGGGCTGCCTGTCCTGCAAGCCTGAACTCTTTACTTGCCCAGACATGGGAAGGTCTGGGAGAGGGGGCCCAAGGGAGACACCAGGAAAGCTTGGGGGGAGAGGTGGGGACCACCAACGCAGACCCAGTTATCACCAGCCCTGCTAGCACTGGTCCCCCGGGGACCACGGGGACAGGAGCAGGTTCTCATGTGGGAGAGCTTCCCGGAGTCCTAACAGCCTCCCCTGCGGCACCCCGGGGCCTCTGCTCAATGGCGGGGCAAAACCAACAAGAGACCAGCCCTGGGAAGCCCCTGCTGCACCCAGGAGCGCACCTGGACGTACCTGGGCTGCAGGCGGGAAGCACCCGGGCTCGTCCCCAGGACCCCGGCAGGTGCATCCGCGTCCCCAGCCCTCCCCCGGTGGAGCCCGACCACCCGGAGCCCCACGTGCACACTGCCGCTCCATCAATTCCACTGTAATGTATTTTATGAACGTGCAGATGGCGTGGCTGGGGCCGGGGGAAGGTTTTACCTTGGGATAAGAAATTAACACTGGCAAATAGCAAATTTACCGCACGTATTTTCATTTTCCTAATACCAGCACCATCTGCTAGCAATTGGGGCTCCACATCGATGTTTTTCCCCCTTTATTTCTCCCAACCGCTCTTTTTTATTTATTTTTTTCATTTTCCACAGCCAGGCCCTCCAGATGCCCCCAGGAGTGAGGGTTGATCTTTCTCCCAGGGCATCCAGGCTGTGACCCGCAGCCTGCAACCCTGCCCGGGGCCAAGGGCCATCCCCACTTTGGTCTTCTCCAGTCTGGAAGCAATGGAGGTGTCCCCCCCAAATTCCAAATGCGTTGGAGGGGTGACGGGAGCCCAAGGAGAAAGACAGACTTTAACCAACCCACACTCTGAAGGTAGGAGCTCAATAAAAACCAGCTAGACGAAGACCCCTGGCACCTGTGGCCACTTATTTCTCCCTCACTGCTTACCGGAACTATTTAAAATTAAAAAGTTAGCTACTGTGCATTGTGCACTGGGCTCCCCCCAAGCAGGAGGAATGGTGTGGGGCTGGGAGGCACGCAGTAGGGCCTGGGGGCACGGACAACTCATTTGCACGGAGGAGAGGAGGCAGAAGCTCCAAGGTTCCTCGCGACACAAGTCGCGACACAAGCAGGAAGCAGCGCCCCTGCGCCCAGGCGTGCGGTCTGGGTTCGCGCGCGCTGGTCTCCGTGGTGGGGAAGGGGACACTGTCTGTACTCAAGTCCACGGAGCACGACGGCGGGCAAGAAGACAGAGCCTCGTGGGACCTGTGAGCACCTTCTAGGAGCAGCTGTGACTCCCGGCCTCGCAGCCCGGCAGTGAGACAGCTGGGTGGCCTGGCGCCCACGGGCAAGGGATCCGTCCCAGGGGCCCCTGGAAGAGCGCACAGCCCCAGGCCAGCTGGCGGAGAGCCCCCACGGAGCAGGGATCCGAGAGCGGGCGCAGCAAGCAGGAGCAGGCCCCGGGGGAAAGCCCGTGTCACCTCCCCCAGCACTGGGAAAACGGTCCTCGGCTGGGACCCATCACTGTGGGGGCAAGCTGAGGTTTTAGGGCCGGAAAGCCCGAGTGGCCTGAGGCAAGGCTGCTGTCACAGGCTGAACTGGGTGCCCCAGATCCATATGTTGAAGTCCTAACCCCCAGGACCTCAGCACGGGGCTTCGTGTGGAACTAGGGTCAGTGTAGACGGGATTCATTAGTTCAGTGAGGTCATCCTGGAGCGGGGTGGGCCCCTAATCCAATGACCGGGGTCCCTAAAAAACAGAAAACTTGGACACCCAGACAGAGAGGACGATGTGAAGAGACAGGGAAGACAGCCACCCAAGGAGGGAGGCCTGGAACGCGTCCCTCCCTCACGGCCCTCGGAGGGACCAGCCCGGCCGAGAGCCCCCTGGGTTTGGGACGTCAGGCCCCCCGAGCTGGGAGAACACGTCTGCAGGCTAAGCCATGAGGGCGGCAACACTTTGCAACAGTCACACCTGGAATAGGACAGGACTCCAGTGGCCCGGCCTTTCTCAGACATCTGATTTGAAACCAATTACCCCCTTGGTAAGCTTCGGGCTCCTCATCTGTATGATGAGGACTGCTACTCTGACCTCACAGGTAATGGATGGGAAATTTACTATTGGTGATAATGGTTATCTGCTATTCTAGGCGATTTATATTCCATCCTTGCAAAGCTCTGTCTCCCACTGTGAGGTAGATTCTTCTATTACCCCTATTTTACAAGGGAGGGAACTGAGGCACAGAGAGGTTATGTAATTTGCCCAAGGTCACACAGCTAGTGAGCGGCAGAGCCAGGAAGCGAACCCAGGCAGGCCGGCTCCCAGTCTGTGCTCCTCACTGAGGCACCATGTGGCACCCCTGAGCAAGAAGGAGTGTAGCTCAGAGACCTGGCTCAGCGCCTGGCTTGGAAGCCCTCAGGAAGGACCTTGGCTGGTGTCATCACAGCCGGCTTTACCAGCGAGACAAGTGAGGCCTAGAGAGCAGAGGTGACTTGCCAACAGCCAAAAGGGAGGCGAGCATCAGAACCCAGACGGGTGGGTCCCACACCTCCCAAGACCAGACCGCAATTACAGGGGAGGGTTCCAGACTTGGGTGGGGCTGGGCGGGGCACTCTCCTTCCTCCTCACCCCAAATGGAGATACAGCTGGGCAGAAAAACACCCCCAAGCTAGCAACATGCCAAAGCAAGAGACTGGAGGAGCCACCAGTGACACAGGGGAGAATGCTGTTGTCCCTGGTGTCACTGATGGTGTCTCCCGTGACAGAGTCACAGTACCGCCTCCTCGGCCAGCTCTGGGCTCTGGGTACCCTAAAAACACCACCTTGGCTACCACAGCTTGGCAGGAGGGCCGCCAAAAAGGGGAGGGCAAGAAGGAAAGCCCCAGGTGGCCCGGGCCCTCTGGGGAGCCAGAGCAGTGGGGGCAGAGTGCAGAACATCCCCAGACAGGCCTCTGGTCTCTGCGGCCCTCGGGGACCAACAGGCAGAGACCTCTGGACCCCAGGATGCCAGTGCCACATGGGCTAGGCAGGCAGAGCTGTGGGCTGGTACCGGAGGGCAAGCACATCTTACAGTCCCGTCCTCCTGGCCAGCTCCTGCGACAACAGCACGTAGAAACCAACAGCTCTCCCCTCTCTGGGCAAACCGCTCCCAGTTCATCACGCCCCTTTTTTATTTTTTTCCCCATCTTTAAAAAATGCCCTGGCAACTTTTCTCTCCCATCAGCAAAAGGGAGGAGAGATGATCCAGCCCCACAGGACAGGATTTGGCTCTGGAAACTTCCCCTGGTCCGTCTTGGGCGGGTCTGCCACTGAGTCTGTCCATGAGGGTTTGGGATAAATGTTGGATTGGGGGGTGGGAGGAGGGAGTGGATGGGGCATGGGGGGGGGGTCTCGGCAGCCTCCACTTTGGCACGGGCTTCGTTCAAACAGAACGCCCCCCACACCCCCACACAGCCAGTGCAACCCCCACCAACTTTTCCGGCCAGAGGGAAGCCAGAGCACGAGATTGAAGGATAAAATTTGATTTGAAAGAATTTTATCACTCAGCCCAATGATGGCTTTAAATATTAAAAAGGCATAAAACGGAGGGAGAACGGAAAAGCAGCACCAAGTAGCAGCCTCAGCCGGCTTTTGCCAAACACGCTGCCATCTGAGAAACAACGAGCGTTTGGAGAGAAAAAGGCTGCGGGGGGGTAAGGGGGGCGACAACAGGGGACCGTTCTGCATCCAGATCCTCCTGCTTTGCAGACGTTTTCAAAGCAGCATGCTGGATCTCCCAAACCTTACCCGGAGACAGGTAATACATTCATTATTGATGGATCAGTACCCGGAGAGTGTAAATTACTGAAACAAACACGGCATAATTAGGGCATTAGAGGGAGCGTGGAGGGAAGGCAGGGTATGCCACGCTTGGCTGTGGCTTTCATCTTTGCAGGTGTTCATCTCGGTGGCAGCCAGCATCCCAGCCTGCTTACCATATGCACATCGCGGCTAGCCAGTTCTCAGCTGGGAGGTCCACTGGGAACTCCCTCCAGCCCAAAACGAGGGAGCCAAGGGCACAACCAGCCAGGCCTCTCGGGGAACAAGCAGGGGGTGGAAAGCGGGGTCTCCAAGCACACTTGAGCGCACGCACACACACACAGAGGCACGCACACACACGCAGGCACGCACACAAAGACCCAAGGCCAGTCTGCAGGCTGTGCAGCTGGCGAGCCTGTGTCCCCGTCCTCATGCGTGCCCTCAGGATTTCATGACAAGAATGAAACTGATCAGGCAGCCTCCACTTCCATAATTAGGGCCAATTGAAGGAGACAAAGAAATCTATGGAGATCACAGTGGGAAGTGGTAGTGATGAACACTGGCTTTGAAACAGCATTTTGCACTCACTGGACCATCACTGTCTTCACATAAAAGCTGCCTGCCTCCTTTCTCTCGCTCCCTCCCCTGGGGCAGGGGCGGCCAGGAGGCTGGCTCCAGACAGCTACCTCCACCAACTGCCTTTTCTGGGTCAGGCCTCACTTCTGGTGGCGCAAGGAGGAGGACCGGAGGGCTCAGGCCTCCTTTTTTGTTTTTTTGGTGTGTTTTGGCGGTAGGAACAGACAATAGGCGGGCATGAAAAGCACCCCGTCTCCCAGATGGACCCCAATCAGAGGGACTCAGGGAGGGACTGACTTAGTGGCTTTGGGACAGGACGCTGTGTGCGGGTGTGTGTGTGACTGCGTGCATGCGCATCAGGGCACGCATGAGTGTGCACATTTGTGTGAGTTCAAGTGTGACTGCACATGTGCAAGTGTGAGATGTGTGAATGCGTGTACGTATGTGTGTGTCGGGGATCCCAGGGGCCCAGAGCCTTGGAGTCTGAAGCCCCTTTCTCATGCCCACTTTACTTCCTAAAAAGTTAGGACAACAAACCCAGGCCCAGAACGGGGGGGCCCTGGAGCAGGCCAAGAGAGGTGAGACCGGGGGAAAGCGGGCTGCTGGCCGAACTGCAAACTGCGGGGCACACGTGGCCAGGGCTGCCCACGTTGGACATCGCCGTCATTCCCTGGGATTCTGGAATGAAGCTGCAGATGGGAACAGCCACCCATCTCCTCGACTGCCTGTTGCCCGGGCACAGGGTATGCGGCACACGGCGGGGGGGTGCACGTGGGTGGAAGGCTGGGTCAGCCTTGCCTGCTGTCTTCCCGAATTCGACCTGGAGATGCCACAACACCCCCTGGGGAAAGTGGTCTCCCCGGGCAGCGGCGGCACGCCCCGCCGGGAGGAATCAGGGGTTCCAGGAAGCGTCCCCGGCTGGCGTCCCCACAATTGTGCCAACCTGCTCACCACGCACGTGTGGCTCCCCTCCTCGTCCCGCAGTAACCCTCCGCCTTTACAGCAAATTATTAAAACTCACTTATATTTAATCTGCCTTCTGGAATTAATTGAATTTTTACGCTCAGCCAATGCCACAGTTTGTGCTGCCTCCCGATCGCTGGCTCGGAACAGCTAAATGAGGAGACAGGCGACCAACCACAGGCTCCGAAGACGGGCCCCGGGGTAGGAAGGCACTGGGGGGTGAGGGGGGCCGCGCAGGACGGCAGGCCCCACGCCCAGCGCCCGGAACCACTGAGAACAGAAGCTCAACTTAGCAATGCAGGGGGCCTGGGCTCAGGGCGCCCCACAATCGGTACCTAGGGGGACCGTGCTCGAGGGGTCCCCAGAGGTGGGAGAAAGCCGGGAGGGACCCCTCCCCTCACCATGGGGGTCCTCCCAGTTGATTTCGGGCCAAGGAAGCTTCACCCTCTCCCCGGGGGCCGGGCTCCGGCCAGGCCCCACAGAGGCCCAGAGAACACCAGCTCTTTCCCACACTTGGCACAAACATCACCCCAGCTCACGGGGCTTCCCGACCCCCTGAACCGCGGCCAACTTCCGCCCGGAGTTCCACCCGGAAGGCACCGGGGATCCGAGGTCACGCGGAATCCTGGCACGCTCCCTTCTTGCCGGGACACATTAATGAGAGGGGGGCTGACACCTCCGGGGGAGGACGGGCAATGTTTGAGGAGCCCGGTTTGGGGTGCTAAGTGCATCCTGTTCCATCTGCCAGGCTCGGAGTTCTAAGTGAGATGACACCAGGGCTCCTGCAGAAGCCGCTGACTGTGTCTGCTGCCTGCACCCCCCCCACCCCGATTCCGTGCCAACGGCCCACTAATAGAGGCGGGAGGAAGGAAGCCAGCACTGAGATTCTGAACAGAGCCCGCCCCACCCCCGCCGGGCATCCCCACACTGGCGGGATCTGCCTCCTAAACCCGACTACCATCCACTTGGGGCGAGGGGCTTTGAAAATGCAGATTCCCAGGCCCCTGCCCAGGTCCCGTGAGTCAGACTTGCTGGGTGGTAGGGGACGTGCGGGGGTCTGCATTTTTTAACCCCAGGAGATTCAGATGCAGCCAGCCAGGGCTGGGGACCTCGGCCAGTGAATCCTACAGCACTGGGGGCCCTGGATTCCATCCCCTCCTGCTCATGGGAAGGGCAAGTCCAGCGAAGGGTGAGGTCAGCCTGGTCCACCGAGTAGAGTGTGGAAAGTTCCGGGCGGCTGCACGTGAGGTGCCACCAAGACTCATTGCATTTAGTCCCCGGGACCAGACACAGGAGTTAGCTGTGGCCAGGTTACCTGACCCTGCCTGTCTCTGTCCCCCTCTGTGCACACACTTCTGCGGCGTCAGGTGCAAAGACCCCACGGGACCAGGTTCTCCAGCGACCTGCCTGGGGGTCCTTTCCCACAACCGTGGCACAGAAACAGGAGACGCCCATCAACCCCACCCTCCTCAGCGCCCCCAAATCCTACACCCAAAAGGCAGGCCCCCAAGGTTTCGCTCAGCCTCCACGCGGGCCGGCCCATCCAGATCCCCGGGCCTTCTGGGCCCAGCGCCTGGCTTACCAGGCTTCCCAGGACACCAGCCCCACATGGCCTTGGCCCAGGCAGCCCTCGTGTCCTTTCCCAAAACACACTGTCACTGGACACAATGAGTATTCCAGACCCCAGCGACCTGCCATCAACCCACGTGGCCACCTCAACTCTCAGCTTCCCAGCCTCCCTCTCCCAGCTTCCACCCCAGCCACCGGCCTGGCTCCCCGCATGCATGGAGGGGAGGAGGGGCAGGGGGCCTTCATCCATCAGCCCCACTCCAGCTCCTAGTGGAGGAGGAGAAAGGGAGGCAGGGCCCAGACCGCAGCTGTTGCACCAAATCCGAACTGCAGCCCTCCTCCAAGCCCGGCCCCACACGGAGCCGGCAGCCCACCCCACGCCCCACTGCCCAGCAGGCAAGGAGGTGAGGCCAGGTACAGCCGGGGCCTAGCGACTGTCTCCATCTGCTCCGGTGCCATGAAATGCCGCGGACTGGGGGCCTGAATTTTCTCAGTCTGGAGGCTGGGCGGCCCAGAGCAAGGTGCCCACAGGGCTGGGGTGGCCGAGGGCCCTCCCCTCGAGGCGCAGACTTCTTGCTCTGTCCTCAGGTCACAGACCCTCTGGGGTCTCTTCTCATAAGGACACTAATCCTATGGTATCAGGGCCTCCACCCTTATGGCCTCATTTGGTCTTAATTATCTCCTGAGGGGTCCCATCTCTGCTTTCGACCACACTGCGGGTTACGGGTTCAACATGTGAATTTTGGCGGATGTGACCCCCTGACATGCGTCAGCCACTACGGCCAGGCTGTGTGGCCCAGCAGGACGCCTTGCCTCTGGACATCGGCTGGGTATGTGTCAAAGGAGGCTAAATGCGTCCCCCCCTGGCTGAGGGAGGCCGCTCGGTGCCCCCACAGAGGCAGAACGGCAGGAGGGCCCAGGTTCAACAGGGAGGCGGGGCTCCCAGCCCTGTCCTCCCACCTGAGCTCTCGGGTCTCCCCTCTGCCCCCCAAGGCCTTCTTGCATCTCTAGGAAGGGTTCCTCCAAAGGCTCCTACATCCTCCTCGCTCACTCTCTCCGAGCTCATCTCTTCCCCGCTCTCAGCACAAAGTTCTCCCCTGTGGGACTAGCTCCCTGTGCAGCCCAAAGCCGCCTCTTCCTCTGCTCTGCTTTCTCCACACTTGCAGGAGCTCGCGAAACATCTACAGAAAGGACACTCAGAACTGGGGACCCGGTAACTTAGTCCAGGAGCCGAGCCGAGGCCCGGCCACAGGGCCTTTGCACCTGCTATTCCCGTCACAAGGCCTGCCCCTCCCCCAGAAATCTCCCAGGCTGGCTCCCTCCCTCCCATCCAGGCTCTCGCTCAGAGGCTTCCTTGGCTGCCCTGCACCCCATGCTCGCCAGCCCCTCTCCCAGATGCGTCTTTCCTCTGTAGCTTGTCCTTTGCCTACCTCCCCAACCACTATGTCAGCTCCAGGAAATCAGGAGTTTTTGTCTGTTTAGTTCAGTCCTGGATCCCCAGGGCCCAACATACAGTAAGTGCTCAATCAATGTTTGTGGGCTGAACGGAATGAGCTCGCCGTCTGTGGAGGTAGTCAAGCTGAGCCTGGAAGATTTTTCAGGGCTGGTTCAGACCTATGACTTGCTAGTCCTCTGACTTTCTTCCTGGCCCAGAGCGCAGAGGAACCTGCCGCAGGATCGCTGGGCAAGGTGCTGAGACGGGGGGCCCCCTGGAGGAAGGACAGGAGGCCACTCCAGAGAACCAACCACTGGCGGGTCTCCCACACTCAAGTCTGCGGAAATCCCCCAAACCCCAGTGCCAGGTCCTCAGGAGCGACACAGCGGGACCCCGCCAGACCCCGCCGTCCGTCCCCAGGTCCCCGAGACATGTCCCTCTGACCCCGGCTGTCCTGCCCGCAGCCGCCCAGGCTCACAGCTGACACCGGCTGCCCGGCAACTGGGCCAGGCCGGATTACCATACATTAAGACATAATTACTCAGTGGAAATTTACAATACAAAGCGCCCTCCCCAACGAGCTGGCTTCAGAGGGTTCCAAGGACACAAAGCCCGGCTGTGTCTGTGACTGACCCCCGCCTCCCTTGCGCTGGCCCCAGCCAGGGTTTCAAAAGAAGTGGGTGGTGAGATCGTGCAGGAACCCCATTCCACCCCCAGGGCAGACGCCCTGCCCCCAGGGAGGGCCCTGGGGTTCTCTAACCCTCGAGGAGGGGCTCTCTGTCCCCCAGCCCCGCCCCCAAAGCCCACTCTGGTTCCCCCGAGCCCAGGAGGCCCCCCCTTCTCACGCGGAGTCCTCTCCTTGGGCTGCGGGTGGAGAGAACCACAAATCCCAATCCACATACCGGCTGTGACGGGCAATGAGGTGTGGCTTCCAACTAACAGGCATTTATTGAGCGCCTACTGTGTGCCAGGTATTGTTAGCGCCAGGATGCAACCGTGAATGAGACAAACTACATCTCGCCCTGTTCTGGCAGAGCTTACAGTCCAGGTGGGGAGACAGACAGTAAAATACACAAGAAACGCACATCAGGTGTGTGCAGAGCAAACACAGGGTGGGTGAGGAATGAACGGAGGCGTATGCAAAGGCCCTGAGGCGGGACTATGTGTGGTCAGGGGGCATGGGGCGGAGCACAGCAGTGCCGCTAAGATCGTTGGCTTCTTTCCTAAGGAGAGTTTTGAGCAGGGGAGCCACCCGGTCTGATTTAGGGGATGGCTCAGCCTGCTGTGCCGGGAGTGGCAGGCATGGGTTCGAATCCCGCTTCTGCCACTTCCTGGCCGGAGGACCTTGGGCAGGTCGGCTGGCCCTGGAAGCCTCTGTTCATCTCAGCAACATAAAACAGTCGCAGCTCCCACACACTTGCTGTGAGGAACAAGAGGGCGTGAGCAACGGCCGGGCACCCAAGCGCGGCAGTGGGAGAAAGCGTCTGAGCCTCAGCCGTCCCATCTGTACAACGGGCACCAGCCCCGGCCACTGTCCGCCTGGCCCAGAGGGACTAAAGGTGGGGAGCTGTGTGGCTCCCCGTGTCCCCCCAACCCTGACCTTGCTGGTCTACACCGCGGCCCAGCAGCTATGCTGTCAATGTTATCAAGAGCATTAGGGTGAAGAAACTGACTTGGGGTTATTTATTCTCTGGCCATAAAACCCAGGGGCCGCCGCAGGAGCAGCTGCGCGCCACCCTCCCAGGTGTCAACACGCCCGTATCTGGGGCTGCTCTGGGAGTCCCCGGGGAGGCTCCTGCCAATCACCGCAGCCCGCCGGTGCCAGCAGGAGGGGGGCTGGGAGGAGCCGGCGCTTATCTGAAGAATCACAGAGCCTTTTGCCAGCCTCCCGGGCTCCAGGAGAACAAAGGCCGGCAGCCTCGCAACACCAGGTGGCTGACAGCTAAGGAGAGGCTCAGAGAGGGGAAGGGACTTGCCTAGAGCCACACAGCACCCACCGGACATCCATCGTGACTGCCAGCCCCTTGCTCCCCCCCGGGTCTAGGCCCCTGCTCTGCAAAAAAGAACCCAAAGAGGGCAAACCTCCTGCCACCAGGAGTCAATCCCTGGGCTTCTAACCAGCTGTGGAGGCGAGGCTGAGAATTACAAAGTGCTGGAGACACTGGGTGCCGGGGGCAGGGCCTTTATCTGTTCTGCCGGGGGTGGCGGGGAACCCCGACTTCTCTCTGAAGCTCCTGGGCAAAGGTGGAAACGTGGGTTCTGACTCAGAGGCAGAGGCTGCCACGGGACGCCGCCTTCTGAAGGAGCTGGGCCATCTGGCCCCGCCCGGCGACCCTAGACCTCTGCCTGCCCCGACTCAGCTGCCTCCTCTAGGGAGCAAGGATACTCCTGGGTAGGGGAGGACGAAATGCGCTAACAAGGGGCCCGCTGGGCGGGGCTGGGGCAGGAGGGCGGGACCCTCCTGCTTGCTGGGCTCTCTGGGCAGGCCCTGAAATCACTTCCTCCAGGGCGGGGTGCCAGTGACAGCAGGTGAACCGAAAGTGCCTTGAATGCTCAGGCCCCTTCTCAGCGAGGGTTCCCCATGGTCCTGCCGCCCCGCCCGTCCTGTCCGAGCCACTCGTCAGAGGGCGGGCCTGCGTCATCTCTGCCTCCGGGGAGCCCACCTTCCAGGACGTGGCCCACCACCCGCTGTGGAAAGAACCTCAGAGGGGGAGGACCCACATCCACGCCATCTCACTCGGCTGCTGGGGGCAAGTCCTCCCTCCTCCAGGACCTCATTCCTGTCTGGGACACGGGGACGGTGACAATGAAGGTGGATGACACAAAGTCCCTGGGCAGGGCCTGCGGTCAGGGAGAGGGCGGTTCGCTCTTGTAAACCAGGCAGCGTCGCCCAGAGTGGGTGGGGGTTGCTGTGGTGGCCAGGTGACAGCCCAGCGCCCTGCTGCCCGTCCCTTGGGGTTTGCAGTGGCGAAGCGAGGTGGAGCACGAAGTTCCCCAGGTCACAGGGGTGTGGCCAAGGTCAGCCTAGAGCCCGAATTGCAACCCTGGGCACAGCTGCCACTGAGTCCCTCCCTGGAGCTCATAGGAAGGAAAAGGCCCTTCAAGTCCCCACCGGCCATCAAAGCAGGCTGACACCCTGCGTTTCTGGGAAGAAAGGGTCTGGGGAGCTTCCTCCGGGAGCAGGGGGCTCACTGAAGGACAATGCTCCAAAGTCAGCTCTGGGCCTCTGCACATCCAGCTCCCGCCACTGGGTGAACCGGCCGTGGCACAGGGCATGCGTCCGCTGGAGGGGCAGAGGGCAGGGCCGGGCTCCTGCTGGCCTTAAGGCCACCTCCCCTCTGCACTCATGTCCATCCAGAGTCCTTCTTAGAAAGAGAAACTCTTTCCTCGGGGATTTTGTAAAACCCATTTATTTTCAAATTCCAGTTACATCTGAGATCACATCCTTTGAAACGTGCCTTTCCCTCTGGATTCCCCGCGACTCAGAAACATTCGGTAATATTGTGTATTAAGGACTCGCCGTAAAAATAAATTGCATTGTAAAAGGAGGCTCTTAACAGACAGCCGTGGCTGGAGGGTTAAATGTCTCACTTCCTACGATCATCCACAGCGGGATCAGATCAGTCATGGGGTGGAGTCCCGGGCCTGCCCCTTGCGGGACCCCGGCCTGGCACCGAGCGGGTTAACGGGCCCCAGGGTGAGACCCTCGTCCAGGTAGCGCTCCCCATCACTGCTTCCGTCCCGGGAGATCCAGGGGGACCACATGCTCCCGAAGACAGCTGTCAGACACATAAAAAACAGGAAGGGAAAAACCACACACACACACAAAAACGAGGCAACGCACCAAATGCCAAAATATCATGAAAATTCAAACAGCTAAAACAAATATAACCATAAAAAGCCTGGAATCCTAGAAAAGCGATCTCTGCAATTAAACAGTTTTCTGCTATATAGCGATAATCACCTAATTATACTATTAATGACAGTTCAACCTGCTTTGAAATAGAAGGACATTCTTCCATAACAGGATGCCAGCTGTTAGTTACAGATGTCAAACATCTTTAAAGCATTATTATTAAGGGGGAAGAAAAAACCCTATAAAATGAGCACATCCACATTTCCCCCCCTCCATGAAAAAAACCCATCACAATTAGCCGTATCGCTTTTGCAGGGCCCACGTGAAGAGAGAATGGCAAAGCCCACGTGGAAGACAGATGAGAGCGGAGGCACAGGGAGGCCGCGTCCTCCTCACCCCAGCCGGGCACGGGACGGATGGCCACATGTGCTGACCGCACCAGAAGATGTCAGGAGGATCTGTATATATTTTAGCGGCATCTTTAATTCCTTCCAGTGAAATAATTTCCGGAACCAGGATGTTTACGCCGGATAATAGACCTCCCGGCGATGCTGCCAGAGCTCCCTAGGTAAACACACGTCATCAGACGCCCGGTGGTGGAAAGCGGTTAGCTGCAGCCAGACCTGGAAGGGCCGTGGGTCACCCAAGGTGGCGGCTGCCCGCCCGCCCTGGACCCTGCAGACATATGCTCAGCTTGGTCCCTGCCAGTATTTCTCCAAACTGTGTGCGCCTTTGACATCCAGGAGCGCCAAGGTGTAATAAATATCCAACTTTGTCTTCTGACAATAGGCAGCCACATTTAATTAACTGGAGCGTAAAAAGCCGGGAGGAGGAGAGAGGGGACGCAGGGAGCAGCCACGGAGCGAGCAAGGGGATTAACCTTTTAAGCAAGCTGCCAGCGGGGCATGTTGGGGTTGGGGGGGGGGCCGGACTTGTCAGGAGGGACCGGAGACGGGCTTGACAAATCCAAAGCGGGGGCGCTGGGGGGCCGTCCCTCGCTGGGACAGCAGATCCTGACGACCCTGCCAGGCTCCCTCGAGGGGCCCCCGAGTCCCCAGGGTGGCAGGGACAAAGTCCAGGCTGCCTCCCGCCCCAGCTGCAGATGGGTGAAGAGCAGACCCTGAGGGGCCTGCCATCTAGGAAGCATGAGAGAAACCAACCCAATCTCAGCTGAACGAGGGCAGGCTGGCGTGGTGCTTTCTGGAAAGCACACGTGCCACATTCCCAAGCCTGCTCCTCCGAGGGCTTTGGGCACGGTGGCCAAGGAGTCCTTCAGAGGCACGGTGGAGATGCCCGGAAAGGAACCGCATGCTTTTAGGATCTCTTCTGTAAGGTCACTGGGTGGTCTCCTGACCCCGGGGCCTTGTCAAGCAAGGCAGCTTCGGAGAGTTCAGCTACTGCTGACCTGTGGGGATTAAGCCTCGGGCTTTAATGGGATAGACGAGGCTATGTCAGAGGGCAGGAGAAGATATCCAGCTGCTGAAAGGCACAGACTAGCGTCAGGAGAAGCCCTCCCAGCTCGGCTGGAACTTGCTGTGTGACCCCAGGTAAGTCGTTTTCCCTCTCTGGGCTGCAGCTGAATAACGGACACTGGGATTTTCCCAGGCTGGTTTCTCACTGCAGAGCGGAGGAAAAGCATTCTGGAGGGTCATTTATCCAGTTTACAACTTCCATGGCCGGCCCTCAATAGCTTCCTTTCTCTCCCACGAGAGCGCCGGGGCCAAGCCAGCCCTCTACTAGTTGGACGCCCTCCAAGAAAAACAGGCTCCGGGGGCTGCCAGTCAGAACCAGACGGGAGGCCTAGGTGCCCCACCCCCAGGGAGGGGGCACAGGCCTCCCCGACACCCATCCTGGAGAAGCTGAGCTCCGGGGATGTCCTGCTTCTGCCCCGGGCAAGGAGACGATGCCATGTCTGCCCAAGTCCTCCCAACCCCTCCCTCTCTCTCCTCCCCACCCCGCAGAGGAGGGTGACAGAGGTCACAGCCCTCCTCCTTTTTCCATGGAATTTGGCTTTGGAGAAATTTCTCTCCAATTACCAGGAAGTTCCCAAGGAGGACACTCAGCCACAAGGAGTCTGTTCTGGGCACTGATGGCCAGAGCAGGGAAATGCTCCCCGGGCAGAGATGGCAGCCGGGGCACTGGTGGCCACCTGCTCAGGCTTCACCCACTGGATGGCCCTGGTGTTGCTATTAATAGCAGCGGTGAAAGTCATCATTTGGCTCCTTAGAGTTCCCCATCCAGATGTGTCACCTGATACAGAAAACCAGCAGGTCCCCAGGACACTGCTCCCTTCAAGAGCCGGGAAACGGAGGCTCAGCCAACACTCTGGCAGCTGCTCAGCAAGTAAAAAGCAGACTTACTATGCGATTCAGCACCTCCAGTCTGGGGCATATACTCCAGAGAAATAAAAACAACCCACGTCCACACAAACACCTGCAGACACGTGTTCACGGCAGCGTTATTCACAACAGCTGAGAGAGAAACCGCCCAAATGCCCATCGACGAGTCAATGGATAAATCAAAGGCAGTCTATCCATACAAGGGAATATTACACAGTCATGAAAAGGAACAGAGTCCTGATTCACACTAACACGGATGAACCCTGACAGCATCAGGCTCAGTGAAAGAAGACAGACATGATGGACCACATATGTACGATTCCGTTTATAGGAACCATCCAGAACAGGCAAATCCATGGAGACAGAAAGCAGACTAGCAGTTATCCAGGGCTCAGGTGATGGGGTGAAATGGGAAACAAGGCCTAATGGGTATGGGGTTGCTTCTGGGGTGAAGAAAATGTCCTGGAACCACATAGTGGTGATGGCTGCACGACTTTGTGAATGAATCAAAAACCACTGAGCTGCACACTTTAAATTCACTGCATGTGAATTACATCTCAATAATTTAAAAAAACAACAGAGATTCAGAGGTGAAAGGACTGAGCAGAATTGCAGGACTGGAGGGGGACCCATACTCGGATCAGGACACAGTGTAGGGCTCCAGCCTCTACATTATGTGCAGTTTTGTGCCCTGATCCTGGGGGCGGTGGTAACTGAGAGGCTGGAAAACAGAGAGGTCATTACTGCCTCTTGAACTGGAATCTCAGGGTTCAAACCCTGACTCCACCATTTACTAGCTGTGAGACCTTGGGCAAGTCACTTAACCTCTCTGTGCCTCAGGTTCCTCCTCTGTAAACGCGGGTGGTGACAACAGTACCTGCCTGACAGGGATTGTGAAGGTTGAATCCATCCATGGGGAGGCGTTTAAACTCCTTGCCTGGGATTTCAGGCACCTCCATAAGCAGACCCCACCATGCCCCAGAACTCCAACACTCTAACACAGTCGAAACCCCCTGTTCACAGTCAAGTTCCCCGCCCTCTGGGCCTCTGCTGTGAGCCCTCTCTTATGGACACAAAGGCCCCACACCCCCTCCAGGAAGCCCCCTGGATGACTCCCAGCTTTCCCTCTCCCGCACCTGGAAGATGTTTCCAAGAACCAGAGGCCATGGGGACCCCCAGGGTTGGGGGAGCCCCCAGACACTGAGGGCAGGAGAGCCGGGTTCCGGAGCAGCCTCCTTCCAGCTTTGCGCTCCTGGCACGTCACCTGCCCTGCTCTGGAGAGTAAAGGAGGGGCGCCCGGTCCCCCTGGAGCTCCCAGGGCGCCGTGAGGAAGAACTGAAGCGTGTGTGTGCGTGTGCAAGGGAGAATCAGCGTGGAGACCGTCCACGGAGTCACCCACTTGGGGAGATTGTGTGCGCACACCCCCCCCACACGTAATAAACCATCAGAGTTCCTGTTCCCCAGGGTCCACTGGTCCCCAATCCAAAGCCACTCCTTCCTTCATCAAACTGTCACTTGGCAGCTTCTGTCCCCACCCCATCCCGACTCACTTCCCCATTTCACTGACGGGCGCTGACAGCCTCTCTCCAGCTTCCACACGTGTCCCTCACTCCCACCTCCTCCCTGGCCTCGTCACCCACATGTGACACTGCCAGCCTGACCTCCATAAAGGCCCTGCTCCCCGGTCTGGGCTCCTGTCACCTCTGAACTGTCCCTCTGCTTCAGAACTGCCCGTGTTTAACGTTACAGGCAGGTCAAGTCCTCACTACAGGGGTTCCCTATGGCCCCAAACACAGCAAAGACGCCCCCTCGGGGCTCCCGAGAGCCCACTGGCCCCTGCTGGAGTCCCCCACAGGTCAAAAGTCCAGCGTGGTCCGATGGAACTTTCCTAAACGATGGAAACCTCTTCCCGCGCCATCCAATGTGGTGGCCACCAGCCCCACACGGCCACGGGGCGCTCCAAACAGACCTAGGACAACTGAGCAACGCAAGTTGCGATTTTGTTTCGTTTTAGTTAAATTAATTTTACGTTGTGATGGTCGCGGGTGGCCAGGTTTGCCCCTCACTACTCCAAGTGTGGCCTATGGACCGGCCACATCGGTGCCACCTGTGCCTGGGGAGGATGCAGACGACCTCAGGGGCTCGAAGGAGCAAAAGGCCCCATTTGGCAGGTCAGGCCCCACCTGGAGCCCCTTGAATCAGAACCTGCCCCTTGAACCCCAGGCCAAAGGGAACTTTCATCCTCCGACCCCCGGGGCCATCGGCACCCTCCGGAGGCCCAGAAGCTGGGAGCAGCTCCCGTGCAGCCCTCCTGCTCAGGTGGCCAGGCAGGCCCTGAAGGCACGACCTGCGACTTACTTCCCATCTTCCCCTCGCCCTGCCAGGCCTGGCACCCGGCAGGCGGCCGGAACTGCCTCCACAGCTGCAGGGCGGGCAGCCCACGTCCCTGGACGAAGCAGGGCGAGGAGAACAAAGTTGGTTGCGGGCTATTTGCTTTCTTATTCCTTCCACTCGGCTCGCCCCACCGGTCCGACCCGCCGGCTGCCTCTCTGGTGGAGTCACTGGTTTCAACGAGCCAAATAAAACCTCACAGGCTTTTCATGAACCTCTCTGCAGGCCGGGATCCAGGACCACAGGGCTTTGTCACACAGCAGGTGTCAGTTCTCCAGCGGCCCACCTGCGGGACCCCGGAGGCCCCGGGGAACTCCCGGCAGGGGCGGTCAAGGGTGAGGCCTTTCCCCCTCCCTCCCCGGCGCGCCCCTCCCGCAACCACACACTTGGCAGGTGCCAGTGCTGTGCCCGAGGATCTCCCCTGACGCCAGGGCTCGCAGGGACACGGACCGAGAGCCAAGGGCGTCCAGAACTCCCCCACCCTAGAGGAGGCCCCCAGGATCAGCCTGTGTGCCTGGGACTCAAACAGGTGACACTTAATGCCCCCTGGCAGCAGCCTGCCCCCAAGAGCCATTTCTCTGAAAAGCTCACGGCACGGAGTGGCCGGCTGGGCCTGGGAACCCCGGGCCGCAGTTCCTATCTTGGCTCTAACCCCGGAAGCCACCAGAAACCTCGCTTTTCTGTGACCTCCTCTGCTGGGCGGGGGACCGAAACCCCTGCCTCCACCAGCAGGACTCAGGCAGGAAGTGGCCTCAGCGCCACGCAGAGGCTGCAGTACAGACGGGCCTGTCCAGGCCGAGGGTGGGTTCGAGGCCCCCACCCCCCGCTGAGAGACTGACTAAACCCATATAGCCTGACGTGGCTCCGAGGCCTTCCCCACGGCATGCCATGGTGGCAGTGCAACCTGAGATCCCCAGTTTCCCAGAAGTAGGGAAAACACACGTGCACAAAAGACTGCAGTGGCCAGAAGGTATCCCCTGTGCTTGGGCTGAGCGGGGGAGGCTGGGAGAGAAATTCGACGATGACAATCACACTGACAATAATACCAACAGCAGGTAAACACTCATGGAAGCACCTACTATGCGCTGCATGCCACACTAAGCACCTCCAATGTACAAACCCTCCCAGTGCTCACAGCAAGCTCAGGAAATATCACCCTCCACGCTTTAGCCCTGCGTGCACTGAGGCACAGCACATTTAAGTAACCTGCCCAAGATCTCACAAGGAGCAAACGGCAGAGCCAGGATCCAAACTCCACGGCCACCTGGTTTCTGGGTCCCGGAGCTCAACTACCATGCTGCTCCCTTATAAATAAAGGGCTACAGTGGGAGCTGGGAGCACAGAGAAAGGAGTCATCTGTCCTAAGGAAGTGAGCCCAGAAAGGTTTCCAGCCTTCTGAGCTCAGCGCTCCAGGCAGGGGAAACAGCCTGGACCAAGGCAGAGGACGGGCAGAGAAGGTCAGGCCAGGCAGACAGGTGGCGGGCCTCCCCAGGGCTTGCCTCGGATGGTCAAGGAGGAGCAGATCCCACCAGAACCACCCTGGAAATGCCAACTTATTATGGAGAACAGTTTAACCACGGGGCAGGCCCATTCCATGCCACCTGGGAGGTGACCTGATACCAACAACCATGATCGTATTCCAGAACCAACAGGTGTCCGTCAAAGGGACCCTCATCTCCATGGGGACCCCAGCACTGACTCCCGGGAGACTCCGAGAGAGGAGCGGAGGCAGACGAGTGGGAGGCAGGCATTACCATCATCAGTGACTCCACGATGCCAACAGGCTGTTGTGAAACTCAGGGGTCAGGAACCCTCTGACTAATGCTCCCCTCTCTCAAGCCAGTCCCAGCCCTGGTCTGGCTGCAACTGTGCTAATGAGATGTGAGTTATCAGCCCCATCTCTGGACCGAGAAACTGAGGGAGAGGCGCGGAGAGGGAACAGTTTCCCAAGAGCCTCCCTCCCAGGGAACTCGCCCCGTTTCTGGGTCACCAGTCTAGCCGGCTGCCCTCGACTCTGATCGGACTCTGTGTGCTGAAGTTGGAGATGAACATTCATGAGCCTATCCAGTTCCACACTTTCACTTCTGGCCCAAATTAATAATTTACCATGGAGTTTCATAAAAATCACACACAGCTCATTAGCAGCTCCCCAAAAGCCACTCCAGTCTCCCCACTGATGCTGCTGAGGGGCTGGTCTTGCTTCTGGGACAAGCAACCGTGCCTTTATTTTGAGAGACAACCCTTATTTGTACAGGACAGGTGAACCTGAAATGGGGGTGTCCCTCTGTCAGGGAAGGCTGCCCGGGTGTGGCCACATACATTTCAGGACAGTTCGGATGCTGTCCCTGGGAAAGGATGGGCTCATTCCCCTGGCAAAGGCAAGGCCAGTGACCCCTGGAAGTAGAGGTGGCAGGCGGGTGGTACACGCATCACAGACCATCATGTCCACCCAGGCAGCATCAACGTCTCTCTCCCACAGGCCCTCCTAGCACCTTGCAATGCCCCCCATCAAAGGCGGGGACTGACCCCCCTCCAGGTGAACCCTAGCCAGCTGGTCCCTCCCTTGTAACCCACAGAATGTGGCGTAAGTGACCCTGTGTGACTTCAGAGGCTGGGGCCTAGAGCGCCTTGCAGCTTCCCTCTGTGAGCTGGGACACCTGCCTCTGGAGCCCTGAGCCGTCACGTTGTGAGGAAGCCTGAGCCACACGGAGATGCTGGGACCCAGAGCCCTGGCTGAGGTCCCGGCCACAGCCAGCATCAGGTGCCAGACGGTAGAGTGGGATGAAGGCTCCTTCAGATGACAGAGTCTGGCCACCAAGTTGCCCCAGCCTTGCAGTCTTCCCAGCTGAGGCTCCAGGCGCTCAAGGGGCAGAGGCTAGCCGCCCCCCCCCCCCACCACGCCCCTTCTGAATTCCTGGCCCATGGCTTCCATAAACATAATAAAACAATATTGTTTTATAACCATGCATGTGCTTATGAAGTCCCCGCCATCCCAGGGCGTCCTGGTCCCCTGCAGACCCGCCCACCAGCCCCCTAACTGTTGCTCTGGCCGGCCCACCCACAGGCGGCATCCTGTGGTTAGGCTGAAGCAGAGATGGGCTGCAATGTGTCTGCGAGTGAAACTTCCCAAAAGGGAAATGAGGGGGAGGGCAAATGACACCTTGGTCTCTGGGCCCTTAAGATCGAAGATAAAGCTGCTGATACCTCTGACACTCATTCCCAGAGGGGGCGAGGCGCCGGTGTGAACTGGCCCTCAGGGCCCTCGGGCAGCTGCTGGCCGCCCACCTCCCCTCACCCCGCCTCCCCTCACCCTTGCAGGCAGCCCACCCCCAGCCCTACCACGGCCCCTCAGTGAGTTCAATTAAGAGCCAGGCATTATCTCCGCCCGACCCCCTTCCTCTTGTCAGATAATCACGGGAAACCAGCAAACGGTTGACACAGTTACCAAGACAACAGAAGTTAGGGCAGCAAGGAGGTCTGAAAGCTAATCCTAAATGAATTATAGGACAAGAGTGACAAGGGGGTGGGGACCCGCGACGGGCAGCTTCAAAGAAGGCCCCACTTATGAGACAAGGTGCTGTCTGCCTCGGGGCTCTGGGGGTAGGCTCTGTCACTCGCTAGAGGGTGACACTGGAGTCCTCTGGGGGGTGGGGAGGTCGAAAAGGAACTCATTAAAAAGAAATTCTCCGCGGAAGATGGGCTGGCCACAACACCCGCCGTCCAGGAAGACTCAGGGTCTGGGGTTCGCCCCATCCAGCCTTCCTGGCACTGGGGCAGGGGCCAGGATGATCTAATTGAGGCGATTCCATTTCTTCTTTACTTATTTAGAACTCCCATCTTGTGACCAGAGGGCTGTGCGGCCCCAGCTGGCTGCCAGCCATTTCGGGAGTCAGCAAAGTGGCCCCGAGCTCCTCGCTGGCCTGCCCGGCCCCATGGGGCCCACAGGCAGTGCCCTCCCCGCCCTGGCCACCACCCCCGTCCAGAATGACTCAGCCGGGTCCCTCAGGAAGGGCCCCCTCTCTGACCGCAGTCCAGACTTCAAGACATGGGCAGCAGGAAGCCTACGGCTGGGGCCATCAATCCAAACAGGGATGGTGGCTGACAGTTCTACAGCGCTCGGCCGTCGCAGAGGAACGCAGCCAATGCTCATGACAGCCCCAGGAGGCCGGCACTGCCATCAGCCCCACTTAACAGACGAGGAAACAGAGGCCCAGAGAAGTTAGGTAACCCTCCCAGAGCCACACAGCCAGTCAGGAACGAAGGCAGGATCAACCCCAGCGCTCTCGCCCCAGTGTCCTTGCTCTTATCTAGCATTAGAAAAGTCTGCTGGCCTTGCGGGCGGGTGCAGGCAAGGCCCCCCAGGCAGACCCTGCAGGGGCACCCCAAGACAGCTGTCCGCCCTCACGCACCTCCCCCCAGGATCGCAGGCCAGGAAACTTCCTCTCTAGGAGGCCCCCCACTGCTCTGCACCGTCTCCCGGCCTGCCTGCTCTCCCTCTCACCAAGCACTCCTCTGGAAAGGACAACCCCCGATTCTCAAACTGCCTGGGGACTCGGTTACCCCAGCTCCATTTCCGCAGTCGGGCCAGCTTGTGGGGCCGGTTCTCACACTCGAGCAAGACTGAGGACCCCCTGGAGGGCTCGCTGGACCCCACCATGGAGTTTCTGCCTCGGTGGGTCCCGGAGGAGGTCTAACAGCTCCCAGCAGCTGGCAGCCCAGGAACCCCGCTTTGAGAACCGCAAGGTGTTCACCCACACCCAGCCTCCATTCTCCAGACCCTCACCCCGACTCGCCGTCCCCCAGGTCCCGGGCTGTGACAAGCCCTCACGCTCTTCCTCGGGGACCCCACACTCAGAGGCCCCCTGCCCAGCCCTCTCCCTGCAGGACCCCATCGCTCAATGGGAGCCTCGGCTGACCATCCACCTCTAGGCTGCCGGGGCCATCTTCCTGAACAGCTGGGACAGGTGGTCCATCTCCACCTCCGGACCCCCTACTCCTCACCACCTCCATGCTGTTCTCTCACCTGGGCCACGACAGTCACCTCCGGGTCTCCCCCCTTGCTGCCCCACGACCGCCCGGAGTCTATGTCAGCCCTACAGGGGGGAGCCTGCTACAGCGCAAGTCACATCAGCCCCTCCTCTGCTCCCGGCTCTGCCCTCACATGTCCTACCCTCTCCTGTGGCTCATGCCCCTGCAGCCACACGGACATCCCAGGGCCTCGGGGCCTTTGCACATGCCTAACGCTCTGTCTGGGCCCTTAGCCCTCAGATCTCTCCAGGGCCAACCCCTCCCTTTCTTCAGGTCTCTGGCCACCCTTGGCCCACACTCTGGCTACCCTCCTTCCCCAGCTCTCCTTTTCTCCAGAGCCTGCACTGTGGGACACAGGGCGACGTGCTCATTGCTGGCATGGGAGCTCCACTGGGGGCTTCTCAGCCGTGTTTCCATGTGCCTGGCATGTTGTGGACACGTGGTGAATAAACCAATGGCCTAGGCTACTTTAACGCCCTGGATTCCGGCCCCCTTACAGCAAAATCAAGGTCACCCGTCACCGGCCTGATGACGTTCAAAACCCTCCAAAACGTGGTTCCGACCCACCCTCAGGCTTCACTTCCTTCCGCGCTGCTGCGTCCCTCCTCCGAGCTCACCCTTCCCCAGAACCTGTCCTTCCTGCCCTTTCTGGGCAGCCCAGCTCGAGGGCCACTATGTCCCGGGGGCCCGGCACACTCTCTGAGGGGGAGGACAGGTCACAACGCATCTGCCTGGCCTTCCAGGTCCGGCACACGGGTGACCAAGCAGCACGAGGAGAAGTACCCCAGAGCTGACCGGCCAGCGAGGGACACCCCTTCTGCAGGAGGCTCCATCCTGCCTGCTCCCTGGTCGTTCCCGAGCCCCTCAGGTTCAGGACCCCCAGTGTCCGGAAGGAGCCCTGTGTCTGGACACCACAGGCAGGGTCCCCACACCCCTGGAAAGAAAGCACGAGGGGCCGGCCTGGTGGCGCAGCAAAGTTCGCACATTCAGCTTCAGCGGCCCGGGGTTTGCCAGTTCGGATCCCGGGTGCGGACATGGCACCACTTGGCACACCGTGCTGTGGTAGGCATCCCACATAGAAAGCAGAGGAAGATGGGCACGGATGTTAGCTCAGGGCCAGTCTTCCTCAGCAAAAAGAGGAGGCCTGGTGGCATATGTTAGCTCAGGCAGGGCTAATCTTCCTCAAAAAAAAAAAAAAAAAAAGAATGCAAGGGCTTCAGAGCCACAACAGGGCACTGCCAGAAGCAGGGCAGGAATGGCGGCCCGCCCTCGAAAGCAAGTGTGAGGGGGCTGGGATCCCCCAGAGCAGAATGGCCAGCTCGAATGTCACCTCCTCGCGGACACTGCCCCCACCCCCACTCCAAACCAGTCGTCACCCCCTCTGCACTCCCAGAAAATTCTACCCCCGCCCCTCAGCACCAGCATTTGTGCTCCTGGATCACTCTAGCCACGCCCCCCACCACCCCCAGGGTAGGGACGGCCCAGCGCCCAGTTCTCAGCCTTCCTGATGTGAACGGAAGATGCTGAGCATCCTCAGGGCGGCTTCCCTGTCCTTGTTCACCCCGCCTCGCTGCACTGGCTGGCCTCTTTCCACCCGGTCTCACCCCTCTGTGCCCCTCATTCCGAGGCCCACCTCCAATGCCACCTCCTCCACAGAGCCTTCCTGGATTTCCTCCACCAGGAGGATCCTGGGAGATTCCAGTGCACTCTGTCCTTGCTCATCTTGCTCCCTGTCCCTTCCTGAAGCAACGTGACCTCCTTTGTGCTCCTGCCGTGTCGACACAGCACAGGGCCCAGCACCCCTCGGGGTAGGCCTTGCCCGGCTCGGGCGGTGGTCCTGAGGAGGAGACCCAGGAGGACAGAACCAGGTCAAACATCCTACCAACCCACGGTGGCACAGCAGGTCTGACCCTAAGAGACGGCCAAACCGAGAGAAAAAGGGCCTGGGCCGTCTGACCTCTGAGGTCCCTTCCAAGTGCAATGTTCCGTGACTTCCCAACCCCGAGGGCCATTAAGCAAGTGGCCTGATGCCCACTGGGCGGCGGTCCAGGCCTGGTCAGAGGGCACTTCCTGTCTCGCTGCGGGAGGAAGCCAGGGCAGCCACTGATCCTTTGGGGCCGTGGGCTTCTGCTGGGGGCCCGGGCTCCGGGGCCGAGATCTGGGCCCAGCTGAACTCAACCGGGCCAGCCCCCACCCCGCACCTCCCGCAGCTCCAGGCACAGCTGTACCCAGGCTGAGGGCAAGTATCAACCCCAGCCCGGGCTGTGGAGGGCCTGGCACCAGTGGGAAAATGCCGGAAAAACGGATTTTCCCCTAAAGACTTGTAAAAAAATTCTCACTGATTTTTTTTTCCCTTTTACCCCAAGCTTTCACAGCTCTAAATATGCCACACTTAGTAATTTTACGAGCAAACCAAGCTATATATCACACGGTTTTATGTTCCTAAATTAACAAAAGGACTTTAAATCTATATGGGGCTCTTTAAAAAAAAAAAAAGCATTGCATCTATTCCCAAATTCCCTCTTCCCTTCCAATGTACGCCCCCCGCCCGCTGTGGCTTCAGATTTTCTGCTGATCGTGTAGCTAGACCACCAAGGAGAGACGATTCCAATGCCGATGAGGAGCTGCTTTGCTGAGGACCCCCAAGAAGGGGGGTCCCCGGTCCTTCGGGAAAGGCTGCCTTACGGGTTATAAAAGCCGGATGTTTTTCCTGCAAAGGAGATTATAACTGAAGGTACCCTAGTAGAGGCCACATCTACTGCCCCCACCTCCCCCAAAATCTAAGAAGAATTAGAAGGCAACAGGTCCTGCAAGGTGTCCCACATGTGTCTTCTGGGCTGCAAGATGCCAGGGTTGACCGGACCACCGGAGGGGCCCGCTTGCACCTGACACCGCAGAGAAGGAAGCACAGAGTGTGGCTGCATTCGCACATGTCCATGTCCAGGGGGAAGACGGACAAGTGACATGGAGACTGGACCTGGCACAGAAGCCCGAGCCCAGACACTTCATCCCACTGCTGGCTCGGCCTCCGGGAGCCGGGCGGCCCTGGCCGGCTGCCCCTCAGCCCTCCACTTCCTCCTGCTCATGAGGCTGAGGCTCCTCCCGGCCGACTCGAGGGCAGGGGTCCAGGTGTCATGATGCCTGTTTGCTCCGACAGCATAAAAGAGCCTTCCGACTGCACGAGTCAAGCAGATAAGACGCAGCAGAGTTTCCAGCGGGGCCGGGTCAGATTCCCACCCATGGAGTTGGAACAGCACATTTAAGAAAGAAAAAAATCTTAATGAGAACCAAATTGAGCAGGGGGGGCAGTGGGAACCGGCCCAGGCCCCTCAGAGGAGGCCTGGATCGCAGCTGGGACAAAGGGCCCCTGGCTTTCCCAGCCGACAGATGGAAATGTGGCGGCCCCTCCTCCTTTCTCAGGGGTATCGGAAGATTAATTAGTGACTGCCTGGAAAGTGCTAGGTGGGGGCCAGAACGCTTGTCCCCACTGAGTTTCTGAGCTGTAAATAAGCAGCCTTCTCAATCACAACCGAAATAGCAATGTTGTCCTTTAATCTGACTCAGATCCCAGTAGGCCCAGCCCGCCCCCAGAGAAGGCCCTGGGCGGCTCGAGAGCCCCCCGCAAAGCCACGGGTTTGCTCTCACCCGGCGGCTTCCCACGACAAGCCAGAAGCTGGGCAGGAGCTCGAGCGCAGCTGGCCACCGCGGGCGCCCCTTCCCAGCTTCACCTCCTGGGGTGACTTCAGAGCCAGTGACAAGTGGAGTGCCGGGTTCCAGCCTGCCCTCGCCTCCAGCCACTTCCCCCAGCCCAGGCCGGCCTGAGTGGAGACCCACGCCCAGCCTCACCCCGGAGCTTTCTGGAAGCAGTCTGAGGAGTAAAGAATAAAGTCTAGGCAGCTCCCCACAGGCCGCTTGGGCCCTGCTCACTTCTCTGGGACACCCTCGGCTCCCGGCAGGAGAGGCCCAATCTTACAAACCCATCAAAGGCTGTTTAGAGAAGGGCCCAGGCCAGGCTGACCCCCTGGGAGGCAGCTGGGGGCAGGGAAACTGTTCCGAGGCAGACCTGGATTCTCCCAGAGCAGCCACCCACAGGCTGTGTGGCTTTGGGCCAAGCCCCAGCCCTCTCTGGGCCTCAGTTTCCTCACTGGGGAGTCTGAAGTGTCCTTCCTGGCAGTGGACAGTAAATCCCGCGGGGAAGCCGGGGTCATCCAGAGTTCAGCGTGGGGCCAGGGTGGGGTCAGCTGACAGCTGGAGTCCAGCCCTCCATGAACTCCAGGAAGAAGATAAGGGGGCCGGCAGGACGCCACCGCCAACACCAAGGGCCAATTCCCTCCCTCGGTCGTTCAACAAATATTTATTAAGCAGGGACTCTGGAGCCAGACTGCCCGGGGTCACAGCCCGGCTGCGCCATGGACGGCCTGTGTGACCTCAACCTGTCTGTGCCTCAGTTTCTTCACCTGTCAAGTGGGATTAAATTAACACCATCTGGTATGGAATGGATACCATAAAAGAAGTAGCCGCTGCTGTCTCTTCCATCTTATTATTTTTATTTTTGTTATTATTGGTCTGGCACTGAGCCAGACATGAAGGAAACACACAGCCTCTGTCTGCGTGGAGCTGGCAGCCCGGCGGAGTTCAGGGAAGGTGGTATCTGGGCGCCACACACACAGAAGGGAAGTTTGAGAAGCATTATTGAGCGACAGCCTGTCATCTCATTTGGAGGACGGCAGAGACACCACCCACCCACCCACTCACTGTCCCAGCTCCCTTTGAAAATGCCCGTGTCGGGGCCGGGCCGGTGGCACAGCAGTTAAGTACACACATTCTGCTTTGGCGGCCCAGGGTTCGGATCCCGGGTGCAGACATGGCACTGCCTGGCAAGCCATGCTGGGGGAGGCATCCCACATATAAAGTAGAGGAAGATGGGCACGGATGTTAGCTCAGGGCCAGTCTTCCTCAGCAAAAAAGAGGAGGATTGGCAGTAGTTAGCTCAGGGCTAATCTTCCTAAAAAAAAAAAGTGCCCTTGCCTCCTCCTCCTGGCAAACGAAGCACCTCTCTGCTGGATCCCAATCTCCCCGCCCAGTGAATGAGCATGGAGAGATCAGACACGACGTCCTGGGGGGAAGGGGCCTGGTCCAAAGACCAGAGTTCAAATCCCGGCTCCACCACTAGGAAGCCCTGTGACTTTCTGCAAATAATTGCACCTGAAGAAGAACAATGATTACAGCCATCACTTGCTCATGTCCCAGGCACCATCCTCGGCGCCTTGCAAGGAGTCACTCATTTAATCCCTTATACCACAAGTCGGCAAACTTTCCCTGTAAAGGGCCAGCTCATAAATATTTTAGGCTTAGCAGGCCTTGTTGCAGCTACTCAACTTTGCTGTTGTAGCACAGGACGCTGCCACAGACAACACATTCGAGAATGGGTGCGGCTGTGTGCCAATAAAACTTTATTTACAAAACAGGCAGCGGGGGGGCCATGGACGACAGGGCCCCTGTAATCTGCAGACAGCCCCTGCCTGACACTGATACCGAGGAGGATGCAATTACGGATCCCACCTCACAAACGGGAAAATCGAGGCCCAGAGAGCTCAAGCCACCAGCCCCAGGTCACACTTGGAAGAGGCAGAACTGGACTTCAAAGCTCGGCTGCCCAGCCCTGGTCCTGTGACCTGTCCAAGAGGAGGAGCGGCACCCCACGCCAGCTGGAGTGAACGGCCCCCAGGGTCACGGCTGGGCAGGCAGGCTCTGGGCCCTCGCTCCCCGCGGTTACAGACATTACCAGGATACCCGGCTTCGGGAACAGAACCAGGTGGCAGAGGCCAGAGAGCGCCTGGGCGCCCGGCCTCTGCAGGCTGGGCTCCGGCTCTCCTCTGAGGCCGCAGAGCCGCAGCACGCCAGGCTGGCCGTGCCCGGGCCCCTCCTCCCCGGGCAGCGCGGTGGGCAGCAGCAGGCAGCTTCACGGCCCGGCTCCACCACTTCCAAGCCAGGCAAACCAACAGCTCCCCCGAGCCTCACGTTCCTGTCTGTGAAAAGGGCAGATGCCAGCAGCGAGCCTGACGGGAGAGGGTCCGCAAAGCACTTGCAGGAGAGGGCAGGGGGGCGGCCCAGAGAAAGCCGGTATTCCTTTTACTGTGACTTCCAGACGAGCTGACTGGCGCCCGGGACAGCAGCAGCACTTGACCATGGTTCTGCCCAGTTAAGCCTTGACACTATTACACCACAATTATAAGGTTCAAAACCCTAGTGGGGGGATTAAAAGAGAGAAAACTCTAGTGGGTCCAAACCTCGGTAGGCAGGCTGAGACTGACTCGGGCCCTGACCTCTCCTGATCTCCCCGGGGGGGTCTGGACCTGCAGCCGTCACCCCTCTGCTGCTGAGGGCCTGGACTAATTCTCCTTAATTGCTCTGAGTTTTCAAGCCTGACACTTCCTCCTTTTCTCTCTGAGCCTCCCAGTGTAAATAGAAAAGCGGTCACCTGACGAATAAATATGAGCCAGCAGCCACCCAATGGCAGGTGGAGTGGCGTGTAGATTACAAACACCTGTGCTTTTTAGGACGCCCTGTACTTAAGAAGATTCATTCTTGCCACAAGCTTGCACAGAAAGTGTCTCCAAGGCAAAGTGCAGCCCTGGGGGGTGGCGCAGCCCAGGGGGGGCGGGCTGCAGATACCAAGAAGGAAGATTTGTCCTTGCTCCCAGCAGCTCACAGTCTGGGGTGGGCGGGGGGGGGGGGCTACAGGAGACACAGCAGCTCCGGCAGGAATCCTCAGCTACATGTGGGTTCAAAGGGCCCTGGTGCATTTCACCAGCACCAGCTCCCATCCCTCTCTCATCTTCCTATGAGGAGCCAGCTCTGGGACCCCAAGGACTCAGCCCTATGTTACAACAGCCCTGCTGTAAACGGAGGTTTCTCGGTTTTAATTTTCAGATGAGATCTCTTAAGGGCGGTGCAGAGGGAGGGGAAGTGCCAGATTTGCATTTCAGATCAAGAGGGAACTGCAGACTACGAAAAACATTCTTCTTATACAAGTGGTGTGGACACCAAGCATGAAATGCAGACCTTGTCAGTTCCTGGGAAGGGCTGGGGACCTAAAACAGCCACAAAGAAACTCAAAAACAGTAAATGTACAGATTTCACACAGAAGCAAAAAGTCCTTCCTACTTTTTTTTTTTCCTACTCTCCTCCCCTTGCTCTGTCAACACCGCGTGAAACCGTTCGCCCTCGCTCAGGGCAGCCAGGGCTAGATCCAGCAGAGCTGGGTCCTGTCCAGACCCATCCCCCCCCAGCTCCTCCCAGGGACTCCAGGGCGCTATGGGAACCTCAGCCAAAGTGACAAGGGCTTGGGAACACAGAGAGAAAAACCAAAACCTAACACTGGGCCACGTGCACTTTTCCCAGCAAAACAGTTCAGAAAGCAACCACCAGCAGCCTCTTTTGCAGAATTTTTAAAGCCCCAACATGAGCAGCTCAGGAAGTCGCCCTCTGCTCCCTACAGCACCCCAATGTCTCCCCACCCCCGGGACCCTGGATGCCCCCACCTCCATAGGAACTGTGTGTCAACACCCGGGGAAGATGAGCTCTCCAAGGAAGGGAAAATAAACACTGCTTGTTCCTAGAAAAAGCGGACACACGCAGACCTGCCTTCCTGACCTGCAGGTCACGTGGCCCGCCGGGCAGGCCTGATTACTTCCGACCCCAGGGGGCACTGGAGTGGGGGTGACGGCGCAGCAACGGGGAGAGCCCCAGGGATCACCAAGGCTCCAACTTTCCTGCTAGGAAGCCCTGGCTCTCCAGCTTCCCTTTAGCCTACATGTAATTATTTTTAAGGTTTCAAAGTCCAAATAAGGTGAACTCAAGAGGGGCTCCCCAAACCTCCTTCTGTCACCCCTCCCCTCCCCTTTGGGCTGCAAAAGCGACTTGCCCGAAACAGAAAGTTACAGGGCAGGCTGCTGTCGGCGCGCAGGAAGGCTAAGGAAACAGGAAGCCAGGCCAGCCCCCCTCTTAAGCTTCCCCAGGCCCCCTCCTCCGACCTCGGCGGGCACAAAACCTTCCAGGGAACCCCAGGCAGGAAGGGGGGCGGGGGGCAGGCGCGCCACGCTCGCGCAGAGACCGCGCAAGGGGCTGGCTGGAGAGAGGGCAAAGGAAGCCCCAGGACTGGGGGCGGGGGCATGGGGGGGCGCATGCTACCCGATCCTCGGGGCCTGCGGGAAAGTAACTTCACACCCAGAGCTTAATTCACCTTGGAGGGCTTGAGTGCGCGGGCCGCTCGCTGCGCCGCCGCCGCCGCCGCGGAGCCGGCTCCGGGCAGACAAAAGGAGCGAGACGCGCAACCCCCGGCGGCGGCGGCGCGGCGGGGGCGGCGGGCCGGGTGGGCGCTCCCGGCTGCACGTAGCGCACACACTGCCGGCCGGACCGCAGCGGGAGCAGCCGGGACCGCGCGCGCGCCCGCCCGCGGGAGGCTCGGCGGACCCACGGCTCCGACCCAAGCTGGGGTACCTGGGGGGGGGGGGCTCGGATGGGTGGGGGTCCGGGGCGCGCCGGCGCCGCGCGGGACCCGGGGAGGCGCACAGCTCGCTTACCTGGTAAGTAATACAGAGGCGGCTTCAATCCGAACATGATTCAGATTAGAATTCCATAGTGGCCAGAGAGGGATGAAGAAGGAAAAAAAATATTTAAACCCCAGCAATGAGACAAAAAGCGCCGTCCAAGCCACGGCGCTCAAAAAGGTCCAAAACAATAAAATAAAGGCAGAAGAGCGATCCCGAGAGCGACGGAAAAAAAAAAGTCTTTTTTTTTTCTTCTTCTTTTTTCCTCCCTAAGATGATCAAGAGGCTGTCTCTCCGGCCAGCGCCGGGGCAGTCTCGGCCACCTTGGCCCTGGCAGCTCCACAGTGAGGTAATTGACGACCAAGGACGGGCCGCAGCCTCCACGGCTGCCCGGTGTCTTCGCGGCGTGTGTATTTTCTGCCTTTTGGACTTGAGATGCAAATAAAAATAGGAGGGGGGGCGCGCGGCGGAGGGAAGCGGGCGGGAGAACAGAGAGGAGCGCGAGAGAAATAAAGGGGGGCGGTGAGGGTGATGAAATTGGGGCGTTAAGATCTTCAGGGATTACTCATTTGAAAGAAAAAAAAAAGAGAGAGGCAGCCCCCAAGACGTGCGCATAGCAATCTCTCCTCCATTCAGCCATTTGAATGTCAAGGGCGAGGGTCAGCGGACCTGTTTCCAACAGGGCTTCACGTTCAGAACCAGAAGGAAAAAGGAAGGGGGGGCGGGAGGGGGGTACCTCTTGTTGCCAAGGAGAAATCGGCTTTGTTTTCGTTTCCCCTTAGCTACTGGGTGAGGAGGGGCGGGGTGGGGGGGAGAGGAGGAGGGGGCGAGCGGGAGAGGGGAGAGGAGAAAATTAATACCCAAACAGCCAAGAAGTACCGAGGGGGAGATTTCTTCTCGTAAATAAGAGGCAGCGGCTGCACACACACAAGTCTCGGGCGGGAGAAAGCAGGCCGACGAGCCGGCTCCCCTCCCCCTCTCGCAACCAACACCCCCCCCAACACACACACACCTTTTTTTTTTTTTTTTGGTTATCTCCCTGGCCCGGCGTCCCACCACTGACTCAGAGAGAAGGGGTGGGGGAAGGAGGAGAAAGAAGTCGCGGGGCTCGGCGCCCGGGCAGAAGGAGCACAGGAGGAGAGCGGGGAGGCGAGAGCGCACGGCGGTGGAGAGCCCCTCGATCAATTTTCATGCAAGAATCATTATCGGTAAATTGGAAAGCTGGCTGCCTGACAGCAGATTTGTCTCCCCTAATGAAAGCGAAAGGGTAGGGGCGCAGCGGCGGGCGGCTGCAGGCGGCGGCGGCGGCTCCTTCCGTCTCTACGCGGCATCTTCCGAGAGCTCCGTGCTTCGCAGGGCGATAATAATAGTTTCACTTGCGAGCTTCCCCCCGCGCGGCCGCCAAGCCGGGCGGCAGATCCATGCGGACCAGGATCCGGACGCAGAGAGCTGGGCTCCCCTCTCCAAACCCGGGGAGGGTGCTGCTGCTGGCAGCGGGGTGCTCCCCTCTGCCCCAAAGCGGGGGCCGTTTGCAAACAGCGGCGGGAGCTGCCGGTCCCCCCTCCGGCTGCCCAACTCCGCGCTCTGGCGGCCCGCCCGCCCGCCCGTCCTCCCTCCCTCCCCACCCACGTCTGACAGCTGCGGGAGCCGGGAGTTCACTCGCCGCCGGGCCCGGGGAGGAAGATCCCCCAAACCGTGCCCCGGGGGCTCTGGCCCGCCTCGTGTGAAACCCACACGGAGCCGCGGAGAGGCGCACACTGGCCGGCCCGGCTGAGCTCCTAAGGCGGCGGCTGCTTTCTCTCCTTTTTTTTTTTTTTTTTTCTTTCAGCCCTCACTCCACCCCTTAAAAATCCCTGTTGCAAGTGTAATCAAATGCTGATAGCGTCTCCCACACTCCGCCTGCACTGGTGCATTATCAGATCCGGGAAGGCATGCTTCCAGGCAAATAGACCTAATAAATGCTATTACTGGGATTCTGCGAGCCCCGGCCGCACCATAGTAACGAGAGCCCTGGCTAATTTGGTTTAAGAAAACGATCAACTGCACAGAGTGCGTGTGAGTGAGTGTGGAGCCTGTATCTCTCCGCCCCACGCCGCCTCTCTTTCACACCAGCTCAAGAAGGCCCCATGTGATAATTCCCCAAATCGAAGGGGAAAAAACCCTGCCGCCAAACCACATCCTGTGCGCTCATTGTCCAGCCCAGCGATTTTAAAGAGACAGGATCCATTTACCCACGCCCCCCCACACACTGAAACGCACCCCGCCAAGCCACCTCTTGATGTGACAATTTATTTTCAAGCCCTTTTACCTTCTGAAGGGCCCCCTCAGTGGCACAACCACCCGGAATTGTGACTTGGTGACACTAAGAGGTCACCTTTTGACCCCAGATACGAGCATCTTGGTTTGAGAAACAGACCTGAGCCGGCAGGTACGCACGGCGGGGCACCGCGGTCACGCCAGGCTGGGGTTCCTGCCAACGCTTTCCAGCCACTGCGTAAATCAGGGGTCCCCAGCGGCAGCCCCGGGGTCCCTGCTAAATGCGGCGGCTTCAGATGACAATTGAACTCCTGGAATATGACACTTCAGAGGAGAGCTCCGGAGGGCAAATTGGAGGAGGTGGGGGCACCCAGCGTGCCTTCTGACCCCTCCATGCCACTCTCCCCCGCCCTCCCGCCTGGAAAATCTTAAATGGGCTGGGCGGAGCGCTCGGAGCCAAGGAAGGGAGCTGCTCCTCCCCGCCGCCACCAACGGCTGGGGGGTGCGGCGCGCAGGCGGCCGCCTCCTCGGCCGGCTGGGCCGCCAGGGGGGTGCGACAAACATCTCCTAATCCGCCCAGCGCCCGCTGCGCCCCGCGGGCACCGGCGAGGGCGCCGGCGCTGCTGACCTGGAGGAAACGGGCCGCCCCGGGCCGCCGGCGCCCGCCGCCAGCATCTGGCCGCCCCGCCCCGCGCTGACCCCGGAGGTCGCGCCCGGCCCTCGGAGGCGGCGGCCCTTTGTTTCCGGGGCTGCGAGGCGGCGCGCTCTGCGCTCCCCGCACTTCCCCCTGCGCCTGCCGGCGGCCTTGCGAGGGAGACAAGGGCCCCGGCCTGGCGGGGTCGGGGTCCAGCACCTGCCTGACACCCCCTGGCCCTGCCTCTGCTTCAGCCCCGCTTTCGCCTCCTACCCACTTATCACCCACTTATCACCCGCATACCTGATAATCTGCGCCCCCTGGGGGGTCGGGCACCAGGGCGCACAGGGGGGGCGGGGGCGCTCCTGCTCACCCCCCTAACCCCTCACAAGCTTGGAAAATCTCTGATCTTACTTGGGGAGAAAAATAAAACTATTGTTCAAAGACCCTAAACTATCAGTTTCTGTTGTCATCCCTTTATTGGTTTTTAATTCTCCGGGATTACACGAACAACAGTAGTAATTAATACTAAACCTTCCTCTACTGTATATGCTAATGGCAGGAGCCATAAAAATTAATTTGCAAACATGTCATTACACAATAGTGGTGCAGGCAATAAACCTGTAATTATGGGCCAATCACAGGCCGGGTACAGAGGGACGCTCCCCCCCCAATCTGCTGGGTGCCCCCCTTCCCTTGCTAAAGTGGGGAAGATGGTGCCAGAAAGGAGCTCGCCTTCTGCGAGCCACCTGTGGCGGATGCACCCAGCTCCAGGAGGATGGCAAAGGGGGACTCTAGCCCGGCTTCCACGCAAGACCTCCTGGACACAGTTACTCCAGGGCCAACCAAGGCTGAAATGAGGGTGGAGGGGCAGCCAGAGCCTTGGAGAGCTCCCCGGGCCTGGCTGGTGGGTGAGCCGTAAGAGGAGTGGAGGCACAGAGAAGAGGAGACCCCACGCTGGTGTGCCAGCCCGGCCTGTCTTCCTTTGCTGCCCTGTCAAAGGCAGACATCTCCCCCCAGAACGTGTGTGAAGGCCTGCATGGAACTGTCTCCAAATGCACAGGCCAAGCCGTAACCGCCTTTGGGCACGCCCTTGGGAATGGGGTGAGCTGTAAGATTCCCGTGATAGCTAGGCCTCCTTTGGCCCTGGATCTGGGCGGCTCAGAGTCGGTTAGTGACATTTCCTGGTGACAGGGACGTCTGCAAGGGAGGAAAATATGAGATCCGCTAGGGGAGGATGGCCGCACCGCAGCTCCTGACCTGATGCCAAAACATCTGAAAAATACACGGCACCAGCCCCAGGCCCAGCAGCCTGCTGCCCGGGTTGCCTCTGCGCTGAATGGCGTGGTTGTCTGCCGTAATGTGGCTGGACCCGGAGCTGGAAGGGGTTCCCCTTTCCCACTGGCCCTTGTGGCTTGGCTCCAGTTTCTGGAACCCATCACTACGGCCATTCATTCCCGCTGGAGCCACCCCACCTCTGAGGGTGCCTATGGCCCGGTTGGGGGTGGGAGGGGCCGCCAGCCTGGGCCGCACCTGGACCAGCTGCCCGGTGCCCAGGTGAGGACAGCAGTCTTGTGATTTCGCCTCCGCCGGCTCCTGTGCAAGGACGAATGTCTCTCTCCACCCCCTCCACTCTCTCAGAGCCGGGGCCTGGCAACACCCTCTCCTCCCTCTCTCGCTGCTCATCTCTGGGGAGGAGTCCTGCATTTATAGGAAAAAGACAGCAAAGCTCCCTGAGACCCTCCCCACATGGCAGGCCATCCCAGGGGCAGAGGGAGGCTCAGGGCAGCTTCGTCTCTCGGTGGGGAACCAGCTGGGGGCTGGCTGCTTCCCCAGAGGCGCTGTGGAGCCCACCAGACCCCACCCTGAAGATGCAGGGGGACCCCCTCCCCAGCCACTCCTTCAAAATGGAGGGGCCCCCGACTCCCTCTAGCGGGACTGCCATAGCCACAGCATGGAGACAGCCCAGCCAGCCAAGAGCATCAGCTGAATGCAGTAAAAATAGCCTCCCAGCACATGCCGAGAACACCGAGGCTGCAGACAGGGTCTGGAGCGCGTGGCGGTGGGCGCCGGGCGGCCCCGAGCCGCAGGGGTCCCTGCCTCGGTACGCCCATTGGTGCCCTGGTGGCTGCCGAGGCCAGGCCTCGACCTCGCCTTCTGGAGAGCAGACCTGCTTCCCAAGGATTCCAGGAAAGGCAGGAGAAGGGAGGCCGCCTGGCTAAGCCAAAAGGCTCCTTTTGGTTAGCCCCCTTCCTTTCCCTCTTTAGGATAATCATGCCAGCTGATGTTTCCTGAGCCCTCAGTCTGTGCCAGTTGCTGTTCTAAGCACTTCTCACGGATAACTCATTGGATCCTCATGACAACCCTGTTCAAGGTCGCCATCAGGAGTTCCACTTTCTAGACGAGGCACAGAGAGGTCAAGCACCTTGCCCTAGGACACACAGCCAGAAAGTGGCAAAGCTGAGGTTTGAACATGAGCTCGTTCCAGAGTCAATATTCGTAACCATCAGCTTGGAGTCGGGCAGACCAGAGTTCAGATTCCAGCTGGGCCCCCACCCACTGTGTGCCCTCGGGCAGTGATGTCACCATCCGGAGCCTCAATTTCCTCACCTGAAAAATGGGACGAAATCACCCCTGCGTTCCAGGAAGACGCGGATGTGTCACCACTCCAGTGCCTGGCACGGAGGAAGGACTCCATAAATAGAGCTGTAATTATGCCTTGTTTTGGATAATAGAGATAATAGCTATGAGAGCGGCTAGCACAGACGGGGCACACCCGGGCCCCGTGCTACGTGCTTCATCTTCTCTGGAACTTGTCCCCACCCCCACGAGGCCGACCTACAGTGACCATCACCTCGTTTCGTACATGAGGACACGGAGGCTCCAAGGAGGGAAGTCACTCACCCAAGGGCACACGGGCCGTGGACACACCCACTTTCTCCCTCCTTCGGGCTCCAGTCCTTAGGTGACTGGGATGAGTGGGAATGCTGTCTCAAGACAAGCCAGCCCGAGGTCGGAAGAGAGACAGGGAACCTCTGTCAGGTCACACCTCGGGGTGACGTCTGTGGCCACAGGTTTTGTTCCCACCTTTGCCTGCTGTGTTGATTTCTGCTTGCCTCTTCCCCAGGGGCTCCCACCCGGGGTGTGCTGTCCCGTCTTGGGGGGTCTAACCAGGCCTCCTCCACCTGCCCCCGTGCAGTGGGTTGAAGGGTGGCCTGCACACATCCATGTCCACCTGGAACCTGTGAATTTGACCTTATTTGGAAAAGGACTCTGTGCAGACGTAATTAAGGGTCTTGAGATGAGAGCATCCTGAATTATTGGGGTGAGCCCTTCACCCAATGAAAAGGATCCTTATAAAAAGAGACAGACAGACAGACAGAAGAGGAGGCACACAGGGAGAGGCCGTGTGAAGACAGAGGCAGAGGGTGGAGCAACGTGCCCACAAACCCGGATCTCGGGGAGCCCGCTGGAGCTGGAGGGGCAGGAGGGACCCTCCCCAGAGCCTTCAGAGGGAGCAGACCCTGCGACACCTTGACTTCAGACTTCCGGCCTCCGGAACTGGGAGAGAATAAATTTCCGACCCAGTTGGTGGTCATTTGTTACAGCAGCCCCGGGAACCCCATACCTCCTGTCACTTCTGTAAAAATGGAATGCCCTCCGTCCTGCCAGCCGAGGGAGGCCCTGGGCAGCATCCAAGGCTGGACGCCACGGCCGCGGGCCAGCTGGGTCAGCCTCTCCTTCAGGCTTGTCACGAGGGCTTGGATTAAGACGAAGTGTCCAGGGCCCCCAGACAGGTGTGTGTTGGGACCACCTGTCTGCTCCAGGAAGCTGAAGTCAACACCCACCCCCCCCCCCGAATGAGGGGCTTTCCGGTGACCTGCCCACCCTCTCGTCTCCCCCCTGGTGACCCACATTTGCTGGCTGGCGTTTGGGCAGTCGCCTGAGCTGCAGGAGATGACCGGGTATAGCCATCTGCCCAGAGAATGGCCGGCCGGCCATCTTTGCCGGATCAACCCCCGAACCGGGGCCCTGCTGGCCTTCTGTGTCCCGGCAGGCCCCACGAGGCCCGGGGCAACAAAAAAAACAACCAGAAGGCCTGGTGGCCAGCTGTTCACTAGACCTGTTTCCCTTTCCTCTGGGCTCAAACCCACACTCCAGGTCGCAGCCTCCCAGGCAGATGCGAGGCCAGATGACCAGGCTCTAGCCGGGGAACGTGGTGCAAGTAATAGCGTGCTGCTTCCAGGCCCGGCCCAGAACAACCTCCTATACCTGGGCCAGCCCACCACTGACGTCAGCTCCCAGGATAACCCTGAATCAGCGTGCTGAAGACGCAGCTCGTCCATCCACCCCCAGATGTTGAGGGCAGAGGCCCCGCCCTGGCCCCCCACCTGTTGTAGATGTGGGCACGTGACTGAGAAACAAACATCTACTGCGTAACATCTCCTGTGAGTGTAACTTGCAGTGTGACGAGCGGCTGAGAGACCAGGGCCTCCTTGTCACAGCAGCTAGTGTTAGTTTCACACACACACCAACCCCGTCCCCTTTTCAGATGTTTACTTAACGGCCAGCCCTGCAACAGAGGCTGTGAGTACATTATCTTATTTCATCCTCACGACAAAAATAATCTATCGTTATCCTCATTTTTCAGACGAGCAGACTAAGGTCCAGAGAAGTTAAGCGACTTGCCTAAAGTCACACAGCCAGTAGGAGGAAAAAGCTCAGACTTGAACCCAGACTGTGCGTTTTAAACTGCTCACTATGGTGCCCCCCTCACTCCCTCCAGTGGGAGCTGGCAAAGAGGCTTTAGCCCAGAAACGCTTTTTAACCAAAAGCAAAACGAACGAAAAGCCCCAGGAAGGGCAGGAACGCCGGCTGGTGCAGTCTGCACGCAGATCTGTGCATGTGGCCTCCAGCGTCGGCCGGCCGCTGGAACGGGCTGCTGGCGAGCTTGGGGTTTGGGAACTCTTTTAAAGAATGGTTTTACAAGATGTCAGCAGTGACGTGGCCTGAGCGCTCCCCTCTCGGGGTTGCACGGATCCCAGAGAAGTCAGACAGAGACTGCATTGGGTCTGCTGGGGCCACACAGCTCACCCCTGAAAAGGGGCCCTCCGCCTGTCGCTGTGCCTCCCGGGACGTGGCGGGCCACTTCTGCAGGCCGTCCTCTCCCAACCTCACACAGCCCTGGCCAGCAGCGTCCTGCTTTGCGCAGAGGCAACAGAGGCCTGGCAAACGGCCGTCCAGGCGCACCGAGCAAGGTCTCCCGGGGGAGGGAAGATACCGGCGAGCCCGCCTCCCGCCATCCCGGGCAGGCTGCGCGGCAGCGTCTGTGGACACGGCGACAGCCCCGGGCGGCCTGTCTCCTTTGGTCCTGCCCGGCTGCCTGGGGGCAAGCCGACAAGGCTTTCTTCTCCCCACCAGCCACCGGCACGCACACTGGGGACCCCGCCAAAGCCTGTTCAAGAGACAGAGGCCTTTGTGCCCTCCCCGCTGCCCGCCGCTGGTGTCTGCTGGGGAAGAAGTCACCGCAGGACGTGACTGCCCATTGGTGGATGACACACAGATCTCCCTGTCCACCCCAGGCCTACCGGCTACAGGTCTGTGTAGCCCTCTGGCCGACAAGATATTCTTCTTCACAGGTGGCTTCCTGCCTGCGTCTCCTCCCGCCGGGAGTGACAGAATGGGACCGGGGGGGCCCAGGGCCCCTTCCCACCCTTCTCTGCCTTCGACAGCCCTGGTCAGCTGCCCGCCTCCTTCCCCTCTCTCTTCCTTGCCCACCCCCTCTCTGCGCCCCCCCAGGGCCCGAGCTGTCCTTTATTGATCCTCCACTGGGTCCTGCCCACACTGCTGGGACTCCTGACGTGTCCCCAGCACGAGATCTCCTCCCCGTGTGAGAGCTCCTCTGTCGGGGCGTTGACGAAGCGTGGATGTCCATCTCAGCATGACTGACGCTGGGGCTGGATCACTCTCCGCGGTGGGGCTGCCCTGTGCCCTGCAGGATGCCAGGCAGCGTCCCCCGCCTCGACTCGACTTGCTAGATGCCAGGAGCACCCCCAGCTGTGACAACGACACTGCCTCCAGACATTGGGAGGACGGACAAAAACGCCCCCACTGAGAGCCCGCGATGTAGCAACAGGATTCAGCCAGTGTGCGGAGTGAACTGAGTTTTAGCCCCAGTTCTACTGTTGGCCTTGGGCAAACCACTGCCCCCTCTTGGCCCCAATTTTACCATATAAAAAATTAGAGGGCCTGAATGGGCTGCTGTGGTCTTCCAGCTGGGTCTGCCTCTCCCATGCTGCTGAGCACCAATGGTTCCCAAGTGGGGATGAGCTTATGACTCAGGAAACAGGATGGGAAAGGCGGGAACCCAGTAATGCTGCAGTGCTCATACCAAAGAAACGGGGAGGGGCCGACAGATTAGGTGGGCAACCCTGGTGCCCTGGGCCGCTCAGTGTCTCTCCCTTTTCTCCACAGTCCTCTCTCTCTCCAACCTGAACAAAACCTGCTCTGAAAAAAATAGTGTCTGCAATCAGCCATTTACACTCTAGTATGATTTAGCCCCACCTCTACTATCTTCATAGAACGAGACAGTGGCCCTGGTTGGTGCCCTCTCAGGGCTAACAGGAAAGCTGTAGGATGTATCTGGGAAAGGCAGGACAAAAGAGCTGCTCTGCCCACTTGGGCTAAAACGGTGGTTTCGGTTTCACAACATCACGTGATGAGGCGAACTTCCGGGTGCCCCGTGTTATAGTCCGTTTCAACAGCTGCCACGGGGGAGGGAAGAGCATCAGTCAAGAGCTGGGGTTGGGAGGAGTCAGGTGGCTCAGATGAATTCTGATCAAGAGGCGGGTCCAGCAGGGCCACCCACAAACCGGGTGCCGAGTGGCCAGGTCGCCTGGGCTCCATGACCATCATGTCCTGATGACACCTGGCAAACACCAGCTTGTGTGCAGCTGGACGGAGCACCAAGGCCGGCGACCACAGTCCTGACCCGTGTGTCCCAAAGACCGGGTTTCCGGTTGTTTGTAGGGGTGGATTAACCCAGGACGAGCTCAGTTTGGGCTTTTAACTGGGAGGCACGATGACTACTCTTGGTGGGGGGAGCATACACCTGTTTCGTCCCGTGGAATGGGAGGCACACGGGCTTGGAGGAGGACGCTGGGTCCCAGCACAGCTCCGCCCACATCGCAGGGGCAGCGTGGCTGTGGCCCGCTGTGGCCTTCCATCTCTTCCTCGGTAGGTCGCTGGGACTAAACGGTCCCCCAGGCCTCCCAGCTCCGCGAGCCCATGATTAATAAAACTCAGACACGCCATCTGCTCACTCTGACATTTAAGAAACAGAACAGGTTTCCAAAGAGAGAGCTGCCCGGTGCAGCTCGCGTCTCCTCCTTCGCCTGCCGATGGAGTGTGGGTTCACACCCTCCCCACAGCCCAGCCCCGACTTGAAAAATCTCGACGTGCGCACACACAATCACACGCAGCGCTGTCCCCCCTCCGCCCCAAAGGTCAAAAATGACGGAGCTGGCTGATGCCTAGTAACACTCGAAACGAATGGGCCTTGCACCCTGGCACCCTTTACAATGTCTTCTCCGGCCGGAGGGCGAGGCCTGCTTCTTGATGACATGTCCCAAACTTCACAAGCAGCGGGCTCTGACTCATCTTCCCCACTGTTCAGCTCCTCCTCAGCGCCGGGGAGCGAGAATCACTGCCTGCTTTATAGACGGGGAGACGGAGCTCAAGAAGCGAAGGGTCAGCCCCAGGTCACACAGAAGACAGGCAGGGAGGCAGGGATGTCACCCTCGGCAGCGTACGTGTGTCGAATGTTCTGTGCCATGCAGGGCGAGTCCCCAGTCCCCACAGCGCTGCTCGTCCACATGACCCCACAGATGGCCCTTCACCGTCCCAGGCGGCCTCCTGTCCAACACCAGGGGCTAAAGAAACGGGGGTCTCAGGCCCACTCTGCTGCCGGGCACAGAACACGGACCCTCTGCCACACCAGTGGCCCCACTGTGTCCACCAAGGGGCCTACAATTGCGGGCACCTGAGGCCAGGCCAAGAGGAGGCAGGTGGGGACACATCCTGGGCCAGGGGGCACCCAGCCAAATCCCGGAAGTGGTTCTAACTTTGTCCAAGAGCCGAGCCCAGGTGGCGGGGGCGTGGTCAGACTGTGTGACACCCGTGTGGCAGCCAGGTGTCTGCATGGGTCTACTCAGTGGCTTCCTCCAACGGCCCAGGTTCTGCCTCCAGCTGGGCCCCACAGGGGAAGGCCCTGGCGCAGGGTCTGGCAGTCCATGTGGGCCGAATCTCGGGGACCCCCTCAAGCTGCCCTCTCCTGGGCCCCTGGGCTCAGCTGATTTCCAGATCCTTTCTCGGCGGCTCTGTCCTGGACACGACGCTGGCCTGACTGCCTGCTCCCACCCTGACCACTCTGGACACAGGGCCTGCTGCTCCTGCGGCTCTGCCTGCCGAGCGTGGCCGTCCCCCTCCCACACTGTCCCCTGGCACCCCCTGCTTGGAGAGGTGGGCTGGACATCCTGGTTCTCATGATGGCCCGTAAAATCAGCCCCAAAAGCTGGATAAAAATATCCCCCCAGCTTCTTAAAAGCATCAAAGAGCTGACGAGTCTATAAAGAATCACTGGGCCAAAAGGGACCGGGGAACTGGACCCCAGAGCTGACCTGGCACAGAGGCCACACTGGACCCGATGGCATCTCCGGATCCCATGAAATTTGAACTTCCATTTTTATGGCCTTGAAGGTCAAGGGGGACAGAAAGCAAAGCCTGGGGCCTCTGTGCCAGTTGGGGGCTCAGAGGAGACCCTCTCCTGGGGATAACCCCAGAGAACTACCAGCAAAGGGTGACAGTGAGGGGAAGGTGGTCAGCCTCAGACGGAAGCAGTGGGTGGCGCCACCCTTGGAATAGCGAGTCCTTGACCGGATGAAGGCGATTCCAGGCACCTACCAGAAGGACAAGTTCTCCTGAAGGATGGCACTTGCCTCCAGCCTTGGAAGGGCGCCCTCACGGTGTTGCGTCAATTATCACGGCCAGCGCACGGCTGGAGACAGCCAGGCCTGGCGGAAATCACGCTGCCTGGTGGAGAGTCAGCAGCGACAACATCTGCCATAAGCAGACCCGCGCTGACGCCAGAGGTGGGCACATGGATGCCGCTGCAGCCGCCGGTTCCAAGAAAGAGATGAAGGCCGAGTCTGAGACATCTGCAGGGAAGGGGAGACCAAGAGAAGCGCATGGTCCCCCCGCTCAGCAGACTGCCGTCTCCACCCCCGGGCAGGGACTCTGCAGGATCACCACCCCGTGCCCCAGAACCATGCTGGCCCAGGGTGGGAGCTCAGCGGATGTTTGCAAACTGACTAAACGAACGTGCTGGACTCGAGACCTTGGGTGAGGTGCCCTGCAGCCGTCAGCCACTCCAGGTGAGCCTGGGGAGTCACCGGTCAGACAGGCGAGAGGAGGTGATTCACCCCAAATCTCCCTTCCCCGTGACATTTCCTTGTGTGAAGGCGGGCGCTAACGAAAAACCAAACCCAGCCACAGCATGGCCTCCACGGGGGAAGAAAACAGCCCAGAGGTGTAATGTCTGCTGCAAAGAGCTGAATCCTTCAGGCCAAAACAAGCAGCCCCCGACCGCGATAATTCCGAGTTATCCGTTCTTTATTACGATTCGTGGCCTTGGCTTCAGAGCATCTCCTGGGAGTTCTTTCTGTGGGGGCAATTTCGGTGCCTGCAATTAGCTGAACAGGCGTCTTTTGTCCCCGCTGAAGCACTCGTCTGCAGGTGTAATTAGGTTCCCTCACCCTGAAATCTGCCGAGCGCCGCCCGCCTTGACTGCGTGCACCCACAATTAAGCGCTCACGGGCATGCGGCTGGAGCCAGCCAACACGCGCACACGGCTAACAGCCGGGGCACCGGGCGGCCTCCCCGAAATAGACGCAGTGTTGGAGAAATCCAGCCTTTCTGCATTTGTTGTTCAAACGGCTCTGTCCAGCTGGGAATAATGAGAAAAGACAAACACGCCAATTAGGCGAGGTCCATACGTAAATAAACCACACAGCTCCTTAATTAAGCCACTTACAGGAGTGGGCACGGCCGGGAGGAGAAAGGGGAAGGAGAGGTGGGGGCACCCGGCCGCGAGGAGCGCCGATCCCAGATCGGCCATGGTGGCGGAGCCAGGTGGGGGGCCGCGGTCCATCAGTGTGGGGCGTGGGCCGCTTCAGCCAGGGGACTCCGTGGCCGTGGGTGCAGCCGGGGGCTGGAGGAGGACGAGTGGGGATGGGCGGGGGTCTCCAGACGTCCCCCCAGGGTGAGCAAGCGAAGGTGGCTTCAGCCTGCGTCCTGGACGGTGCCATGGGACCGAGCCTGCCTCCTTTGTCCTTCTCCAGGAGCCGGCTCGGCCCGGCACATGACCTCTTCCTTGCAAACAGCCACATCTGCTCGCTTCCCTTCTCCTCCCCCCGGGGCCTCGGAAGGGTGGGAAGTCCAAAATCAAGTCACGGGCCAGCTCCCAAAGCCGGCGCCCTCCACGGAGACCCAGGCCCTCGCCAAGCCTCTCCAGCTGCAAACCAGGCTATGGGGACCCAGATAAAGGACACACGTGGCCAGGGACGAGGCCGGTGTATGCCAGGAGGTAAACGGCCGTCAGGGACCATGGGTAATTCTGCATCTCTGCCCCCCCCCCCCCACTCCACACACTGTCTAACCTCGCCACCACGCTGCTGTATTGTTCCCGAACAATAAAACCCAGCAGATTACAGCGGCTGCAATCAGGCACAGGAGCCAAGCCCGCCGCTGCCCCAGCAGAGCCACGGAAAGCGCTCCGTCCGCTGCAGGGCTGAGCAGGCCCCGCTGGAAAGCAAAGGGCAGAAGCAATATTTAGATAATTAAAAACCTACTACTGACGGGCCAGCCAGGTGGCCACAGGTGGCTTCAGGGTAGACCAGCAACAGCTCAGAAAGGTCAGCAAGCCGCCTCTCCTGCCCTGCCGGCTACAGCTGAGGGAGAGAAGAGGCCTGGGAGGCAGGCAGGTGACCACTGGGAAATTCTCCCCAGAGAGGAATCCAGCTCCAGCCTGGGATTCTGGTTCCCTGGTCCCCGGAAGACCTGACCCAACCCCCACGGCTCTGTGTCACGTCTACTCCAGCCATACCTGCCTCACCAGGCCTCTTCCTGCCTCAGGGCCTTTGCACTGGCTGTGCCCGCAACTCTCTTCCCCAGTATCTACACAGCTCCCTCCATTTGGGTCTGTGTTCAAACATCACCTCCTCAGGAAGGCCCACCTGGACCATTCCATCAAAAGCAGCTTCACATAGCCCTCGCCTGTCACCCAATCTCTGGCTCTATTATGGGGGTTCTGTAGCACTGAATCTCTGGATTTTCACCTGGCATTTTCTTATCTCATTTGTCTTTCTCTAATGGGGCTCCATCGGGTTTCTCACCACCAGGTCAGTGGTGCCCAGCAGGGTGGCAGGTGGCTCCGGAAGCTTCTGAGGAGTAGGGGGTCCCTGCTCCATGGGAGCAGGGGTTGGAAGGCATCGCTGGCCATAGCCGTGCCCCAGCTTTCAGGCCCCGGGCAGCACGGGTGGCCACAGGTCAGCTGGCCGGGCAGCCTTGTCTCCTCACTCAGCCTGTGGATTTTTAAAGCTTGACTTGGCGCCGGCCTCGCTCCCCATCTGCCCTCCTCCTGCCCCTCCTCCCAGCAGATGCCCGTGAAAATCAAAATCAAGGTGGCTCCTCTTACAGCGGCCAAATCTGGCTCATCTGCCTTCACGGGGACACTGGTGGCGGGAGCACTGCCGCGGGTACGGGCCCTGGGTCTTCCGATGAGCTCTGCCTGGAGCTGCTGGCGGAGCCGCTGACCAGCAGGTGCGGCTTCCATCCCCTCCTCCATCCCCACCTCTGCGTCACGGGCCCTTCACGGGCCCTTCCCGGGCAGGGGACGGGCGAAGGCCCGGGCCGCCCCCCCTGTAGGGATGTGGCCCGTTGGCCGGAGGGCAACAGATGCTTCAGGCCTCCCCCATCAGTCTCCCCTTCTCCAACCTCCCAGGGCATGTGCCCCACGCACCGCACGGTCCGTCCCTCACCGGCCCCGCCATGTGGCTCAAGTTCCTGAGTTGCAACCAATGCACGGTCCTGACAGTGGCCGTCCCTCTGCCTGCTCGGGGGCCAAGACCGCCCTGCTGCTTCTCCCTGGAGGTCCCGAAGCCCCTACCCTCCCTGTCGAGCCCCGCTTCCCCCAGCCCCTGCGGGGTTGTGTCAGGCTACTTCTTCAGCAAAGGGACAGGCAAGACAGCCACGGCCCGGCTAGGCAGCCTCCTGGGGGGTAGGAGCCAGCCTGGGTCCAAACGCCCCCCGACTCACGGCCGTGACCTCGCTGTCCCTCAGATTCCTGCGGACACTGAGTGTGGACGAGGGAGCCATCCCCTGGGAAGTGTGGGACATTCTGGGCCCCGGTGAGGCTCACACATTCCTGTACCTAGGGTGTGTGGCTAATGGCTAATGTCCCCGTGTCACAGGTGCCTGCCCAAGGTCGCACAAGGAGGGGACCACAGAGGCACACCTTCAGCAAGTGGCAGGCACCCTGGAGAGCCCCCTCCCCAGGATGGGGTGGCCCGGGCCCCGGGGCTTCAGGAAGGGGCCAGCCTCTTCCCGCCCCGTGCAGCAGCTCCACGCTCAGGAAACCACGGAGGGTCTGCTTCTCCTTTTCTGAAGCAGCTCCCATCTCACCCTGAGCCAAGGCCACTTCCCTAAAGGAAACGAGCCCGCGAGGCCCCATGGGGAGCTCAGGGCCTCCCGGCCTCCAGCCAAACCCACAGAAGCTTGGCTGGTGACCAGGCCAGGTCCTCCTCATCCTCAGGCAGTGCCGGGCTCCCTCCTTGGGACACTTCCCTCTTTGAGGAGAGTCCCCTCCGAGTCCCTTGAATCTTTTTCTCACGGCCCTTAGGGTCTGTGCTGTCAGGATCCCCTCTTGCAGCCACTGTCCCGATGCCCCAGCCCTTACTGCATCTTCCAGCTTTGAATCCCAAAGCCTAGGCCTGGGGCCTGGTATACAGCAGGTAACCAATGAATGCTTGCCTGGTATACAGCAGGTGCTCAATGAATGCACCTCAGGAGACCAGAGACTATAGGAGACAGAGGCAGGGCTGGGCCCTTGAGGCCCACATCTAAGGGAATTTGGAAAGCTGATCCTCAGGCCCCATAGTAACCACATTACCTTGGAGCCACTTGGGGGTGGGGAGTGAACAAATGGTTCCTCAGAGGCCCCAAGCGAGGGGGTGATTTGTTTTGGCCTCTCAGCCCTGTGCTTGGAGGCTTGGAGCCGGGGTCTTGACCACATGTGGATCCAGATTAGCCAGGGTCCCACCCACTTCTGCTTTCACTGGGTGTCACCCCAAACCACCCAGCCTTCCTCTTATCAGCAGGCTGTCACGCCCAGAGGGCTGTGGGTGGCTTTGTGTTCTGATCCTTCCCTCCAGGGAGCAAGCCCTGATAAGGAGATGACCTTTACCCTCTGCTGCTCGTCTGCAAAGCTTCCTCATTAGCAGAGGGATGGGGCCTGGGGCTGCCAGAGATAATCCTACCCACCCGGCCCAGCGAGGGCAGGTTCCGCACTGGGGAGACTCTCACCCCCGGAGACCTCGCTGCTGTGGCCCCAGGCGGCAGCGGGTGTGGTGGAGCCGGGCCTGGCAGCTGGTGGCCTCGCCAGGAAGCCCTGTTTGCACAGCCAGCTCGCTTGCTGGTCATGGTCTCGGCCCGGTCCAGCAGGCCAGGCGCCACGGGCGAGCCTTGCTCTCGATGCTCCCGCGCTTGTGCTGGCCCTGTCACATCTCAGCTGCAGGCTCTGCTCCTCGAGGCAGAGCCCGGAGCCACTTGGGGCTGGGGCCAGGCCTCCCCCGTGTTGGGGTCCAGCATCAAGGAGAAGCCGGTCCAGGATCTGCTGGAGGAGGGCGGGATGTGCACAGGGTGACAGCCCAGCACTGCCAGCTCTGAGAACAGAGACACCTGGCTCTCCAGGTCACGGTCCCTAACTCTGCCTTCACAGAACGGCCCCGAGTGTCTGCCCATCAGAAAAAAGAGCAGAGTGACCGTGCCGAGTCCCACAAAGGGATGTCACTCAGCAGGAAAAGGAACAAACGACAGGCACGTGGCAGCCTGGACAAGAGAAGGGCACACGCTGTGTGAGTCCTTCACATGAAGCTCCCAGCAGACAAACCCCCCAGGACAGACCAAAGGACGAGGGCAGGGACCCCGAGAGACAATCGCACGCCCGTGTCCACAGCAGCACTGTGCACAACGGTCAACACGGGGAAGCCACGTGAGTGTCCACGGACAGACGAATGGATATGCCCAACGTGGTCCATCCACATGCCGCAATATGATTCCGCCTTAAAAAGGAAGAAAGCACTGACACCTGCTCCAACACGGGGACCCCTGAGGACACTAGGCTGAGCGAAAAAAGCCACAAAAGGACAAACACTGTAAGATTCCACTCATAGGAGTGACCTGGAGGAGTCACGTTCACAGAGACAGAAAGCAGGACAGCAGGCGCCAGGGGCTGGGGAGGGCGTGGGGGGCGCTGAGTGGGGACGGAGTCTCAGTTTGGGAAAATGGAAAAGTTCTGGAGACGGATGGTGCGGACGGTCACACAACATGGATGTACTTAACGCCACTGAATTGTACACTTAAAAATGGTTGAGATGCTAAATTTTACGTTTTTTTGTATTTTACTGCAATTTGAAAAGAAGAAAAAGAAAAAGGAAAAAAAAAAAAACCTAACCCAGAGGGATGGGAAGCAGTCAGCAGTCCCCTGGCTGCGGGGGAGAGAGGGCCCAGAGGGCGCACCTGGGGAGGAACTTTCCAGAGTGACAGCCTTGCTCTCTCCCTGGATTGGGGTGACGCAGACGCACACCTGCGTCAAAAGCCAACGAGAAAACTCTTAAAACGGCTGCGTTTTATTGAACACAAACAACCCCTCAATAAAGTCGATTTTAAAAGTTATAAAAAAGCCCCAACTTTGAACACTCATATCTCTGTTTATTAAGTTTCTATGTCTTATACATTAACGACCTCTCTATGCAAAAAGAGATTCTTAAGAGACAGAGAGGGGGCCGGCCCCATGGCCAAAGGGTTGAGTTCACCGCTCCACTTCGGCGGCCCGGGGTTTTGCAGGTTCGGATCCCGGGCGCGGACACGACACCGCTCCTCAGGCCACACGGAGGTGGCGTCCCACACAGCACAACCAGAGGCGCTCACAACCAGAATATACAACTGTGTACGGGGGGAGAAGAAGAAGGGAAAAAAAAGAAGATTGGCCACAGATGTTAGCTCAGGTGCCAATCTTTAAAAAACAAAAGAAAAATAGAGTTCTAGCACATTCTTCCTGTGTGGAAGGGTTGCTGTGTCCCCCACTTTGCAGGACAGGGTCAAGGCAGTCTGTGGGAGATGCCCAGTGTTGGAGAGCTGGATGAGAGAGAAGTGGGGGTGAGGACGATGGAGGGGCGCATGGCGAACATTCTGGGAGAACCGCAGGCCGTGCGGTCTGCGATGGGAACCATGACCGCGAGGCCACGGGCACACAACTTGCAGGGGAGACCAGTCCTGGGCCATGCAGCCCTCCTCTCTCCACCCCACACGCATAGGAACACATGTGGCATCTCCCCAAATCCCCACGTGGCAGGGGAGCCAGAATTCTCAGAGTCCAGCGTCCCCGACCGGGGTGCGCCCTATGTTCCCAGGGGCTCAGCCCCTCCCCAGGGTCACAGCTGGCGGCAACGGTGCGGTGGGGGAAGTCCCAGAAGGGGAGTGGGCGGGGGGGGCGCGCCCCACTTCAAGAGGTGGGGTGGGGGGGTTGTGATGAGGAATGAGGGGTCTGGAGCAAGAGGACCAGGGCTCAAATCCGGTTCTACCATTGTGTGGCCTTGGGCAATCCCTCCATGCCTCAGTTTCCCCATCGATAAAGCGGGGATGCTGCTGCTCCCTCATGGGGTGGTTGTGAGAGCCGAAAGCTGTATCTGAAGCCCTCGGAGCCAACGGCACGCTCACCGCTGGTTGCTGTCATTTTCCTCTGGAGCCTGTCTCCGGCCTCCGCCCACCCCACCCCAGCCCTTTCTCCCCCAGGCTCCAGGGGTCCTCCGCGGAGGGACGAGGTCTCGGCCAAGCTCTCTGCAGCCTGAGTTCAAGTCCACGGGCGGGTCTGTGTTTATCTTTAAGTTGTCCTTTTCCGGCCCTGGCCCAGCACCTGGCGCCTCCCCGGGCCCATTGTCTCAGGACACAGGGCCATCCGGTCTGTCCTGGGGGGGAACAGTGAGCCCCTGCCCCCGTTTCCTTACCGCAGCCTGGACTGCAAGTCCCAGACCAGCCCTTGACCGAATAAACACGAGCGCACACAAATGGTCCCGCGCGGCCGCAAAGTGAGGGACGGTGAGAGGGTGGAAGGGGCGGGTGGGGTCACAGCTCCCAGGGCATCCTGCTTCAGACACCAGCGGGTGCCCCCCGTGTTCAGGGGCGCCCCCACCTCACCAGCCCTTGGCTGCTGGGAGTTGGAGCCCACCCAGAATGGGTCTTTTAGCAGAACCTTCCAGAACATTCCTTTCTTGCTCTCCCACCCAGACCTACAGAAGGCCTCTGAAGTCCCCTGAGCACGCTGGCTGCTCCGTTCTTGGAACGTCTGGGGTCAGTCTGTGCCCGTCTGTGCGTGACAACCAGGGCCTGTGTCACACAGGGGCCGCCCACTGCCCGCGGGAGAAGCAGACGGGGACAGAAGCCGTCAGCTCCCCACTCACAGCCCCTGGACAACTCAGCCCTGCTCCGAGGTGGCCCACAGTGCGCTGGCGCTCCGCCCCAGGACTGTGGGGACAACGGAGGAGCATCCCCCACCATCCCCGGGGGGCCTCGGCAAGGCCGAGCTCTGGCTGCCCACACCGGGGCTCGATGACGCCCCGGCTGTCAGTTCCTTCCCTTCCCACCTTCTGTCTCCACTGGTGTCTCCTGGGACCTCGTCGCCTGACCCAAGTCCTGAATCCGGGCGTGCAAACTCCGCCAGAGGCGAGCGGTGCCCCCTGCATCGCTGCGTGGGGGTCAGCCGGGGTGACAAACCCAGGGACGGTTCATGCCCTCCAGACCCTGGAGAGGCAGCCAGAGCCACAGAAGGGAGGGGCTGGGTCTCGGCCCAGGCACAGACAGACCCCCTGGCCTCCCCGTGCCTCCCACGGTTCGGGCGCTTTCTCTCCAGTTGGACCCGACTCCCCCCACAGAATCGCGTGGCGCTGGCTGAAACTGTTTCCCCCGCATTCGATCCATTAGTGGGAACTCAGATCCACCGGCTGGCTGCTGCCTGAGGCTTCAGGTAGCAATTTTCCATTTGTGTTTCAAATTTTAATGAACGTGCCTGTCCCCTGGGCCCAGGACGTGGGCCTGAAATCCTCACGGGGCGGGTGGTGGGCGTGCCACCCGAGGCGGGGGCTCCTATGAGATTTCCCTTGGGAGCTTGATTTCTCTGGGGAACAGCTCCTATGAAAAATGGTCCTCCCCACAGCCTCCCCGGCCCCTCCACCGGCCCTCCCTGCTGGCTCGGTGTCAAGCAGGCTGCAAATGTAAGATTATTATTTCTTTCCGACATCCCCAAAGTATCCTGTATCCCAAGATGGAGAGTAAAGTTCAGCTCTGATAAGATTGCATCATGGGGAGGGGACACACTCCTGCCCTTGCTCCCTGTGCCTCCGGCTAACATAATTCCTTTCTGATCTTACCCAGGGCATCCAGGCAGGCTGGGAGGCACAAGGGATAATCCATTTTAGAGAGATTGATCAATATCGTTAGGAGCCTTTTAAATGGTTCCACAGGCTTCAAGGAGCCAAGGCAGATGGCCGAGCTGGAAATTGGGGGGCTGGGGGTGACAGGAGGGCAGGCGCTACCCTTGGGGATTTCCTGATAGTCCTATCATTTCCTACCAGACTTCAGGAGCTGGTTCCAATCGGGGCAGGGAGGCTGGGTACATGTGCACGGGTCGTGCACTGCATAAGGGGCTGGGCCAAGGGGACTAGCAGGCTGAAGTCTAGCAGATCCTGCACCCTGGATGCAGGTACCTGGAGCAAAAGGGAGACACGTGCCCCTCCCAGCATGAGCAGGGGCTGCTCAGCTCCCACGACAGGTGCCAAGGGGGATGCAGACCCAGTGAAGACAGCTTCAGACTTTTTAGAGAAGCCAGGAATCTGGGGTTTAAAAATAAATCTCCAGGTTTTTAAATATTGGCAATAAATTTTAAAAAATAAGTAAAAAACTCTGTGGGGACCAAGTAAAACAGAGCTGCAGGCCAAACACTGAGCCATCCAAGGTCTCCCCCAGCCACGCCCCCCCCCCGAGGCCCTGCCCCCTCCTGGCCCTGCAGTCCACCTGCCGCCCAGCCGCCCAGCAGCCCAGGCCCTCTGCTCTCAGATCCAGCCCAGGCCCTCTGCTCTCAGATCCCCAGCACCACCCAGCCCCCGGCAGCCCCTCCTTCAACTGCATCTGGAATTGGACTTCACTGGCCCTGTCCTCCCTCGCCCGGACTGGTGCAGTACCTCCTCACCGGCCTCCTGCTGCCCCCTGCGCCCCCTGCAGTCTCTTCTCGGTACAGCAACCTGAGGAGCCTGTTAACCAAAGGCAGATGCTCGTGCCTCTCACACAGAACCCTCCATGGCTCCCATCTCACTCTGAGGAAAAGCCAAGCCCTGATAACACCCTCTGGGATCTGTGCTATCGGCCCCCACCCACCCCTCTCTCCCTTGCTGGCCTCCTGGCTGTCACGCCTGCCCCGGGGCCTTTGCACTAGCCCTTCCCGAGCAGCCTGTGTACCTCCTCGGCCAGACATCCAGACCACCATGAAGGGGCTCTATTAACAATCACGCTGGAGCAAAAGGCATGAACCGGGACTCCCTCGGCCAACAGGGTGTCCTGTCTCTTCCGTTTCTTCCTTGCTCTGCTAAAGGGCAGCAGAGAGGCCTCCCCTGATGGCCCCATGAAAACCAGCAACCCTGCCTGCGGCCAGAGCCCCCTCACCCTCTCACACTTCTCCATGTTGCTTTCACCATTGACCCTCACATGCACACACGTTTTTCTGTTTCTCGTCTGCGGCCTCGAGTGGACTGCAAGCTGCGTGGAGCAGGGATTTCCGTCTGGCTGGCTCTCTGACTGCCGTGTGCTGAGGCTGGACCAGCACCGAGTGGACGAATGTCTCCCCGTGCCTTCAGGATCCCTGCAAGCTGCTCTGCCTGACGTTCAAGGCCCCTCACATCCCGACCCATCTCTCCAGCAACATCCTCGACTCTCCCTCAGGGATGAACTAAACGCAGCATACTCAGCACAACTTTACGCACGTGCTCTTCTCTGTTTTCCCGGAATGCCCTTCTCCTCCCCATCTACTAGGCAAACTCCTATTCATCCTTTAAAACCTGGTGAGGAAAGCCCCTACTTTAGGAAACACTCCCTGACTCCGTCCTTACTCCCAACTCCAGTTAGCCCTCCCTCCACCATCACTGCCACGCGTGCGTATGTTGGCATTTACCGTCTTCTGAGTCCGTCTTCAAGGGCAGAGTCTGCTGTGTTCTCCAGACGCTGAGTGCCTGAGCTTTGCCGCCAGCCCACTGCCGTCAATGGAAGCTCTAGCCGACGCCCCACCCAGGCAGCCGATGGTCTCAGGAGAACTGCATTGTTGCCAGCACCCCTCCCCAGGGTGGCTTGGTTTGGGGGTGGGAGGAAAGGAATGGCCTTCTGGAGGGTCTCTGTGTTTTCAGCTTTGGGTGACCTCCCTTCTCCAGGACGCTGGGGCTGCTGGCCCGGCTCTGGGCATGCTGCCCTCATGCTCACCACCTGCGGCCCCATCCACCCCTCCGTCCGCCCTCTCTGGGAGGGTCCCTCCGGCGGCACATGGCCCATCGCAGTTCTGTCCTTTCTGCTGCCCTCCCCACGGTGGGGGCAGCACGTCTGTCCCCATAAATCATCTGCCAAGAGGGGCACGCGGGGACACGGCGCACCTCAGTGGCCTCCCCTGCCGCCCACCACACGCAGGCGTGCACGCATGCACAGGTGAGGGGCCGGGCAGCGCATCCGTCCGCGTCCGGCTCCCTCTGCTAGGAGCCACTCTCCCTGCGTGGGGACCGTGAGTGGGCGGGCGGGCAGCGGGCAGTGCCTCCTCCGGCCCCGGCAGAGCAAGGCCTCCTCAGAGGCACGGACGGGCCGGCCGCACCCCTCCCCAAATCCCCGCCCCCCCCACAGGATTTTCATCACCCTGTTTGGCACGTCCGCCGTGAACTTAATTTAACATCCATATTGCTGCTACTTAATTAAATAGATGAACTCATTCTACGTTTACAAGTCTTAATTCATCCTGAACAAAATTGGCCGTGTTTAGTTCTTTATACACTAGCAGCTCCCTGGAACAAATGGTGGCCTTTCCGAGTTAACGGCGGGGACAGGTTAAAAGCTAATTATTGGCTCTGGTCGCCTGTGGGAGAGCCGGCCGACGTCTGTATCCATCATCACACGGGAGCCCGGGGCCACCCAGATCCTGGCGGCCGAGGAGAGGTGGCCGCGTGGTCCACAGGCCTGCACCCTCGACGGTGGGTGGGCTCCTAGCACCTCCCCTTGGGGCTCTTTCTGTCCCCGCCTCCAGCCCTCTCTCCTGGGGAGCCTCGGCCCCGCCCAGGGCTCACCTGTCCCGCCCCAGCCCTGCCTGCTGTACCGCTCCACGGGGCTGCTCCGCCTGTGTCGTCTGTGAAGGGGCCTGTGTCGTCTGTGAAGGGGTCTGCGGTCTGCCCTTCTGCAGCTCCCGGAGGGCTGGGGGCAAGCAGTGTGGTGGGGGCTAGCTGGGCCCAGGCCGCCTGGGGAGTCCCCATCTTCCAAGCTGACCCCTGGGGAGGGATCACTCCCATCCCCATTTTATAAGAAGAAACCCAGAGAGGTCAAATGGCTTGCCCCGGGTCACACAGCTAGCAACCGCGGAGATGAGATTTGAACCCAGACATTCTGGGGGCAGAGTCCACGGTCTAACCACAAACCATGCTGCCCCTGATGGAGTAAACAGACCCCCAGAGGTGGGAGTGTGTCTGCCCTCCGCCTGGGGCTCTGACCGGCCCCTGACCGCCTCCCTCCTTCTCAGCGCCCAGGGCCCGCTGACCACCAGGCAGGCAGCTGGGCCCAGGCCGACAGGCAGCTCCCCTGCAAAGCCGTCCTGTCCCCTCGCTGAGCTGGTCACCGCTCTGCCCGCTGACCCTCCAGGGCCTCTGCCAGCGGAGGCTCGGGGTGGGAGATGGAGCTAATCCCAGGGGAGGGGCTGTTTGTGCCCCCGAGGCAGTCACCCCACCCCAGGGTGGAGACAAGAGGGACAGAGGGGTGCAGCTGCTGGCAGGGGTGCCATGTGTCACCCACAAATCCCCCAGGCCAAATGAGGCCACCGGAGGCTGCGGCCCCCCCATCCAGCCACTGGCCAGGAGGCTGTCACCGCCGAGGGCCAGCGGGTGCCGGTGATGCAACCTCCAAAGCAGGTTGCAGAGCAGCAGCCGGGTACCCGGGGGAGCCGTTTGTTATTTGTGCGGGGTGGGGGGGCCGGGGAGAGCCCAGAAATGCACAGAGGACAAGCCCTGTGAGGTAGCCTAGCTGCCTCAGTTTCCCCAGCATGTAACTGCCCTGCCCCCACCTCCCACACACCCAGGATGTCGCGAGGCCAGCAGACCCCTCTTGGGGAGGCCGCTGGCCCCTCTGCCCGCTCCCCCTTGTAATGACAGGCCGGGCCCCAGCTTCCCAGCCCAGGACCGTGAACGGCTCCAACAATACGAACAGACCTGGCTCCCTGGCCCCTTGCGAGCTGCACAGCCCCAGCTGCCCTGGTCTCTGGTCCTGACCCCTTGTGACCACCAGCCCCACCACTGCACACACCAGTCTTGGCCCCTGCCCAGGGCGCGAGTCTGTCTCACAGGTGCCCAGGCGGCCTTAGCACCCGGGGCACCCATCTGTCAACCCCCTTGAAATGGTGGCCACACAAGCATTTATAAGTGTCTCTCATGTGCCGGAAGTGTCTCTATTACCCCATCTTGTTCTGTGCTTCACGGCAGCCCTTGTTTCTAGATAAGCCAACAGAGGCCCAGAGAGGCTGATTCCTTCTCCCGAAGCCACACAGCCAACAAGAGGCGGCGACTGGGATCAGATCCCAGGAGTGTGGGGGCTCAAGGCCTGAGCTCTAACCACGCCACCCCATGGCCTCCTCTGCTGACTTCCAAGGGCAAAGACCCACTGGCCCACCCACCCACAGGCCGGAGACGGTAGGCCACGTGCAGGCTGTGTCGGCATCAGAGGACCGAGGAGGCTCGGAAATGAGGGTGCCCCGCCCCCCGGAACCGGCCCAGGATGCAGCAGGGAGTCAGGAGGGCCAGGGGCTTCTTGCGGGCCCCCCATCCCGGGCACTCAGGTGGGAGGGAAGCAGTGTCACCCCTGACAAGCCCCAGCCTCCCTCCCAGGGCCCTCCTCACGGAGCGGGGAGACCGAGTCAGCAAGCTGCCCCTACCCCTGCCCCCATGCAGGCGGCGCCTCTGCAGCCCCGACCTTGTCCTGGAGGCTGGCCTGCTGTGACGACAGCCAGGGGCAGGGGCGACCTCTCCCTGGGGCAGGACGGCACCGAGACCCGGCGTTTGGAATTCTCCCTTCGCCCCGTGTCCAGGGAGCCCCACGTGGGGTGACATCCAGAACCCACGGAAGGTTCTCGGGCTCAGGGCGCCAGGAGCAAGGGCCCCTCCCCTGCCCCAGTTCCTCCCCCGGGAATTGCATCAGCTCCAGCCCCAGGGGTGGGGGCCGGGGAGGGCGTGGGAGGCAGCTCCTGGGGTGCCCCACCTGCCTCCTTCCCCGGCCCCCACTCGGCCTCCTTAATCAATCCCTGGAGACTCTCCCAGCCCACTGCTCCCCGCCCAGAGTGCATCTCTTCAGATAGTCAGTCAACAAACATCTACTCAGCACCTTCCTGAGTGTGCAGAGGGCAGGGACGGGGTTTAACAAAAGCAGAGGACAGAGCAGAGCTAGAGACCTGGACACCACACACCCATCACACACACTCACACATCCACACAACAAATACACCCACCCAACACGCACGCACACACTCACACACGTGCACACAGACTTGGCCCTCCGCAGGGCACATCCCCCTTCACTCCAAGCCTTTGGACGAGTCATTTCTCCTCGGGGGGGGGGCCTGCGGTGGGCGTGAGTCCCCGGGACCGAGGAGGCCGGGACGCCTTCCTCCTGCTGCGGGAAGCGAGAGGGGCAGGACTGGCGGCCCCAAGGGAAGGACGGCTCACCCTGGGGGCGCTGGGAGGCAGGTGGGCCCTGCCCGGCCGTGCTGAGCCCTCACCCCTGCTGACACCCTGAGCCCACCTGACCTCAGACCTGGGGGGAGGCCAGGCCCCTAGTTTCTCTTTTGCAGCTGATCGTAACCGTGGGAGGGTGGAGGGATAAAGGAGAAGCCACTTCCTGGCAAATCCCACAATCCCCCCGGGGCTGTGGGAGGATGGGGGGGCACTTGTTCATAAGGCAGCTACTAAGGCCGGGGGCTGGGTGGGGGCCTGACAGCTGCCCAGTGAGATCCTTATAGCTGCCACCCTCCCAGTCACTGCTCAGGCAGCCCCCATCACAAATGAAGAAACAGGCTCAGAGAGGGTGAGGCGCCGGGTTGGCGATGCCCAGCCAGTTCCAAAGGCCCTCTTGCCATGAGGGCTCCTGGAATTTCTAGGAGGCCCTGGAGAGGCTCCACAGGAGGCAGGTGAGGGGCCGCTCCTCGGCCACTTTCGCCAGCTAGAAGATTCCGCTTGCTGTGTGCTATGCCCTGCTTCTGCCGGCACCACAGACGGGGGACCATGGCATTGCCAGGGCCTCGTTAGCAGAGGATCTTAAACCAGTACATGGAAGCCCTTCAAGAACCCCCGGGCTGAGTGCCAGCGCGCTCCGGATTTTACGGGGTGAGAACACCGAGACAGAACGCTGGCCTCTCTGGGGGCGGCTCTAGCCCACAAGCAGGCCCCTGGCCCCAACACACGTCTTTCCCTGCTCCTGCAGGGGTGGGGCTGGAACCCCTTCCTGCCTGCTCGGACGGCAAGGAACAGGCAGGATGCAAACACACGTTCTTGAATGCAAGGGAAGGATGCCTGGGCAGACAGGGGGTTTGGCGGCTGTAACTGCATAGAAGAAGAAACAGAGGTCCACAGTGGTCCCAAACGTGTCCAGAGCTAGCGTGTAGCAGGTAAAGCTTAGCCTGGAAGCCAGGCCTCTCAACGCCCACAGGCCCGGCCCCGGGTGGGATCCTGTACCAGGCGGGAGGCCAGGCTGAGAGGACAGTGCAGGACCCAGAAGCCAGAGGCCTGGGACCTGATCCCAGCTATGCCACAGACTCCCTTTGGGCTCCAGTCCCTCATCCCAGAAGGCAAGCTCAGGGCGAGGTCCAGGTGTAGGGTCATTCTTTGGGTTTATGTCTCTAAATCTGGACGGGTAACCAGCTCCCATGCCTGGGTCCAGTGCCCTCTGCCCTCTGCCCTGGGACCCCCCAAGCACCAATGGACTGCAATCAGGGTCAGTGGGTCGGAGGCCTCCGGGCACGGGTCAAGGCAGAGGGTCAGGCCCGGGGCAGAGTTTCTGCTTCAACTGTGTTAGTCCTGGGGGCCTTTCTCAAGATCCAGACTCACTCCCCGGCCCCCGGCCCCAGAGTGAGGGCCTCTCAGCCAGCCTCCCTGCCACTGCCCGCACGTGCTGACCACCGTCCAGAGGCCGCCGGAGCCAGGTTCCACTCCGCCCTCAGGCCCCGCAGCAGAGACGATGCCCTGCTCCTCCCGCACCCCCCACCTCCTGGGCCGGCGCCCGTCCTGCCCACGGAGCCTTGTTCTCTGGCACAAACTGAGAACAGAAGAGGGAGAGGCTGCTGGCCTCCGAAGGGCTGGGAACGAAAACAGGAGCAGGGCCTGAAGACCCTTCAGAGGAAGGAGAACTCCCCCCGAGACCCTCTGAGTCTTCTCTTGGGGGTCCCAGTCCCCCCGTGCGCCCAGAGAGGCCAGAGCACAAAGCACTGGGGGTCACCAGGGGCCCTTCCCGAGTCCAGAGTGCCCCAGAGCCAGGCCCGTGCCCCCCTCACCCACACCAGGCTTTCCAGAACCCTGGACCACCAGCCTCACAGGACGGGAAGCCCTCGGACTCCTCGGTCACACATGACGGTGACGGTGACGAAGACGACGATGATGATGAAGGTCAGAGCTGAAAACACTTACAGGATGAACCTGCCCCCCAAACTCTAGACATCGCCCACTCATTCGGCACTCATAAGAACCCTAGGAGGCAGTGGCTTCATTATCCCAATTGTCCAGAGGGGAAACTGAGGCACGCAGAAGGAAATGGCCTGCGGTCACACACATTGAGGGAGGGGCTGGGATCGACAGCAGGCGGGCTGCTCCTGCGGAAGGAAAGGAGGCTGGGCTGGAACACGCCTGGACCCCATGGCTGCATGGCCCAACACCGTGGCCACCAGCCCGGTGGGGGCTCCCGTTTAAATGGATCAGCGTGAAATGACATAGCAGGTTCAGGTCCTTGATGGCAGAAGCCACGCTTCAAGATCAGTAACCACCATGGCTCGTGGCTGTCGTGGTGCACGGTGCAGTTCTAGAACATTCTAGCATCGCAGAAAGTGCTGCTGGATGGAGCTGGTCCAAGGGCTGCTTCTGGGGGGTCGGGGAGGGGGAACAGAGCTGTACGGGGGGCTCTTCCCTGAGGTTCCAGCCTCCCGCCATCCTGGCCTCGGGTTGGGAAGGGAGCCAGCGTGACCTGTCCCCATGCTGGGACCCAGGTGCTCGTCTCACTGCCACCGGGCCAGGCAGGGACAAGGATGGGCATCACGCACACACTTCACTACACGAACTCGAGGAGCGCCCCGAAACAGGTGGACAGACAGACCGACCGACAGATGGGAGGAGAGACCGTCCCCGAGCTGGGAGGCGAGACTGACGCCTCCTGGGTGAGCATCTCCCAAGGGCAGGGCGAGTCCCATGTTTCATGATGAGAGGACCTTTCTAGACCACATGGGTCTGAAACATGCACCAACCACTTCGTCTGCACCTGAGAGTGATTGAAGAGACGAGGCCGTGCACGCCAAGTGCTGGCTTTATGACTGACTCTGAACCTCATCCCTGTGGGGTATATGCTCCCCACTTCACACGGGGTAAACTGAGTCTCAGAGAGGGCAACAGTTGGCCTGAGGCAGAGCTGGGACTGGAACCCGAAAGGGGCCATCGTGAAGCTTTCCTGGGAAGCCTGGGGTTGGCTCCCGGCTGTGTGACCTTGGCCAAGCCACCTTCCTTCTCTGTGCCTCAGTTTCCCCTGGTGTAAAGTGCTGATGCTCACATCTTGCCCCATAGTTAACGAGACGATTCCGACAAAGCACACAGGGCAGGCCCAGCGACACGGTGAGCACAGCATCGCCATTTTTCTGTGGTTCCTCCGGTGACCCACCTCGGTGGCCGGCCCTGTCGCATGCAGAGTGAGTGTCCTCTTCGCCCAGGGACCTCCCACGTTGTCTCTCGGACCCTCGCACCCCGAGGGAACCGACCCCATTGCTCACTCCCAGAGCCCTCGAGCACACGCCCAGGCAGCGGCCACTGGTCACTCTGGACCAGGAAGCACAGATGTCCTGGTGGCTGGGGACGGCGGGGCCACCGCGGGTAGCCTCTGCAGGGGAGAGATAACCGGGCTGGCTGCGCCCGGCTCCAGCTCACAGCTCCCGACAGGGCACTGCAGGCCGGGCCTGCGCTGGCACCGGGTCTGGACAGCGGCAGGAAGTGACAGGGAGGCAGAGCCGAGGGACAGGCCCCTCACAAAGAGCGTGTCCTCTGTCAGTGGAGATAAACCTTGGGAGGGAGCCGGGCTCTAAATCAGCTGTCGGGCGAGGTACCACATGCTGACAGGGCAAACGGGCGGCCTTTCACGGCTGCCGCCGGCTCTCACCGGCCGTTATTCACAGAGGAACCGCTGGTGCTTTATCTCCCTCGCATTATGCGAGGCCACGAGGCAGACACTTGCTCCGCGTGCGTGGGGCTCCCTCAGAAAATATTAATATGTAAATGTCACTCTCCGAAGACCAGAAATGAAATGGAATGACCGACTGGAAGATGCTCTGCTGGCAAGATAAAAAGGAAAGAAAGAAAGGAAAAAGCTGCTCGGGACTGGAGGCGAGCGAGGGAGCGGGCTCAGGAGAGGCGGGCTCCCCGGGGGAGCACGGGACGGGGGGCGGTGGTGGGGGGGGCGGGCATGTTCTCTCTCCAGGCAAACGGCTGTGACAGGGCAGGGGAGCTTCTGGGCTGCGGCCCGATGTGGGGATGTCTCCACCTGGTTCCGAGACAAGTGACACAGATGCTAACGTGGCCTGGGCCGTCCCTCTGCACCCAGGGGTCTTCTGAAGCATTTAGGTGCATGAGCTCATTGGCTCTGCCAGCCCCACGGCCCCATTTCACAGATGAGGAAGCCACAGCACACGGAGGTTAAGTGTCGGGGTCAAGGCATTTGGCAGCTCGGCAGCAGGCTGGGACCCAGGTCTGGGTGTGCCCCCCCCCGCTGTACGTGTCCTCAGGGGGCTCCATCTCCTCCCATCGGATCCCAAGGGAAGACCAGGAGGGACCCAATCTGATGCCCCTCTGTGCCAAGAAGCCAGTGCCCTGGCCTCCTCGTTGTTTCATGGGCAGGTGGGACACAGACTGCCCCCCGAGGAAGGCAGAGGCCGTCCCTCAGCCTCCAGGAGCACCAAGAAGCAGCAAGCAGCCCACTCTCGCTCCGCAGTGAGGGGGAATGCTGGCCTGCCACAGCGGCCCCCCAAATCCAGGAGGGACAACGGCCTTACAGAACACCCAGGCCACCCCCTCACTTTACAGACAGAGAAACTGAGTCCCAGAGAACATCCAGCCATCATAGGAAGATGTGCCAGCCCCGAGGCCATCACCCTCTTGAACTCCCGGGGGAGGGTAGGGACGTGGGGTATCTGCACAGTCTCCTTGTCACAGACAGGACGGGACCTGCTCAAGGTCCCATGGGGTCACAGGTGCTGCAGCCGGAATACAGCCCCCTGCCTAGGGGGCCCTCCCTGTCCTCCGGCCTCCCAGGAGTGAGCATTTGACGGCCCGGTGCCCAGCGAGGACGTGTGCAATGATCTGTCCGTACACAGGGTCCACTGATTCGCTCTGAGGACGTGCTGGCAGGAGGGAGGGACCTGAGTGGGGAGGTGCGATGCCCACAGGGCGGCTGCCCATGGGCTGGCACCCTTAGCCAAAGCCCCAAAACCTCCTGTTCCAGGCTTGCCCGCTGCCAGGCGCCGGGCATTTCATTTGCGCTGCCCTCCCTCCGCTGTGCCCGGCCCCTGTGCCTAGTGGTGAGACAGCTGGGCCAGGAGTGCAGTGCTGGGGCTGGGAGGGGGGGTGCCTGCGGGCCACAGACCCAGCAGGCCTTGCCAGAAAAGACCAGAGAAAATGAGCCCTCATCCCCCGACCATGTTTTTTGGGGTGTGCTGGGTGGGGTCCCCGTGTCCCACCCCTCCCGTGGGACCCACCCAAGAGAATGTGGCAGTGGGCTCCAATGTGCCCCCTGCACCCTGCCACCAGATTCTCAGGGCCCAGCTCTGCACAGCCTGCACGGGGCACCCTGGAAGAATGTGGGGGCACCCCTGGCCGCCCCCACCACCTGCTCCGGTGACCTCCCCACACAGAAAACAGCACCCATGAGCCCCAAGGAAACACAGGAGCGAGCCGGGAGCAGCCTCCGGCCCTTCCTTCTGAGGCTGCGGCCCCCCCTCCCGCCCCCACCAGCCCGCTGCCAGATCTCATCAGCAGACTGTCAGAGTGACCCCGGGCCCCAGAGCGAGCAGGGCAGCGGCGTTTGTTCTCGGCAACGTCAGCTTGCCACTTAACCCCGTGGAGCAGGAGGGGCCTCGAGAAGGGGCCTGGGCTGAGCCCCCCAGGCTGGGGTGCAGGCCTCTGGGGACAGGGACAGGGATGGTGCAGTGGCGGGTGGCGCCTGAAGATGGAAACTATGACTTCACAAAGCTGGAATGCTGCTGGGGAACATGGACGCTCATTCATCACCCGGAGGCACCCTGGGAGCAGGAGGGCGGGCTCCCGGGCTCCAAGATGAAGCATGTGCACGCATGTGTGAGCTCACAGACACAGATACACATGTGTGCACACTCGTGTGCACTCACACACATGCACCCCCCAATCACACACATGCACACATCTACATGGCCTCACTCACACACATACACACATGTGCATGCCGGTATATGCACACACCCATACAGGTGTGCAATGTATGCACACACAAACGTGTGTGTGTGCACACGGACGTCCCTGCCAAGCCTCTGACTCACCAGCCCTGCCCTGGCTCCCAGGATCCCTGCAGGCCCCGGGGCAGCCCCAGGCAGAGGAGGGAGGGAGAGGAGCAGCTGCTTGGCAGGGGCTGGGGGCTCCAGAACCTCTGGGAGAGGAGGGGCGCATGGCCAGAACTCGTGGTCTGGACTTGAGAAATCTCCATCCCCTAATAGATTCCGGCAACGCGGCCCTTCTCCGAACAATGTGCTGGAGAGGCTCTGAGCTCGGCGGGCGCCTGTGTGTGAGGAGTTTGGGCAAGTTGAATGTGCTGAGTGTGTGAGAAACAGGCCCTGGCAACCTTTCCGGGGGCCGCGCCAAACCTCCAGCAGGTTCGCGGCTCCCCGGAAGCGCCGTGCCAGGGGGCTGCAGAGCCAGGCCTGCCCACCCATCCCGGGCCTGGCTGCCTTCTTCCCTCCTCCAGGAGCTGTCCCGGGATCGGGCTCTGGACCAGGGGCACCCTCGGGGCAGGACTCACAGGGCCCAAGGGAGGGGAGGGGGCTCCCAGGAAGAGGCAGTGGGGGCAGCTGTTTGGGTCTGTCTGCAAGGAAGCCCTGGGCATTCCTGGCCAGAGTGGGGGCCTGGGTCCCCGGTCTTCCTCCTCTGAAACTAAACAGGAGGGAGGGGGAGGGTGGCCTCCAGGAGGAGATGTGGGGAGCGTGGCTCTGACCTTGGCCCCCAAGGGTGAACCCCCTCCTCTCTCCAACCACAGCTCTCCGGGGCTCTCAGCAGCCCTGGCCGCACCCTGGAATCAGGCAGGGAAGAGCTTGAGAGGCTTTTGTTTTTTTAGGAGCCCCCCAGGGATTCCAGTGTGCCCTGGTTCCCAAGGTGGGGCCCGCACACATCGGCAGCATCACCCAGAGGATAAACGCAGGTTCTCGGCCGTCCCCCAGGTACATGCTTCACCAGCCATCCGTCCGGGGGTCCTGATGCTCGGGGGAGGGTGGGACTGACCCCACCTGGGGTGTGCACCCGGGGGGCCTCCAAGAGCAACCTGCTCTCAGGAGGAGAGGAAAGTGCCCCCGAGAGCTGTGAGTGTCCGGCAGGGAGGGTCCCTCTGCTTCCTGGAGGAGGAGGGGCTGAGGCCTGAGGCAGCCAGTGCCCTGGGTCCTCCTAGAAGTTGGGCGGACAAGGGAAGGAGATGCCCAGTGAAGGAGAGACACGGGGACGTGTGAGGAGCAGGACAGGGCAGAGAGGCGAGGAAAGTTGCCTGTGCAGGGAACAAGGTCTGGGGGGCAACTAAGCAGTGATGGGGTGACCTGAAAAAGGCCCAACGTGGGGTGTGGCCTGTGGTGACAACAGCGGTGGGGACAGCTAACGTATCTGGGTGCCAGCTGCTGTTTCAAGGACTTTACGAACACCGTTCTTCCCAGACTACACACAGGAGCAGATGGGGGCACAGAGAGGGTAAGTCAGTGGCCCAAGGTCACCCAGCAGCAAAGGGGCTGAGCTGGGAAGGAAGTGGACCCCAACACAGAGTCAGGGTCCACGCTTTCAATTGTCCTCTCTGCAGGTGGTGAGGAGGGAGAGGCATTCCCAAGGGTGACAGGAGTCAGGGTGTGGCGCGGGCTCCCACTGGGCCATGGCGAGCGCTGCCCCCAGTGGGCGGATGGACCACAGAGCAGAGCAATGGAGCGGCGCGTCCCGAGAAAGCAGACGGAGGTGAGGGTAGAGGAGTGTTTCAAAGGCTTCCAGAGGTCCCCAAGGTGACCTGAATGCCGACCGCTGGGGTTCAGGGTCAGGAGAAGTGAGGATGGAGTTTCCGAAGGCCTGGCTAGCAACCTGCCCAACCGTCCCCATGCTCGCCAGTCTGGGAGGAGCAGGAGAGATGGGGTCCCTCTGTCCCCGACCCCCTGCAGATTTGCAGTTAAATTAGCCTTCCATCTCCACCACCAGGAGCAGCGTCCAGCCCCGCCCTGACGTTCCCGGGTGACGGGCGCGCAGTGATATCGGGCTGGACTCTAACGCGCGCCGTGTGAGGGACCCTTAATTTATTACGTGCCGGTAATTGATGTTTATATAAAGTAGCTCTTACAGCTACTCAAAGTAGGAGATGAAAAGCAATCAATCAGCCATTTGCCTCAAAAGAAAGGAAGAAAACACCACATATCAAAAGCAAACCCCCGATAAAGAATCCCGGGCAGGGGGCCGGGTGGGCACATCGGTGCTTTGAAGTTTGGGGTGCCAACCATGCAGACCAATGGCGACAGCCAGGACGCGGTGAAATCGTCATCAGGCTGCCTGCGGCCCCCGGAGCGGGACGGGGCTGGGGTCCCTCGCGTGGGGGCTGTGGTGCGGCCCCACAACCTTCCCTTGGCCGCCTGGCCCTTTCACCTGCTCTGAGTCCCTCCCTCATTCTATCCCCTCTGGGCCACGGCACCAAGGAATATGTGGGTCGGAGCCCGGGCTCAGTTTTGAGGGAGCCCTGCCCAGCTCCAGGGTGACCTCAGGGCTGAGCAAGACCCCTGACCCCCCGTGGCCTCATGGCTGAGGTTTAACAGTCCCCACGGTGGGGCCGAGCCAGGCCGTGGACTCGCGGAACAGTGCTCCCTGGAGTCACCCTGAGCCCTGGTACGCGTGCTCTCCCCTCCTCTCCCACCCACACATCAGGTGCACCCTCTCCCTCACTCCCACCCTCAAAACCACCCCGATCCAGCAGCTTCCGGCAGCCACAGAGACCCAGACTCTCCAGTCGGGGAGCCTGCCCCCGGGGGAGAGGGCGATGGCCCCACCGCCTGTGGGCCCTGCCCTGCCGTCGGAGCTCAACTGGACGTTGCATTAAATAGTGTCAGATGCCAGATTAGTTTCCCGTGGCGGTGACAACAAACCACCATAGACTCAGGGGGATTAAAATACCACAGATTTATTCTCTCACAGTCTGGAGGCCAGAGGTTGGCAATCAATGTCAGTGGGCTGAAATCCAGGTGTCACGGGGGCTCCAGAGAAGGATCCTTCCTGCTCTTCCAGCCTCTGGTGGCTGCAGACGTCCCTCGGTTCGCGGCCGCGTCCCTCCATCTCTGCCCTGTGGTCACACTGCCTGCCCGCTTCCATGTGTCTGGGGTCTCTCTCCTGCTCTCTCTTGCAAGAGCACCGTGATTGCATCCCGGGCCCCGTAACTTAATCACGTCTGCAAACACCCCTTTGCCGAATCAGGTCACGTTCACAGATTCCAGGAACTAGGACGTGAGGTCTTTTGGGGGCCACCTTTCAGCCTACCACACACACGTACGAGGGGAAAATCAGCCCAGCGCCTGCTTCTTTACGTCCGGCCCCGGGGGCCCCGAAAGCCCGTCCCTCGCTCAGCAGCTCCTCTGTCTCTTGCTGGCTGAGCGCCCGGCACTGTTCTGGGCTCTGGGGATGCAGCCGTGAAGGAAGCAGACAGCCATCCCTGTCTTCAAGAAGCCGACGCATGTATGTGGTTGAAGAGCAATCGACAGGAAGGGAAATAAAGCCAGGAGAGGAATTCGGTGTCAAATGTCCACAAGGTGGCCAGGTCGGTCACCTGGGGCAGCTGACTTTTGAATAAAGGCCTGAAGGAGCCAGGAGCATAGCAGCAGGAGATCTTGGGGAGAACACTCCAAGCAGGGGGAACAGCAGGTGCAAAGGCCCTGAGGCTGGAGAGTGCCTGGCATGCTCACAGAACAGCAAGGAGGCCGGCACAGCTGGAGCGAAGCAGATGAAGGAGTTGGAGGTGGACGTAGAGGAGGGAGTTGGAGGCCTGGACAGCTCTGGGGTTCTAGTCGTGACCTTGACGTGTGCTCCTGTGGAGTGGGAGCCGTGGGAAGGCTCCTGCAACAGGGCCAAAGCCATGTGCGCCCACACTCGGGGTCCTGCCTCCCTAACCAAGCCTGGGTTCTTGCCTCCCTTCCAGCGTTTTCTTCCAGCAGGGACCATGAGGAGCAGCTCCCAGCCCTTGCTGAGTGTCCAGTCTGGAAGCCCATGCTCACGCGCACAGCCACGGGCACAAAGCAAGGCCACCAGTCATGGTGCGTGTGCCCCGGCTGAGGCGGGCGTGTGCAGGTTGTGCCTGCACACACACGTGCACACAGGCACTGGGGCGCTGGGCCCGGGCTGGGGGGGTGGGCACCGTGGGTGCGCTGCGGCCCCCGTTAAGAATTTGTCAGCCCAGAGGGAAGCAGTCTTTAGCTCCGGGCCTCCCACGGTGGGGTCCTCGGCGGCAGCAGAGCTTGGCTTCTGGGAATAAGACGGACGTTCAGCCCCTGGAGTATAATGACGAGCCGGCTCACAAAGCGTTTCCCTTTGAGCCGGCCGACAGCCCCCTAACAAGGGGAGAGCTGGGGGCAGCTGGAGGGGCCCCAGGGAGCCCCAGGGCAAGCACACAAGACGGTGGCCACGGGGGAGGCGTCCGGCCCCCCGGGTCCCACCTGCTCAGCACAGCCTGGCCTAATAAACCTTCTCTCTTTGGAGTCACATTCGATGTGGCTCCAACAGGGAGCCATACGTCACCAAATCCAGCAAAAATTTGTGCTAAATTGAATCAATCCATCTTGGAAATGGCTCTTGTCAGGTTCTGTCAGAGAGACCGTCTGCAGGGGATGTGAGATCACGGCGGGGGGGTGGCGGTGATCAGGACGCGGGAGCCGGGGGCTCGGATCCAAGCTCCTCAAAGCCTCCCACGGCCGCCAGTCAGGGAGGACGGGGCTGACGCGCCACTCATCACCGGGGCTCGTGGCACGCAGCCTGGGGACAGACAGGCGGCAGAGGTGGCCATGGGCCGTGGGCCCCAGCCCCGAAGCCTGGCTGGTCTCCCGCTGTTCTCCCTTAGACGGAGCCTTCTCGTTTCTCAGTTCAGCAAAGGCCCACGGTGACAAGGGGCCGCTGTCGCCAGGTGAGCTGACGGCAGGGTCTGTGCTGAGGCGGCCGAGCAGGACTCAGACCCGGGACTGCAGGACTCGGGCTGGACAGCAGCCAGGGAAGGGGCCGAGGTGGCTCCCAGGGCGTGGCCTTCCTGCACAGGAGCTGGCCGGGGGGCCTAGGGGCTGGCGCTCACCAGGAGAGGCCCTGGCCTCCTCCTTGGTGACACGGGCCTCCCCCTACGCTCCATGATCCTGGGCATCAGACCCTCCAATCTGGAGCTCTGGGCACTGAGGTGAACAAGACACGGGTTCCCCCAGCCATCACCCACTGCTCTGAGTGAGGCCGCAGCAGCCAGACCCAGAAGCCCCCACCAGCGTGGCCTCCCCACGACCAGAATCCTCCAGATCTCCTCCCAAAGTCCAGCTCTCAAGGTTGTCCACAGCACAGACCAAAGACTCATGGGCAGCCTCCCTCCCACGTGCGCCCACACAGACCCCGGCTCCCACCACGCGAACAGCCCTGCCGTCCAGCCTCCCGGCCTTTGTCCGAGCTGTGCCCCTCCCGATGACCCTTCGCTTCTCCACTGAGGTCATCCCAACCCCTCTTTCCCCCGTCCCTGCGTCACCATCTCCCGAAACTCCAACCTCCACCGTCGCATCTAACGCCTTCCGACCAGCCAGTGCTCGTCGTCCGTGGGGCCGCTGACCAGCCAGCCACGCGTGCCCACCTCGTCCACACGCTCCGAGTGTGAGCTTCCTGAGGACACAGACCCGACATGCGCATGACAAGCCCAAAGGACGCGACGCCAGGCGGGTGCACGGATGTTTAAAAAACGGTCCTCTGAACGGCAAGGTGCGCTGGGATGCAGCTAAAGACAAAATTACTTATTAAGGTCCCACGAATTTCACTTGTGGATAAAAAGAACCAGGAAACCCGTCCGCCAGCACGCCGAGGTCCCTGAGCTCCCCTTCCCTTCCGGCCATGTTTCTGGGTAACTGTTGTCACGCGTCTGTGAGGCAGCCGCTGGAGGGCTCAGGGGCCGGCCCCACCCTAGGTCTCCATCAAGGGGACAGCTGGAAGCCTAGGATGAGCTCGACCACGCCTCCTCCTCCAGGCAGCCCGCCTGCAGTTCCCCAGGACATCTTGTCACCCCCTGGAGCTGTCTGCTTGTCTCTCCTCTTGCTCCATGGTGCTGCTGACATGGAGCAGTGGCGGGCGAGGCAGAAGCCACCCAGAATGTCACTTTGGAACGTCAGTGGTTCTGGCAAGTTACCTGATGGGCTTTGAAGTCGGGACAGTGGCTCCCCCAGGGGGACAGTGGCTGACCAGGGGCCAGGTTGACCAGGGGGCTTCTGGGGTCCAGTTACACAGGGGGTTCAATTTGTAAACACACGAGGGGTACACATGCACACTTTTCTGATGAATATCACACTTTGAAGATAGCTGAAAAAGAAAAATGGCACCTGTGTGGGCAGAACTGTGTCCACTTAAAATTCCTATACTGAAGCCCCGACTCTGGCATCTCGGGATGTGAGTGTATTTGGAAAGTGGGCCTATAAAGAAGTAATTAAGTTAAACAAGATCATGAGGATGGGCCCTCATCCATTCAGACTGGGGTCCTTATAAGATGAGATCAGGACACAGACATGCACGGGGTGGGGGACGCCCATGTGAGGACACGGGGAGAACATGGCCGTCTACACGCCAAGGGGAGAGGCCTCAGGGGAAACCCACCTGCCGCCACCCTGACCTCGGCCTTCCAGCCTCCAGAGCGGAAGGGGACAAACCTCTGTGGTTCGAGGGTCCCGGTCTGTGGCACTTTGTCCTGACAGCAGAAGCCAAGTCATCCAGCCCCATCTGGTGAGCAGGAGTGACCCTGGGGCCCGGCCCGGGAAGCCCAGCCACGCCCAGCAGCCCTCCCACCCACAGCCCAGCAGCCTTAGAAGCGGGCGGAAGAGAAGCCGGGCTTCAGCTTCACGGGGTCGTTTCCCCTCGGAGTCACCACAACCCCCAACTCAATTTTCAAACCGGATACTGAGTAAGTGGAGCGCTGGGGCCAGAGACCTGCAGCGGGATTTATTAGCAGGCAGAGGAAGACAAAAGCAATCTCGCCTGACACAAATATAGATGAATACGTGTATAGGAAACCCACAGACTGGCAAATTAAAACGTGGTTGGGGCTGGCAGCGTCGAGGATGCCGGCTGATGGATCTTCCCAGCAGACAGCCAGGCCGACCAAATGTGTCACCACGACACGCTCTCGCAAAAGTGCAAGCCCCATGCGGGTGCCCCGCCGGGGAGGAAGGACAGCTACCCCCGGCTGGAGGGCCAGCAGGATAGCGGATTCCACGTTTGGGGGACAGTGTGCGTGCAAACCTGGTCTGTGACTCAGGGGGAAAGGGTGTGGGCTCAGGAAACTTGGGGCATGAGGAAGACGGGAAATAAGAGAGGGCCCGGAGGTGGGCCTGCCCCAGCGCCCCCTCCCTGAGCCATCAGACCCAGACAGCAAAGACTGTCTGTCTGTGGCTGCCCCCCTTCGCCCCCCAGCAAGGAGCAGGAGCGCCCTTCACAGCTGTGAACAAATCAGCACATAAATGAATGAATGAATGAATGAATGACACAATGCCTGAAGAGCTCAGCGCCATTCAGGCACACAGCTAATAAACGTCAGCTGTCACTACCAGCACCGGCACCACCTCCCCAGGCTCGAAACCACACTGACAGCCGTCACTTCACCCTGAGAACAGTGGACCCCTTAGCACCTGTTCCAGGCTCCTCCCATCTGGGCCCACCCACTGCCCCCCTCTCCCTCCTCACTCTGCACCGGCTACTCCAGGAGTCTCCCTGATGCCCAGCAGGCCCAGCCCGCTCCAGCGCCCTCCTTTGTGGTCTTGTACCCTTTTCCTCGAGTAATCCTCCCTCCCTCCCTCCCTCCCTCCCTCCTCTGGTGGGTCCCACCTCCTCGCTCCGGGCTGAGCTCAGAGCTGCACCACCTGCAAAGCTTTCCCTCCACGCCCACATGGAAGGTCCCGCTCCGCCCACGTCCCCATGGAACTGAGCCACCCCACAGAGCAGCCACATGTGACTATTCACATTAAAATACTAAAATGAAATGAAATGAATAACTCAGTTCCCGGATCGCACTGGCCACATTTCAAGGGCTCGAGAGCCACAAGCGGCGGGTGGCGACTGTGGGGCGGGCACCACAGGCAGAGAACACTTTCCCCCACTGCAGAAAGTGCCATCGTTCGGTGCTGGCGCAGCACGTTCGACTACAGGACTGCTGGAAACAGCTGGTGTTCGCTCCTGGGGGCGGCTGGTGCCCCATCTGATGCATCACGGAGCCTGGCATTCAGGAGGTGCTCAAAACTTGCACGCTGAGTTGGAGACCTTGACGGCTGTTCTGATCCCCAGCTTTGTTTAACATCCGGAAACTCTGTCTGGAAGGCAGAGTTTCCAGAAGAATCTGGTGATGATGATCATGATAACACAGTGTGCGTGTCCGTGTGTCAGACCCCGAGAAGTGCTTCCCACACGTGGCCTCGTTCAACCTCCGCAAGGAAGATGCTATCGGCCTGTTTTACGTAAGTGGCAGAGCCGGCTTTGAAACCGGAACATCTGACTCTAAAGGAGAGCCCTTAAAAATCACAGGTCTCCGGCCTGGGCTGCATTCTGTGGGCCACTTTCTCTGCAGGAGGGGACACAGCAAGGACAGGCCCCCCGACATGTGCTCACAGGCCTCAGGGCACATTTGCTGTGTGACAGGTGTGGGAGTGTGGTCACCCAGGGTGGGGCACAGACCCAGGTGGGGGGGTCCCAGGCTCATGGGAGGTTAGGGCTGGAGGTAGCCTTGGATCATTTGGGCCACGTGCAGGCCCTGCAAGGTGACAGAGAGGCTCAGGTGACACTGATGCGTGGGGGTGGAGAAGCCATCCCCTGTCCACTGCTTTCGGATGCCCTCTTCCCTCTGGGTGCCTTGCACATCACCAGGCTGGGCGGCCCAATGCTCAGCGCAGGCCTGGACTCTGATGGCGAGTGAGCCCAGTGAGCCTGTTGGCCCACTGACACGGGGACACGGGGACAGAGGGATGGAGAGCGAACATTCAGAAAACCGGGATCTAAACTGAAGGAGGAGGAGGGAGCTGCCCTGGTTGTTCGTGTGCGTGCAAATGTGTGCAGCTGGGTGTGCGCATGAATATGGGGGGGTGTATGCGTGTGTCTGCACGGGTACATGGGGGTGCGGGCGCATGTGTGTTGTGGGAGGCACAAATAGGTGTGTGTGCACAGGTGTGTGTGCTGTGGGTGGATGGTCGTGTCTCCATCTGGCAGTTTCCCAGCTGTGTAACTCCATTCCATCTGCCTAAATTCTTCCTGTGTTCTAACAAACGAGCCCAAGGACAACGCCCACAGAGGGGCAGAGCCAGACTGAGGACCCCTGGCCCGCGGAGCCCACCCACCCGACCTCTGCACCCCTTGTTCCGGGACATTAAAATCCCCGATGGTTTAAGCCAGTGTGAGTCAAGGCGCTACGTCACCTGCAGCTGCGGGCATCTCGGCAGATCAATACACTTAGTATTTGTCTAAACAGCCTGACGCACAACTCAGACCACTCACCCCGAGCCCACACAGCAAGACCCACAGGCTGCACGTGCCAACTGCACATTCTCCGACACCTCCTCTCCGATCCCCTGAAAGCGTGGACTCGCATGTCCACACCCCGCCTGCGACGGCGCCGTGGTCAGGCTGGTCTTCACCTCACACCTTGGGAAATCAGGCCTCCAGGGCCTCCCAAGGCCTCTCCTGACCTGGCCTCGCAATTGTACCAGTGGAAGGGGAAGGAAGGTGAGCGCCCTCCGGCAGAACAGGCTTTACAAACTGTCAAGTGCCGGTCTCACCTGTCAGAGTCCAGGCTTTGAGGGTGGCCCCCAGGGAGGATCCAGGCCCCCTCCCATGAGATGCCCTCTGCCCTCTGTCTGCTCCACCGACCCGCCCTTCAGCCTGGGGGGGCACGCACACCATGTCTCCTGGGTCCTCCCCCCGGCGTCGGGATCAGTGTTAACCTTGGTCTGGAACAGATGTGTGGGCAGCACATCGGAAGGCGAGGGCGGTGGACAAGGGAGGCAGTCTTTTCTGCAGGGTCAGCAGCCTGGGCTTCCTCCCTCGGCCGCTGCCACACCTGACCCACCCTCCTAATCAAAGAATCGAGAAGGTGACCATCCATCTTTCGAGCGGCTGGTCCTAATTAAGCGTCAGCGAATTCCCCAGCCTGCCTGCTTTCTGTCCCCAGCATAGGATGTTATTTACCTGCAGCTAATCGGTCCACGGGTAATGAGAGTCTTGCATCAAATGACGGCCGTTTGGCTTCTGACAGCTTTAAAGACCAGTCTCGGGGACACTACAGTTTCTAATTACAGGGTCTGTCACCGGCGAGGTTCGGTTCAACACAGCTCCTTCTCCCGTGGGGGACACTTCTGTCCAGATAGGAAATTTAAGCTCAGCCGCGACAGTTAAGGTTAAAAATACTGCTTGGTATGAGGCAAGGGATCATAATTTGGGTCGCTGCCGTGTTTAATTAATTGGGCTGCAGCAATCAGTGCTCCGCGGGCCGTAATTACAGGCAGGGCGAGAGGCCCCGCTCCCCTCGCCGTGTCTTACAGCTGTAATTTTGCGGGGGCCCTGACCCGGCTCCGAGCCAGGGCCCCGAGCTCCTCCCAGGCACGCGGTACTTCATTAGGCCGCCGTGATTTGTGAGTGGGAGAGAGGGGGCAGCCGCAGGCCGGGGCAGGTGGAGGCCAGGGAGGCGAGTCAGGAGGGACCGCACCTGCCCGCGACTGGCCCAGCTGTGGGCTGCCTCCCCTGGGGTCATCCTGGCAGGCAGTGTGGGGACAAAAACAAGCGACTCCTGGATGCCAGCGAAAGCCAGGGGAGAAGAGAATCCTGGCTCCAGAAATCCCTCAGCTCCTCTGTCAGCAGCGTCCACATCTCGCTGCTCTGCAAGCGGGCCGGGGGCGCCCCGACCACAGGGCCTCTGCACATGCTGTTCCCTCTGCCTGACCACCTTCCCCCCATGCTCATGCGCCTCTTCAGGGGGCTTTCCCTCCTCGCCTCCCTCGCCCCATCCCTGCATCCTGCCTTTTCCCTCTGATAATTTTCATCACCATCTGAGTCCATGTGACGTGTGGATGTCCCGGAGGCTTGTGTTCCGTCTTCCATGAGGACTCAGTCCTGGCCTGTCCTGGAATGAGTGGCTCTTTATCACTCCACTTCCTGGTCCCCCAGGGCCACCACCTGCCTCCATCCCAGGCTGATGTTCAGGCTTCAAGGAGGGCCCCAGGACAAGTCAGGCTGGGTGCGGCCCTTCCCGCTCCAGGAACGCCTGCCCAGCTCGCACCTCCGGACCTCCACCCCAGGTGTGTGACCTCGTCCAGGGGTCAGGAGTGGCCTCACCTCTGACCGTTTAGAGCTTCCTCTGCAGCTGCTCTCGGTGTTTGAGGCTCGTGCACGACCGCACGGACAGAGGCCCAGGGTCAGGACGGCAGAACTCGGAGCCCTCGGTGCTGGCCTGGCCCCAGCACTGAGCCACTGTGGGGAAGGCCTTATCCCCTGGAACCTCTCTGTGCATCTGTGGGGTACAACTGTTGACAGGGGGCCTCTGGGGCCAGACGGCTGTCTGCCTGGATGCCAGGTGCCATGATCCTGCGGAGCCTCAGTCTCCCTCATCTGTGAAATGGGAATGGTCTTCTAGCCTCCCACACAGGGCGGGAGTTCTCAGGAGTGGCCGAGCTGAAGCAGTGGCACGTCTTGGAAAGGACAGGCGGGGACAGACTCGGGGATGCCCCCAGTCATCTCCCCTGGGCGGTCGGGGAGGGGTCAGGCTGGCCTCCCCAGGTGGCCACCAGAATCAACGCTGACTGTGTGTGTTCCGGTGCTGGAAACCTCAGGCGCGAGGCTGCACTGCGGCTCCCGAGGCCCACACTCACCCGCCCCTCTCGCTGCCCCCTGCCCGGGGCCGGGGACCTCGGTTTACCCCACCTCGGGCCGTCTTCCCTCAGACTCAGCGCCTGCAGCGTACGCGTTCCCTTCCCACTGTCCCCCAAGCCGCCCCCTACTTCCACCCACTCCCCACCTCCCGGGATCTTCCTGCCAGAGAGAATTCCCAGTCGGCCTCGGCTCCCCCGCTGAGCCTCCCATAAAGAGCGTGGTGCATTTGCTCAGCTCAAGGATGGTTTTTATGAACGGGGCCATGCCAGGCGCTCCCCCCACTGCCAAAATTCACCATCCCCCCACATCTCTCGTGCCCACACCCCCACTCCACCCCCAGGCACAACAACCTTGGAGGAGCTTTGCCAGGGTCTGATGGAAATCCAGAAATAAAATTGCTCACCTGAGGAGGCCTAATCTCCAAATGCTGGAGGAGAGGAGAAGGGGGGGCCCCCACCCTCCTGGAGTCAGGGACGGACTCAGGGGGCGGATTCCCTTCCAAACCCACAAACAGAGAGACCGCGTCCATCAGTGGGCAGCCGTCCCCCACGGTCCTCACCCGAACAGGGGTGTCGTGGGCTGAATTGCGTGCCCCCTAAAGATATCCGCAGCCCTACCCCAGTGCCTCTGAATGTGCCTCACTTGCAAACAGGGTCTTTGGAGATGTTACGAAGATGTAAGCTAAGGAGAGGCCACACTGGGGTAGGTGGGCTCTTGACCTGATACGACTGGGATCCTTATAAGAAGAAGAGAAGAGACTCAGAGACAGATACACCGGGGGACGGAGGCCAACTGACGACAGAGGCAGAGGCTGGACGGACGCGGCCACAAGCCAAGGAACGCCAAGGAGCACGGGCCAACCAGCAGGAGCTAGAAGAGGCAGGAGGGACCCTAGAGGCTTCAGAGGGAGCACAGCCGGGCCCACGGCCTGGGAGAGAATACCTTTCTGTGGTCTGAGCCCCCTGGTCCTGGTGCTTTGTTACTCAAACCCAGGACACGGATCCAGGGGACACAGAGGAGGACGGCAGAGTGGTGCGGACTTGGGTGACCTCTGCACGGTGGCCAAATCGCCACTGCCACACTCTGCCCCTCCTCCCAGACCCTTGGTGTGTGGTTCCCATGGAGCTCAGGGACTGGGGCCATGGTGGGGGCTGGGGGGCAGGCCAACACTCCTGTTCATTGAGAATCGAAGGCTGGGCTGCTCGCCCCTCCGCGGAGCCTGCTTTTGAAGTGCGGAGTGATTTATTTTAGCCAATTACTGGTGCACTTCCCTTCCCGTGGACCCCCCCCCCCCGTAATTGATTGAAGCCTATTGAAAACAAATTACCCCTCACCAGGATGCAAAGATCTGCTGACCGCTTCTCGGCGGCTTTCAGGGAATCCACGTGAACCACAGGACAGCCTCATGTCTGTTCTTCCCTTCCCCAGGAGGACAGGAACAGAAGAAAGAACAGATCTTTCCCAGGCTGTGTGGACCCCTCTGAGCACCCAGCAGCCTGTTATTCTCTGACTCTCACAGTCTCTGGGATTAGCATCGTGAGGATGCCCCAATATTCTGTCGCAAGAAGGTCAGCGCCCGTGGGGGGCACTCAGAGTGGTCCCAGTTTTGCACCGTGGCAACACACATCTTCACACCTACTGTTTCCTCGTCTGTTTGTTAGGACATATTTCCTTAGACTAAATCCCAGGGTGGGGTTTCTGAGATGAACGGGCACCCCCATGGGTCTCTCTACAACCTGCCCTTTTCCTTCCAGAACATTCTTCCCATTCACATGCTGCCAGGCCCCACACGTCTGTCCATTTCACCACAACTGTGCCAGCCACGCGGGTCACGGTTTTACGTTTGTGGGGCTGACTCAGCAGGTAAAAACTGGCACCAGGGCCCGGCTTTAAATGCACGTTTAGGTGAACATTTAAAAACGATTTTTAATTGTGGCAAACCACACACAACATAAAATCTACCACCTTCACCGTTTTGAAGCACACAGTTCAGGGGTGCTGAGTAAATTCACATTAAATTGCATTTTTAAAAAATTATTTTCCCACTTGTGTGAACACGATTCCGTGACGGCCGGCCGGCACGCTCTCACAGGTGCCAAGTCCGAGTGCCCAGCTCACCTGACCTTCACCGGGCCCCCTCACCTGCCGGAGTCACCTCTCAGGAGCTACAGCCCCGAGTGTGCCAGTCCCGCTCGGACCCTGGCTCAGTTCCTCCCCTCCTGGAAACCCTGCAGGGCCTCCCCTGCGCATCTCATCAGGCCTCAACTCCTTCTAGAAAAAGCCTTACCCCACCTCCACCAAGCGCAGGTCACTCTGGGCTCCCCAGACTGGTCCACCTGCCCCCTGACATCAAGCTTCCAATTGCTCAAGCCTGTGTTCTTTCCCTCTGTCCTTGCAACACCTGCCACCCCCGCCCTGCCACCCAAGCAAGGCGCATGCACTGACCACACGGACCCTGCTGCCCCGCGGCCAGATCGCGGTCCCCTCAGCTGGACCTGAAACGAGGCATGACCGAGGCCCTCCCACGTCCCCAGTCAGCTGCACGGCCTCCCTCTCCTTGGCCGCTCCGACCCGAGGAAGGCCGAAGCTCCAGGCCCCACGGGGACTCCGGCCACGGCCACCACTGTCACCGCCGCATGGGTCCTGCTGCCGTTTCTGTGCCCTCGCTGCCGTCAGCAGCAACGGCCAGGTGAAAGTACCAGGGGCTTCAGACGGCCTGGGAGGCAGCAGGGGGAGGCCCCCACGGAGCCCCCTGCCGTGGGCGGCCCCTTGTTGTCACCAGGTGGACGAGCTCACAAAGGAAGGTGCAACCGGCCCACGGGGTCCAGGAACCCAGCAAACGCACGCTCCTGCCCCTCGGCGCCCACATCCACGTACATGTGCACACACATGTGTACTCTGTGTGTGTGTGTGTGTGCTTGCTGGGGGTGGGGACAGGGAGATGAACAGCCACCCAGCAGGCCAGCGCTCTCAGGAGGATGTGCAAGGGCTGTGAGGATCCCGGGAGGGAACCTCTGCCTGCAGGACAATGTGGCGGGCACACTGCGACCCCCTCCTCTGCCAACTCTGCCCCTCCTCGGTCAGCCGGTGCAGTCCGTGCCCACGCGCCCCTTGGATTCTGGGCCCAGGTACCCCCAGCCCAATGAGCTGTGGTGCTCCTGAGCAGCAACAAGACCCAGGGGCCCCCCAGGTGGACCCAGCTCCCCACCTCCTGGCTAGGAGACTCCAGGCAAAAGTGACGTCAGCTCCCTGGGCCTCAGTTTCCTCATCTACAAAATGGGCATAACAGAGCACCACTCTCCCAGGGAAGCCGCGAGGACTAAGATCGTCGCCCACGTCAGGTGCTGAGACCAGGCTGGCCCTGGGCAAGCATGCAAGAACGGCGGCATGCCATCCCAGGGCCCCCCACTCCTGTGTCCTGGAGCAAAACGCTGGTCGTGGGCTGTGTCCCCATCCCGACCCCCCGGAACCTGCGCTGGGTCCTCATTTGGAGATGGGGTCTTTGTGGCGGTGACTCAGATGTGTATCACCCACCACGCCAGGCCGCCCAGAAGCGTGAGGCCGGCAGGGCCCTGCGCTGTCACGTGAGGAGAAAAACATGTCCACGTCAGACGCGCGGGCTGCAAAGAACAGCGAGATTCCTACCAGGGAGCGTGGCCGCGAGAGGCGCCGGGCTGCGGGACGCACGCCCACGGGCTCACATGCTCCCAGCATCCCAGGACCCGCTGGGCAGCTCACAGCCCCATTTTACAGATGAAGAAACCCAGGCCCCGGGCTGAAGCCTCAGGCTCCGGCAGCCTTGACAGGACACGGCAGGATTCTGGAACCCCCGCTGCTGATGTGATGGAAGCCACAGCGGGTGACGGAGGACAGGGGATTGGCATTCACCAGGCCCATGCGGGTCTCCCAGGCGAGGCCCACAGGGTGATGCTAAGTGACGGCTTCATGGGACTAGAAAAGTCCAGGCACAAAGCAGCCATGAAAACACTCCACCGCAAGGGCCATCCTGAGGCCCCAGCGGCCGGGACAGCCAGCAGGTGCGGGGCGCTCCAGCCGCTCAGCCTGAGTCTGTCCCTGCTCCCAGGCCTCCCTCTGCTGCAGCCAGCAGCTCACACACCCCGGCCTCTAATTACAGGTTCGGAATCTTCCAACGCGCTGGCGTTGCGATTTGCCACGGACAGTACAGTCCCGGCTCTCATCAGAGGAGTCAGTTTCTCCCCAATTCCATGTCCACCCTTGACCCGCAAAAGTCGCCCCGTGCTCTGTCAGCCCCCAGCCCTCAGCTGGGGCGGCCCTGGCTGCTGACCCACTGCCACACCCCCGGCCTGACCTTCTGGACTCCAATCACCTCCCCTGTGCCCTCTGGCCGTCTTTTGGGCGCAGTAATGGTTCTTTCTAGAAGCTTCTCCCGGTATTTATTGTTCGGCTCTCTGTGAAGCCTTCTCTCTGGCACCGTCAGTCCCAGCGGTGCCCTGTCTGCGGCGCCAACACCATCACTCACGTGGCATAAACCTGTTGTAGCGACTCCGGGCCCGCCAGAGGCGCCCATCACTCATGGCCCGCGGTGGCGCTTGGAGGCACAGGGCGCTAGGAGATGGATGGTCCTGTGAATTACCACTGGCTGCAAAGTGGGGACCTTTCACCTCCAGGGAGCAGGGTCAAGTCCCTGTCATCGTGGGCCTGGCCTCCAGGGAAATGAAGCAGAAGACCCCTGCTCGGGGCCGTGGCCCCGCCCGCCCAACACACAAGCCTCCGCCGCATTCCCCATGGGGGACCCTACTCCAGCCTCCCGAACGATTGATCGATTCGCTGGGGCCGATGACGCTCTGAGGCAGGTGCCGTCCGCGGCTTTTGACAAATGAGGAGTCTGGGACTCGGAGACACCGGACAAATTACCCCAGGTCTCCGGGCCCTGTGCGCTCTCTGGCAGGACACGCTGCCCCATCGGGTCACAGCCTCCCCTCCCCCAGCCTCCGGGAGGCCTGGATGAGATTTCAAAGCACATTCTCATTTGAGACCCAGCGAGAGGGGCTGTCTTTAATCAGCCGTAGGACAGTGAAGGGCCCAGAAGGCCCGAGGGTCCTACAGGCCAGCACCAGGACAGGGGCCTGACTCTCGCTCCAGCGCTCGCTACTCTCCCAACGGTGTACCTCTGCCCCACAACCCATAGGGACGGGCTCCCAAATTAGCTTGATGCTGGCTCAGCGGCTTTTGGGGAACGGCCGCAGCCACCCGGGGCCTCTTCCCTCCCTTTCTGCCCTCCCCGCACAGGACCACGGGTCACCAGAACAGCCACGTCCTGAATGAAGCGGTGCTGGAGGGAGGCTGCTGGCCTAGAAACTTCCGAGCCGGGCTGAGCCAGGCCAGGCACTCACCTCCCTACCACCCACCCCGCTCGCAGGCCGCACGGCGATGCAGAGCCTGGAGCGGTGCAGACGGGGCCTGGGCCGCCCTCTCCTCGCTGCCACTGAGCACCTCGCCCACCTGGGCTCCGTTTCCTCATCATCAGTGGAAGGGGCTCGCTGGGGGAGCCCCAAAGCCCCTTCCCGTAACGTGAGCCTGTAGCGAGGTGAACAGCGTCCCCTCCAAATTCACGTGCACCCAGAACCTCAGAACGTGACCTTGTTTGGAAATGGGGTCTCTGCAGATGCAATTAGCGAAGATGAGGTCAGACTGGATCAGGGAGGGCCCTAAATCCAGTCTGCCTGGGCTCCTTATAAGAAGACTATATGAAAGAAGCAGAGCCCTGGGGGGGGGGGGGGGGCGGTGGGTTGCTGACGCAAGCCCAGGAACACAAGGACTGCTGCAGCCACCAGAAACGGGAAGAGACAGGGAAACCCCCGGAGCCTTCAAGGGAGCGTGGCCCTGCTGACACTCTGATTTTGAACTTTGGCCTCCAGGAATGTGAGAGAACATAATTCTGCTGTTTTAAGAGGCCCGGTTTGGGGTTGTTTGTTATGGCAGCTCTAGGAAACAATCTGCAACCTCAAACCAGATTTGCTGGGAATACGCCAAGGTGAAGGCCTGCCCCCCGGCCTTTGCATGTGACATCCTACCTCACTGAAGCACTCTCCTTGGTTATCACAGGGCTTGCCTCGCCCTTCCTTCAGGCCTCTGCTCAAAGTCACTTCCACAAAGGCCTTCCCTGCCACCCCAGGGACATTAGCCCTGGTTCTCTATCTCCTGCCCCGGCTGCCTTTTCTTCTTACAGCCTATCACTACTGCATCAATCACGGCTATCAGTGCCTTTATTGTGATGCACACCCCCTCCTTCCAACACACACACAGAGCACAAGCTCCTCCAGGGGAGGCGTCCACCTCGTCCTTGCTGAGTCCTAGGTCCAGGTACAGCCCGCACACAGCATGCACTCAACAAATACTTGCAGGATGAACATGTGTGATATGGGCCGAGTTCCAGGCCAGGCAACCTCAGGAAGGGACAGGAAAGCTGCTGTGACGTCACATGTCATAATCCCTCCACAACAGATTCCTCTGGGAAGGAAGATGCCCCAGCGAGCTTCACCTCTAGGAGGCGGCCTGGCAGGGCACTAAGGGTGAGGCAGATGGAAACTACCTGGGTTCAAATTCCAATTCTGCCACTTCTGAGCTGTGCAACCTCGGGCAAGTCGCTGAACCTCTCTGGGCCTTAGTTCTGCATCTATAAAATGCGGATGTAAGAGCACCTACCTTGTGCAACTGTTGTGCACATTAAATGAGTACATACGGGTGGGGCTGGTATTTGCTAAGCCCCAGGTAAGCATTTACTGATGCTGCCATGGTTGTGGGAATTCCTGGGAAAGACCAGTGATGTCGGACTTGAACGGGAGGCGCCCACTGGATCAGGGGGCTGGGGGCCTGCTGTGGGGGGCAGTGAGCCCTCAAAGTGCTGCAGACGGGACGGGAGAGACCTCTGCCCAGGCCATCTGGGCGGCTCCTGGCACAAGAGACTCACTGAAAAGCCAGACTCCAGTTTACTTCCAGCTCAAACACACTCGCCATCAAGATGCCGGCGTCCCCAGCCAAGACATGGGTTCTGCCGAGCAGGGGCTCAGGCCGAGCGCGTCAGGCAGCGGTGGCCTCTGAGGGGCGGGCGTGGCCTCCATGGGGCCAGTGGAAGCCGCTCTCTAGGCCCGGCTGCCCGCCTCGGGGTCCGCTCCCCACACCTCGGTGGGGCCCAGTAAGCAGAAGGATGCCCAGCCCCCGGGGCACCCAGAGCAGGCCCAGCGACCCGTGGGGGACAAAGATGGGGTGACAGAGGCACCGCCTATCCACATGGGCCACAGCACCACTGAGCTGACAGACCCGGCCAGGGACTGCGTCCCCCGAGTAAGGGACACTGTCCGGGCTGCATGCAGCCAGGTCCAAGGGGACCCTTCCAATTCTCTGCCCCTGCTCAGCCCACACACGGTTTCAAGGGTCCCCACGTGGCCGGGGCGCATACCACCCATCCTAGAATGGGGAGACCCACTCGGCCTTTCTCTCCCCCCAGCCCTCACCCTTCCCCTTCCTCCTGGCCCTGCCCGAACCCTCCAAGGAGGCCTGTCTGCTGCTCAGCGCGCCTGCACCCTGGCCTGCGCCCCCGCCCGCTCCATGTCGCCGTGCTGGCCTCCCCGCTTTGTCACATGCAGGCCCCTCAGCCCCTCGCCTCTACTCTCCCGCTCCCTCTGCCCGGAGCACTCCCCGAGACAGACACCTGCTCCGGGCTCACTCCCGGGCCGCCACCTTCCAGACCACTCGCTTCGATGCTGAAGCCGGCCCCTCCCCAGAGCACCGCTCCTTCCAGCCCCCTCTGTGGATGTACTGGGTTCACTGTCTCTGTGGTTCCGACATGTCCCAGAAATACTGGGTAAGGAGCAAAGGGATCCTGGGTCCCTTCTCGTGGCCCCAGAGACGCACCAGAGGAGGCCTCGCTCAACATCTGCTGCCCGTGTGGACACGGCTGGGCAGCCCACCCAGGGCTGCCAGCGGCAGGTAGGGGGAGGCAGGAGGCGCAGACAGAGGAAGCTGGAAATACTCCTTCCAACTGCACAGATACACCCGGGAAGATGGGTGCACACGGAACCCAGCTGCACCCCTGCTCCTGGCACCCACAGGCACCACCTGGGGCAGGGCTAGGGGCACTCAGGAGGCCGGAGGGAGAGGAGAGAGGCCTGCCCTGTGGTGGGGTCCGAGGCGTGGCCCCTGCCCCCCAGGAGAGCAGGCAGGCTCAGGCAGGAGCTAATGGCTGCGCCCCCACCAGCAGCCTTGGCCAGCATTAATTTGACCATATACACACACACTAATCAGCTGTAACCGTGGCACCCAGCTCAATTCCAATTGATTTACGGAGCCTGGAAATGGATACAAATGTGATTAAAGGCTTTTTATTTTACATAGGTTCTCTATAAAATGTCTTAAATCAATTGCCCGGCAGCCCCCACGCCATTACTGCACAGACCCTCCTCCTGTATTGATGGATACGGCTCCCAGCTAGAGCTGGGGTGTCAGCCGCACGCCCGCCCAGCCCTGGCATCCGAGGCAGGCGGCTGCGGCATCTGCTGCGAGCGTCCATCTCTGCTCAGGGGGCCCCTCTGCGGCCAGCCCGGCTGGCCTGGCACCTTCGAGAGGGCAGCAAAAGCTGGCGGGCGAGGGGAGCAGGCCGGGGAGCCAGGTGGTGTTGCCATGGCGACAGCCTCGTGCCATCTCCCAGCCGGCTGGCCTCTTGGCTGTGACTCCCGCGTCTGGACGTCTCGGGGGGCCAGCCCTGAGCCCGGGAGGTCAAGTTCTCCATCGAGGGCTCCAAGGACGGCCCTGGAATGGATGTTCTGCAGACATCATCTGCCCTACTCTGGGGCCCCTTTTCACAGATGAGGAAACTGAGGCCGAGGGGTGCGAGTCAGCGAGCAGAGTCTCTGACAGACGGGTCACAGCTGGAGGAGACGCCAGCTCTCCGGGCTCTGGTCCACCCGCCTCATCCCTTAGAACACCCCCACTCCAGTGGACGCCGAATGGCTGCCGTGGATTTGCAGCACACGGTGCCGTCCAGCTCAGATGGAAAACAGGAGGTGATCCTGGAAGCCCAGCTCGTGGGGGGCTCAGCACAGAGCCAGGGGCCCAGCCCGATGCCCAGCATAGGGGACACTCGGTGACATCCAGCAGGCCAAGGATCGGTCAGCACCACCACGCCCTCTGTGGGCTGCCTGGGGCCACAGACCTGGGGCTCCATACAGCAGGAACTCATTCTTTCACATTCTGGAGGCCCGAACGCTGAAATCGAGGCGTCAACTGGGCCGCGCTCCCTCCAGAGGCTCCAGGAGAGAATTTCTGACTCTCCCTGGTCCTGGGGGCCGTAGGCTGTCCTGGACTTGGTGTCACACCCCTCCGGGCTCTGCCTCCATCATCACACAGTCTGTCCCCTCTCATAAGGAAGTCACTGGATTTAGGGCCACCCCAATCCAGCAGGACCTCATCTTAACTGGATGACACCAGCAAAGATCTTATTCCCAAATGAGGTCACATTCTGAGGTTCCGGGTGGACATGAATTTTGGGGACACTATTCAACCCAGGAGGGATGGAGTCTGAGGCACCACCCCGGGGCCACAGCGGTGAAGGGTCCCTCTTTTTATAAAGGAGGCCTGAGGTCATTCAGTAACCCAACGAGTGTGCAAGGCTCGCGGCGGGCGCTGGACCACATCCCCGGGTCCCCGGGCTGAACGGTCCTGGCTCCCTGGAGAGCTGATTCATCACCCCCATCTCTGGCCCGGGGGCTTCCACAGCCTGTTCCGAGCACCCGCAGAGGCAGGACGGGTGCTCGAGCCACGAGCCCCCTGGCTCCCTGGCAGCTCCTTAGGATAAACCCGCAGTGCCACCGAGAACTGAGGGCGGCGCAGAGAAAGGACCTCATGGCCAAGCCCGGAACGATCGCATCAGCCCTGCTCAGAAGGCCGAGCAGGACAGGGCACCCGGTGGCCAGGGCGCAGGAGGCAGCTTCGCTCCACCCCAGAGCCTCGCTGCCCGCGACAGCAATCGCCAGAGGCAAGCGGTGACTTCAACTCAAAGTCAGACTAATTAAAATCAGAGAAAATTCCAAATTCCATTCCTCAGTCGCATCAGCCACATGGGACAGTACAGAGGCAGAAGACAGCCCACCGTCGCAGGAAGTTCTGCTGGACGGCCGCTCGAGACTCATTCTTTCTTGTACTTTTTGTACGAGAGCAAAAAGAATCAATGCAAAAAAATATAATAATTTAAAAAAACAGAAGTATACAGGGCTGTTGATTTCTCATCACACCAGCTCCGATCCCTGGGGGCTTTCTGGGTGGGCACTCCTCTGCGGCCTGACCCCTCCTCCCATTGCTGACCAACCACACACATCCCCAGGGTCCAGCCCTTCTCCCGACTCCAGGAGGTCACCCCCCACCTCTCCCCACTCTTGCCTAACTCTCTGGTCTGCTCAAACTTCTCCCAGAGGCCCCGCAAGACCCTCTTTCACAGTTTTGAACATCCTGTCCTCTGTTCTTGGCCTCACCAAGCTCCTAGGCATCCCTCAAAACCCCGGCCCAACTTCAAGACCTCCGGGAAGCCTGCTCCTACAGCATCTCATGCTCCCCTCTCTCGTGGCATTTCCCACTACAAATTTGAGTCGCTTGTGCCTCTGTCCTTCCCTCCTTGGCTGTGAGCATTTCGTAAGCAGATCAGTCAGTTTAATACCTGGCAGGGAGCACGGGGTCTGGATGTGCTGTGGGCGGAATAAGCCAGAATTCTTTCTCAACCAGACTCTGAGTTTCCTGGGGGTTAACACTGTGCCCAGCGCCCTGTGGACTCTGAGGGCTGCTGGCTGCGTGAATAAATGAATGGACCACAGAGAGCAGGGCTCAGGTCTTCTCCTCCCTCCACAGTCAGCACACGTGTAAGCACATAATAGGTGCTTAATAAGTGGAGTGGGGCAGACAAGCAGAACTGAGTGGAGAAAAGACCACAAGACGATGGGGATGTTCGATGCGGAACAAGAGCTGGAAGGACCCTAGGGACGACGAGGCAGGCGGGCCGTGTGCTCCGGGAGGACAGAAGCCTGGTCCTCTGCTCCACTGGTCCTCTGCCTCCTTCCTCGCCGGGCAGCCACCTGCAAGGTCACTGGCTCCCTGGAAGATGAAGGGCCCCCTCCCCGGCTCCCCTCGCCTGCTCCTGCTAGATGCCTTGGTGGCTGGGCAGTGGGGCTGCCTCAGCCTCTCTACCCTCTTTTGTTGCCACCGCTGTGCTGCAGAGAGCGGCGAGCAGTGACAGGTGACACAGAGGGGCACGACCCCCTCCTCGGGCCCAGTAATCGGCTAGAGCGCCTCCCAGACCTCAGGGAAACACCTATCTATATTTACTGGTTTATTATAAAGGACCAGACTCAGGACCAGCCAGATGAAGGAGACGCCCGGGGCGAGCAATGGGGGTGGCCACAGAGCGCCCGGGCCCTCTCCGGACACGCCACGTCCCAGCACCGTGTGCTCACCAGCCCAGCAGCTCTCTGAACCCCACACCTGAGGGATTTTTACGCAGGTTCATCACGTAGGCATGACCCATCATTAACCCAATCTGCAGCCCGTCTCCCCTCCCTAGATGCTTCCAATCACGGTCTGTCTGCTGACCCGTCCCCGCCCTGAAGCTGTCCGGGGGCCCCCAGAGCCACCTCATCAGAACCAAAGATGCTCTATCACCCAGGACATCCCCAGGGATTCAGGAGCTGCGTGTGAGGAACTGGGCCAAAGACCCAATCCGCATTTCTTCTCACGTCTCACCTCCTCCCAAGGACACACCCTGGCTCCGAGCCCCGGGCCCCCCACTTCTGTTCTGCTCAAGGCAGCAGGGTGGGGGGCCCCATGCAGACTTGGGGGCCAGACTGCGTGCATTCAAATCCTGGCCTGCCATTATCAGCCGTATAGCCTGGGAAAGGCACCTCGCCTCTCTGTGCCTCAGTTTCCCCTCTGGAACAGAGACAAAAATGGAAGGACTCAGGAGGTTACCAGGTGACTTCAATGAGCTCGTTCTTGCCTCGTAACAGGCGCTCAGTGTCTGTTAAGTCAGCTCAGCCCAGGTACAAACACCCGCAGCACAAGGACCATGAGGCCCCTCAGACATGACCCCGTCACAGCTGGGGCGAGCGCTACGGTCCCCAGAGCCCAGGTCTGCAAGTCGTACTGAAAACTTCTCTGTGTCCACATGGCAACTGTCCCTGGGGGGGAGGTGGTAACCTGTTAACACCAAAGGTCATCCAGGGGTGACGGCCTAAGTAGCTCCCCCCTCACCTTCTGTCCTTTCCCAAGTGGACAGAGGGGCGGGGGCAGCATCTGGAACCCTCCGGCATCCTGGAACGCGTTCCTCCCCCTGCAGCTCACGTATCCCTGGAGTGGGATCCCCAGGGTGCTCATACAGCCCCAGGCGGACCCCCGGGTCCCTGGGCTGCCCACGCCAAGGGGAAATTGAGGTGGACACAGGACTGGCACAAAACCACCACAGGAGATGTCGGTAACAAATTCTAACTGAGCCTTAACCCTGTGGCCTTCGTGTAGCAACATCTAAACTCACCCTGACACATACACACTGAGCTCCCAGCACCCAGGACCCAGGAAGCAGAGGAGAGAGGGAGGCACTACCCCCTCAAGTCAGGAAGCAGGAAGGCGCTTGGGGTCCGAGGCTGTGCCCGGGGCGGGGTGGAGAGAGGGCTGTGGGAGGGGCGACAGAGGGATGCTGCTCCTGGCGGGGCCTGGACCCTGGGGGCCCAAAGGGGGTCCCGGCGTGGGGATCGGAGTGAGAGGAGGCCGGGTGGGCGGGCGAGGGGCTCCCTGCGAAAGCAGAGAGCCCGCCCCACGACAGCAGGGCGTGGGAGCCACCGAAGGGGCCAAGGGGAGGCGAGGCACGTTGGAGCGGCACCTTCAGATTCCAGGATGCGAGGAACGCCGTCTCCCGAATGACCCACCTGGCACGGCTCCCTGCACAGGGGTGGGCACGACACGGCCTCAACGCAGGACACGCCAACACCTGAGGGCTCCTGGGACTCTGTGCGACCCCAGCACTGAGGAATGGTGCCCGCCTGGGGGCTTCCCGGGATGTGAGTGCATGAGTGTGTGTGTGAATGCACGAGAGGGCACATGTGGGAGAGTGTGTGTTCCTGGCTGCACAAGTGTGTAAGTGTACGCATGTGAGACTGTGTGAACTGTGTGCAAGTGTGAGTGTGTGCTGGCTGTGCACGCATGCACGAGACAGCAGACGTGGGAGTGAGCGCATGTGAGGATGGGCGTGTGGAGGTGTGTGAGATGTGCATGGGAGACAGTACAGGTGAGTGTGTCAATGTGTGAGCATGTGTGTGGACGTGCTGCATGGGTGTGCATGAGTTTGTCTTGTGAGTGTGCGAATACACACGTGTGTGAAAATGCAAGGAAGGAGGAGAGCACGCGTGTGACTCTGATGGGGGTTGCAGGGAGGAGGGCCGTGCTGCCCGGGGCGCCATCACCCCACCGGTAAGACGGTTGCCCCCAGCAGGCTGCAGGGCAGGGGGGGGCCCCTCGAGGTGGCCCGGGGTGCGGTATGGGGGAAGCAGCTGCTCTCCTATGCGAGGGGTGCCCGAGGGGTGGAGGGGCTCCCACCCGCCCGCCGTCCATCCCCGGGGGAGGGCGCACGAGGCTCCCAATTACAGCAACAATTAGGACACACCGATGCACAGCCAGCCGTCACGGCGCCACCTCGAGAGTGACGAGCGGCCCAGCTTAATCCCGGGAAGGCTGTCGAGTGTTAATGGCGCGAGCAGGCTCATTAGCTGTGATCCATCTGTCCTTAATGCAGGCGACGTGCGGCCCAGCCCAGAGGGAGGCTGCCCTCCCAGGAGGGCGGGCGGGCCCAGCACAGAGCAGGCCTCGCTCCCTCCTTCTCTGCTCCCCAAAATGAAAGGAAGATGGGGGCGAAGACACAGGGAAGAGAAGAGAAGGCTCCCCACGTCCCCCTGACCTGAGAACTGGCTGTGCCACGGCTGGGCCTGGGATCTGGCCACACCCTGCTGTGTGACTCTGGGCAAGTCACTTTCCTTCTCTGGGCCTATGCTGTCCTCTGGGAAAAAGCAAAGCTGCAATGGCTGCCCCAGGGCGCAGGAAACCATGAGTGGCACCCCTGAACAGTGTCACGGCACGGCAAAGACCACAGCTGGAAGGGCTGCCCCGAGAGACACAGAGGGCAGGAGGGTGGCTGAAGAGGAGGGGGCTGGGGGTCCAGGGGCCTCTGGGCAGGCAGCCCGGGTCCAAGGCCCGGCTCTGCTGTGTGACGTGGGGAGGTGATTTAGCCTCTCTGTGCCTCCATTCCCCTATCTGTACAACAGGGAAGTCGCAGCCCTCAGCCCGGGGTTAAAGAGGATGGTGAGCAAACACGCGTAAAGCCATTTCGCACGGGCCCAGCACTCGGGAGCCTGGACGTCAGCTGCCATCATCCCCGCTGCGGCCTCTCCCTGGCTTCTGTCACCCGAGGGCCACGTCCGTGATTTCCGCCACGTCTGTACCCCCCGCTTGATTTTCTCGCTACTCCTTCAGACCAGCCAGTTGTTTGGTTTCTGGGGGGATAATTACATCAACTAATTTTTTAAAAAAATCAATTTCTGCCCAGAAGGAAGCGTCCATCACCAGCAGAAACGCAGCGCGGCAACTCCCGGATCCTATCGCTCGGAGCCCGGCACCTGCTCCTTCGTGCCCAGGGATGGAGCGAAGGCTGGGGAGGTGTGGGGCCCACCCCGGGCCGGCCTCGTCCCTGCAGGGTCAGGGGACCACGTGCCCACATGACACAAAATGGTCGCGGGCGCCCCATAAACCCACTGGACACAGACAACACCCGCTGCAGACCCTCGAGGGTGAAAATCACAATCCCCAAGAGGCTTCAAAAGTTGGGCCACCTCCTTCCTCGCGAGGAGCACAGAACCGGCTTCGCTGAGCTCAGAACGCTGGGTTCCAGGCCCGGCTCTACCTTTGAACCGCCCAGCCTTAGTTTCCCTCTCTGGAAAATGGGGACACTCGATCTGTCCCCTCCTGAGGGCTGCTGGAGGGTTTCAACCAGCACACAGGCCTGCGGCTGAGGGGCCGTCAGCCACACCGAGCCCCACCGGCAGGGACGGGCCCAGGAGCCAGCTGGCTGCAGCCAGCAGGACGCTTCGCAAGGGCCGCCGTCTCCCCGATGGGCTTCAATTATTCAGACCACAGCCGCGCCCTTATTTAAAGTCTAGCCTTGCGTTCGCTGTATCCGGCGGCGAGCACCAGACCTGCGGGTGGACTGACGCGGGACGGCCTCCCTCTCACAAAGTCAATTAATTAAGCAAACGCTTTGCCAGCAGGTTCTCAGGTGTGCAGCTGGGCGGTCCACGGGTCTCAGCCTGTCGCCTCGGGGACACTCGATCCCACAGGGCCTGCCAAGTGGGCGGGGACAGCGTCTAGAGCCTGGGCATCGGCTGGTGGGAGAGAAGGGGCAGCAAAACTCCTGTTCACAGGGTAGCTACTGTGCGCCAGGCCCAGGATGGGCCCACGGCACCCGAGGGGCTCCTCCAGCCCTCACAGCCAGCCCCTTATCACTCCAACCTACAGGTAGGGAAACTGAGGCACAGAGCAGGGAAGGGACTCGCCCAAGGTCGCACAAGTGGGAAGTGCTAGGCTGGAGATTTGAACCCCGGCTGCCCGGCCCTCATCCCTGCTCTCTGGGCTGAGTGCCTGCCTTTCTGGATACGCCCATCACCACCTTGCCAGGCCCGGCTAAGTCTGTCCCCTCCTCCAGGGGGACCACGCATGCGCTCTGTCACCTGGCAGGACTGGGCACCACCCAGGACACCCTCAGATTAAGTGCAGCTCATAGGCGGAGAGTTCTGGAATGTTCCGGCAGGTTCCACGGGGTTCTGACACTGGACCACTCACCATCTCGTACATCTTCTCTGGATAACGGCAAAAGCCAGCGTGTGCCAGGCACTCCCCTCATGGAGGCCTCCTGCAGCCACCTAAGCATCCGAATGGGCGGGACACCCAGGATGGCTGTCAGCCGCGACAGCTCTGATTTTTGGGTGAGGATGTGAAATCCAGAGGTGAAATGCCTCAGGCCAGGTCACCGCCCCCCAGGGGCCAGTCGGGAACCAGGGCTCCAGACGCCGAGCCAGCAGGCCTGGAGATGAAGGCCAGCCTGTCCTGCAGGGGCCGCTGAGCACGGGGGCTCTGGGTGCAGACATGGGCGGAGGGTCGGGCTGTGCCCCACTCTGCCACTACCCAGCCGCTCACCTCGGGCAAGCCACAAGCCACGGCCCCAGGCCTCGGTTTCCTCATCTATGAGAAGGGGGTTAAGACAGATGCGTTATCTTGTTCGGGCCATCATGAGAATAACATGAGTTGATGTGCGTGGCTCTTCCTTGCTGCTCACGGCGGGTCCCAAAGTGCCCAATGCAGTGCGGACGTCCCCCAAGATGCCTTCCTTCCTCTGGCAGCAGATTTAGGGGCATCGAGGCAAAAAGGTTGCCAGGTCCCGTCCACCCCAGCTCATCTAAGCTCCTGGAAACCAACTACACCCAGTGCTTCCAGCCAACAGGCAAGGACTGTCCAAACCGCGGCACACAGGACAGATGCTTTCTGCTCGACTAAAACATCTCAGTGAACTCCCTGCCTGGAAGGAGGAGGAATCCAGCTGCCCAGGATGAACGTCAACCCTTGCCTGGGGTTCCTTTCACCTGGAATGCCCTTTTATCCCTGCCTCATCCATCTGGAAAACTCCTAATACCCCTCAAAACCCTTCTCAAGCATCACACCCCTCTACCCTCCCACCCCGAGTTGCCTCTTCCATGTCATCTCTCAGCCTCAGGGACACCTCCCCCATCACGAGAACCACGGACCGAGAGCCAGACTCTGCGCTCAGCACTTTACACGGTTTGTCTCAGTTCATCTTTCAAAAAGGGAGGTGCGTTTTTCTCCATTTTACAGATAAGGAAACTGAGGTATGGAGCGGTTGAGCCCCATGCCGAGGCCGCACAGTAGGCCAGTGTCAGAGCCCGGACTTGATCCCAGGAAGCCTGGCTCCGATAGCAGGGAGGTCTGGCTGTTTCAGGAAGAGTCAGTGTCAGGACTGGCTGGCACTGGCCAACTGGCAAAGAGAAAATTGCCAGAAGGAGGCAGGAGGACACTCGGCCCAGGGAGGGAGCAAGGGCACGCTAAAAGATGAAACTGAAATCCGAGCAAAGGCAGCACACGCTGTCCCGGGAGGGGTAACAGGGACCTGTGGTTTTCGCACACACTGCTCCCCAGGGACCCGCCGGCACTCGCTCAGCGCGGAACCCAGCTGCTCGAGGCGACTGTTGTGCCAGGAGCAGAGGGAGGCGGGGGCAGGGCTGTGGGCCTGAAGCTGACATCTCAGGGAGGGGGTGCTGGGGTATCAAGCAGAGAAGTCAGACTGGGGGCCCAGGGCCCCCCAGTGGTGCCAGCCCCCCAATCTGGGCCCACCCTTCCCGGGGAGCCTCGGCCGCCCCCCCGCCGGCTGCACCTGCTGTGAAATGACACCCCGTGGGGGACGGCCCTGCTCAGGCTCCCAGGAGGGCAATTGGACACTACACGCAGACCAGGAACGGGCGACAGGCTCCCGATCGGCTCGAGGTGGCTGGGGTTGGGGTCCCAGGAGGGGCGAGGCCCGAGAAGGTGGCCCAGGGATGGGGGCAGGAGCAGGGCTCCCCAGGGACCTGTGAGCAGGTAAGGGTGGGGGGGCAGAAGCAGAGGCTTCCGGAGGCCACAGGCTTGCCGCCGGCACACGGCCAGCGAGAAACCGAGACACGGGAGGCTCTGCAAGACCAGGGCTCACCCGGCCCAGCGGGGCCCCGGAGCTTCCCTCCATCACCACTCAAACCTCTGCCTCTCGTGCAAGCGGCATAAGGTCGGGGTGCAGGCGGTAGAATCTGGAGCCAAACTGCCCGACTTCTGCTCCGGTCCCGACCCTGAAGGCCAATGACCGTGGCATGGCACTCGGCCTCTCTGTGCCTCAGTTTCCTCATCTATCAAATGGGTACAGTACCAGTCCAGGCTTCGTGAGGGTGTTGCAAGGGCACAGAGATTTCAACCAGGTGCTCAGGACTGGCCCGGGGCCCAGGGGACACCAGGGGCACACCCCCATCGCTGCATGGCTGCGGCTGTGCCATCTCAAGCTCCCGTGGGCCCTCTGAGCTCTGGGTCCTCCGATCTGGAAGTGGGGGCTGGAGAACTGCGAGCAGGAGACAAATCCTGACACCACAGCCACCAGCGAGGGGACCTGGGCCTCAGTTTCCCCACTGTGTATGGGATACGATGACAGCTCCACCCCACAGCTGCTCAGGCCTCTGTGAACGGACTCAGGCAACGTCGGGCACACGGCGACACTCAAGAAATGTTCACTCCACTGTGCCGATGGACACCCACAGCCGCCCCACTGCACTCAGCGTCCCCAGGGTCCACCAAACAGGGAGGGGCAGCGAGTGAGTTAAACATCTGGAGGCCCAGAGAACTGAAAACACACATCTGCACAAACACTTGTGCCCACATGTTCACCCAGCACCATTCACAACAGCTGAAAAGTGGAAACCACCCAACTGTCCGTCAGTGGATGCACAGATAAACAAAATGTGGTCCATCCACACAGTGGAATATTACTCGGCCCTGAACAGGAGTGAAGTAGTGATTTAGGCTACAACGTGGATGAACCTTGAAAATATTATGCTCAGGGAAGGAAGCCAGACACAAAAGGCCACAAATTTTATGATTCCGTTTATATGAAATGTCCAGAAATAATAAAGCCAGAGAAATAAGTAGATTCGCAGTTGCCAGTGGTTTCGGGGAGGGAGCGACGGAGAATGGGGACAGGGTTTCTTTGTGGGGCGATGACCATATCCTGGAATGAGACAGTGCTGACAGTTGCACAATCCTGTGAATACACTAAAATCACTGACTGTGCACTTTAAAAGGGTGAATCGCACGGTATGTGAACATCTCAATAAAATGGCTAAAAAAACCCCAAATCCTTGAGGCCTATTCCACGACTGGCGAGTGACTCCCAAGGGCCCAGGAGGCTTGTGGGACGCACGAGGATGGAGGGTGGGGGCAGGCGGAGGTGTCCCCTTGGGGAACGGCCTGACCAAGGTGGAAGCTGGCTCCTGGCCTGGAGGGTACCACCCACAAGCAGGCGGCGCGTGGTGGAGGGGCTCTCAGTTTTAGTTTTGGCTAAAGAGTCAGGAAGCACATAAAACGGAACATCTGTGCAGAACTGTTATTGAGCACCTCCTGCATACCTGAGCCAAAGAGCTGACCTCGCCCTGGGGCAGCCCAGCTCGGCAGGGAGACGCACAGAACCAAGAAGTCACACGAGCACATCTGCACACAGTGGGCCCAGAAAATGGACTGGAAAACACTAGGTGGGAGGGAAAAGCCAGGACCAGCATTATAGAAAGTGGGAACAGCATGTGCAAAGGCCATGAGGTCGATGGGAATTTAAGGAACTAAAAATGGCTGGTGAGGCTGGAGAACAAAAGGCAAGACCTACATCTGGGACAACAGAAATTTCCCTGCTCCATTCTGCACCTCAAACACTTAAGATGTCCCCAGCAGTGGAGGATGAGAAGGTGTGAGGAGACCCCGCCACCCCTGGCCCGTTCGCAGTTCACGATTCTCTGAATATCATCCCAATCTTGGGGGTCTCTCCAAACTGCCAAGGAAGCCCCGCCACACATCCCAGGCCTTGGCAGGGCCTGCCATGCTCTTAGAAGCCCTCACAGGCCTTGAGAAGGAAGATCTCCCCCAGGGCTCCTGCCTCTTCTTCCTTCTGCCAGAGGCAAAATGCCCACTTCCCTCCCAAGAGCATCCTGCCGGGATTCACGGCTGGGCACTCAGACCCGGGCTCCCGCGGCCACAGAGAGATGCTGCCCCACAGCCCCAGCAGCTGGATGTACGGGGTCCCAAACTGCCCAGGCACTGCAGGCAGACCATGGCACGCTGCAGACAGACTGGCTTCTGAAGGCCCGGCTGGTGTTATTACAAATAATCACCCTTAGCATGACTACGGGCTCTGAGACAGACACCTGCCTCCGTTTGGTCAAACTAAAAGGACAGGCACTGGTGACCCTGTCCTTGTCGGCTTCCAGACACCCCTCTGCATCCCGAGGGGCAGCTGGGGCCCAGCCTCCAGGGGCTTCGATGTGGTCAGACACGGTCCACCCTCCTGGAAGGAGGAGTTCCTGGAAGCAGCATTGGGCCTGGCCGTGTCCGTCTGGTGACAACGGCTCTGCCTGGAAAACGCAGCCGTGTGGAGGCCCCAGTGCCGGTTAGAAACCCAGCAATTTAGCAATAGGTTTGTCCACACTCGCACTTCCTCGCAAATGGCCCTGCCTTGCCAGCCCCAGAGGTGGGGACCTGGCTAGTGGGGACAGAGGTAAGGGGGAGGGAGACAGAAAAGTTGGGATTCTGTCCATGAGGGGTCAGCAGGGGCCCCGGAGCAGGTCAATGAATCCATCAGGGATGTTATTACAAGTCGCAATTTATGGTCCCCGGGCCACATTAGCCGTGGCAGGGAGGACGTGGGGTCGCCCTGGCGGAATCAGGAGATAAACTAGAGCCGTCTGGAGAACAGAGCCGGGCGGGAGAGGACAGCGAACCCCCGACGCCGAGGTCCGAGCCTGTGAATCCGTCAGCGCCATGGGTGCCGCCAATAAATTAGAGGAGATAAGGGCTGAAGGGTGACGTATTAAAAGCAACGTTCATTTTGGAAACTGGCGCAAGGACTTCGCGGCATCCCGCTCCCCCAGGCCTGGCGGGGGCTGGAGGCTCAGCTTCCAGGCAGAGGGCAGCTTGGGGGGGGCAGAGGGAGGGGGTGGGGGGAGGGGGAGGAGGAGGGGGAGGAAGAGAGGGAGAGGAACGGAGAAGAGAGGGGAAAGGAGGGGCGAGCAGAGCAGGAAGGCCCCGTGGGGGGCAGGAGGGAGGGGGGAGAGATGATGATGAGGGGTCACGGGCCAGGGACGCGCTCTCCCTGAGGCCGGGTTAAGCCATCAGCACAAGGCACTCGGGTTTAATTGTGGGAAATGCTGCAGAGAGAGAAATGAAATGTGACTCCCTGCCCGGGCTGGCACAGCCCCTCAGGCGACCCTGCCGCCTGGGGTCCCCCGCCCCCTCCCTCCCTGCACCTCCAGCTGTTCTCCCTGCTCCCAGGAACAACAGCTGCCAACGTGGCGGGGTGGGGAAGGGGAGGCGGAGGAGGGCGGAGGCGGGGCGGGCGGTTTGGGAAGAAGACAAGACAATCAGAAATCCATCAGGGAGCAGGCCGCCCCAGGTCGGCAGCTGCACCGAGGCCTGCTCTTCCCCGGATGAAGGCCCAAATCGACAGCCTTCCGTTCCCTTCTCTGCTCCTCGCCTGGCCCAGGCCCAGCACCTCCCGCCTGGACCAGTGCAGTAGCCAACTCGCGGGTCCCCCTGCTTCTGCCCTGGTCCCCGGGCTCCCTCCTCCATGTGGCACCAGATGACCCCATGAGAAGCGAGGTGGGCTTGTGTCCCCCCTCTGCCCAAAACCTCCTGAGGCTCCCACCTCACCCCCATAAAGGCCACATACTTGGCAGACATACCCCACTCCTTTCCTCCCACCCCGCTGTCCCCACCCACTGGTTTCCTCACTGATCCGGAACACTTCCGGCACATCCCCACTCAGCACTCTGCCCCACTGCGCTCCGCCTGCAGCTCGCCCCCAGACATCAGCTCAACAGACTCCAGCACCAGCCACTTCCCGCAGAGGTCTTCACTGACCCCCCATGACAGCCGAATGTGGTCCCCCCAGGAGACAGGTCCATGTCCTAACCCGTGGGATCTGCAGATGTGACCTTCTTTGCAAAAAGGGTCTTTGCAGATGAAATTAAGGATCTTGAAATAAGACGCCCGTGGACCATCTGGGCGGGCCCTAAATTCAAGGATGAGCATCCTCACGAGAAAAAGAGAAGACGCAGAGGAGAAGGCCTGTGAAGACGGAGCAGAGAGCTGAGGCCATGAGGCGAGGTAGGCCGGCAGCTGCCAGGAGCTGGAAGTGGAGAGGAAGGGCCCCCACCCCCGAGCCCCCGGGGAGCACAGCCCTCCTGGACCCCGGATTCCGGCCTCCACGACCAGGAGAGAATGAACATTGTGCTGAAGCCCCCGTTTGTGGAGCTTCGTGACAGCAGCTCCAGGACACTAACGGCTCCAGCTCAACCCTGCAGCCCCGTCCCCACCCGAGACTCAGCCCAGCTCCCAGAGCACCTCCCCCTTCAAACAACTCCCTCGCTCAACAGCGGCCCCCTTTCCTCCTTTACCGCCCAGAACACAAGCTCCAGACCCAGAACTCCTGCTCCCTCACCTGCACCCACGTAGGGGGTGGAGACGCCCACTGCCCCAGCTGGCGGCTGGAACCCTCCCCGTAGGGCACAGGGAAGACCGAGTCACCAGGGAGCCCAGGAGGGGTAGGGGGGCCCCTTTCGCCTTGGTTCCCAGGTCAGAAGCTCATTAAACTCATCTCACGTGAGTCACACGATGGCCGATGGCTTTGGGACTCGTCCTGGGCCATCGGGTCACCACCCAGGCCTGGTGAGGCTCCTGCTCCAGGGAGGAGCTGAAACGTTTCTTGGCCACGTGAATTCTCAGAAATTTCCCTCTCCTGTCAAGCCTTCAGAAGGAGCACGGCCCTGCTGCCTGCATGGTGATTTAGGACTCCTGGCCTCCAGAGCTACGAGCGGATAAAGTTCTGTCGTTTTAAGACCCCAGTTCGTGGTGATGTTATGGCAGGCACAGGACACTCATCCACTGACATTAAGCCAGTGGGTCTCTACGGGGCCATTTTGCCCCCAGGGAACACTGGGCAGTGTCTGGAGACATTCTTGGTCGTCACAACCGGGGGGATGTTTCTGGCATCTAGAAGGTGGCGGCCCGGGATGCTGCTCAATGCCCCACGATGCACAGGACGCCCCCCACCAAGAAGCACTCGCCCTAAATGTCAATGGTGTTTGACGCGCCTTAAGATGCAGCCACTCGTTGGAAGCGTTCTGCACCCCCCAAGTGACACAGGGAACAAACTTTACTCCTGAGCCATCAAGGCCCACACCAGGGTCCAGCCGCACGTGGAAGCCTAATGCACGCAGCTGAAGGAACAGCCGGAGACCCCGGCATGTGGCATGAAGCAGCGAATGTCCTCGTCCTCATTTCACACCGTGGCGCCTGCATCTGAAGCCACCACACCCTCAAACGCCACCGCTGATGCTTGGCGGCCTCTGGCACCAGCAGAACCACGCCGTTGGCAGCCCCTGAACCGGGGCCTCGCTCCCAGCAGAAAGGCCGTGAGCCCGGCCCTGTGTTCAGGGCAGCTGGGGGCAGCGCCCCATGGGGTCTGTGAAATGGGGGCCGGGCCTAGGGCGGCCAGGAGGACACACCGGCTCTGGGCCACCAGCAGGAGCCTGCGGCCCCTCTCCCCCGGATCAGCTCCCGTGGGCTCGGGTGTCTGCCAGACGGCCGCATGCCGTGTCAGGAGATCATCTCTATTAAAACTCACCGGGTTTTAGTTTATCTTTTTATTTTTTAGATTTTGTTTCAGCTCTGCTTCCTCCTAAAACAGCTGCCAAGCTGCCACCATGGCTGTTTTAATTGTCTCTAATTAAAGGGACACTGACTGGGCCGTGGGGCTTCTCCACTCTGACACCTGAGGGGACAGGGCTGCGCCCCCGCCAGCTCAGCCTCCTCCTCTCGGGCCCACACGGGCCTCCTGGACCCCACGGCTCCCCATGCCCTTCTGCCCCAGGGACCTCGGCTGTCGGGCCACCCCTGTGACAGGTTTAGGATCCCAACAAGAGGCACCAAAGAAACACCCAGAGGCCAGCGGGGCCAGGACAGCACGCGGAGCATCACAGACCAGGGGCCAGGGATTGCAGGTCTGGGCCACGCTCGGACCCCGACTGACAACTTCACCCAGGAAAGAGACTCGGGTCCCAGCTCTGCCCCCGCCCGCCTGTGGGGGCCCGGGCAAACACCAGCCTGCCCCAGGTCTCTGTTTCCACCTCTGCCCAGCCGCCGGATGAGGTTTGTCCGATGACTGCTGGGATGAGCTCCAATTACATGGTTGAAGGGCTCTGTGCTCCAAAGAGACAGATGAACGTGCAGGGGGACAGGCCAGGTGAGGGGGCAGGCCAGGTCAGGTGGGGGGGCAGGCCAGGTCAGGTGGGGGGGCAGGCCATGTCAGGTGGGGGGGCAGGTCAGGTGGGGGAGCAGGCCAGGTGAGGGGGGCAGGTCAGGTAAGGGGGCAGGCCAGGTCAGGTCGGGGGGCAGGCCAGGTCAGGTCGGGGGGCAGGCCAGGTGAGGGGGGTCAGGTCAGGTAGGGGGGAAGGTCAGATGGGGGGCAGGCCAGGTGAGGGGGGTCAGGTGGGGGGGCAGACCAGGTGAGGTGGGCAGGTCAGGTGGGGAGGGCAGGCCAGGTGAGGGGGGCAGGTCAGGTGAGGAGCAGACACTGCTGCCCCCACAGGTCCTTTCATGTTAGTCAAGGACTCAGGCACGTACTCGGTCCAGCATGTTCTGTGTGCTGGGCATAGGGCGGCAAGCAGACCAGCCGGCTCAGGCTGCTGACCTTCAAGAAGAGGGTGGGAGGTGATCAACCAGTGAACAATGTGGAGGGGGCTCCGGCAGAGCAGACCCCAGCTCCAGCACCTGTGAGCCTCACCCCAGAGCGAGGCCCAGGGGGACCTGGGGCAGACGAGGTGGCAGCATCTCAGGCCGGAGATGAGCAAGAGTGACAAGCCCTGGGGCCCCGGCTGCATCAGAGATGACGGTGAGGACAGGGTCCTGAGTACCCCGCTGCCCGGCCAGGGGCTCCGACAAGCAGAGGGTCCTGGCTCCTCTCTCCACCCCACCCTGCCCTCGGGCGTCTCTCACCTTCTGCAGAGACAGAGGACACCAGGGCCACCACCAGGGCAGGGCTGGGTCTCCAGCCCCTGTACTCATTTCAGTCTGGTCCCCGTTCCCGTCAGAGCAGCTCCCCTCTCCTGCCTCAACTGAAGACCAGAGGCCAGGGCGGTGGGAGGCAGGTCCCGGAGGCCAGGTCTGCGTTCTCTGGGACACCCCTCAACACGGCGGGTCCTGGGAGGCCGTGAAGGAGATTAGGCAGCGTTGTTAATCACCATGTGTTTTTAAATAATATAAAGGTGGCGGTGATGGGGTATTCGTGTCCTGGGGCTGCAAGAATAAGTGACCACAAGATGGGAGGCTATAAACAACAGAATTTACCCTCTCACAGTCTGGGCACCAGGAGTCTGAAATCCAGGGGTCACAGGGCCGCGCTCCCTCCAGAGGCTTCCGGGGAGGGTCCTTCCTGCCTCTTCCGGCTCCTGGGGGCCCCAGGTGTCCCTTGGCTGTGGCCATCCTCCCCTCAATCTCAGCCTCCGTCCTCACACGGCCTCCCCCGTGTCTGTTTTCTCTTCTTATCAGGACGCCAGTCACTGCGTTTAGGGCCCACCTCATCCCGGCGGGTCTCAGCTCAGGATCCTTAACTAACTGCCTATTTCCAGACAAGGCCACCAGCTGTGGTTCGGGTGGACACGAAGTTGGGGACACTAACCATCCCCGTAAAGACCAGGGACAAAGTCACCAGCAGACTGACACTGGCATTACCGCCTCTTTCTTCCAGGGAAAAGACAGTCACTTGTGCCAACTGCTGTTCTGGATAACAGCACGGCAGGAAGACGGGAGCAGAGAGGACGAGCGAGCCCTCCCTGCCCCGAACTGCCCGAGGCGAGTCCTCCACGGGCTCAGAAGGGCCGCTGGCCTTTACACGGCTCAGTTGCTCGTCCTCCAGTTTTGAAGGAGTCGCTGAGCCCTGGGAAGCTGGTCCAGCCCTTCCTCCTGGAGTCAGGGAGGCAGACTCCCAAGAAGGGAAGGGTCTTGCCCAAGGTCACACACCTGCTACTGGACTCCCCTGTTCCTCCAGGGCAGCCCCCATCCTTGTGGTCCAAGGATCCCCGGACAAGGACACACCAGAGACCCGGCAGGGGAGACGCCACCTCCCGTGGGGACCTCTGTTGAGTTTCCAGGTGGGCGATGGCACCAGGGACGCGGGTAGGAAGGTGGGGAGCAGTCTCGAAAGGTCCACAGTCACGGAAAACAAGGGGGAGGGCAGAGAGGGAATCCTAACATGAGGGCAGGCGGGCCGACGACCCCAGACCTCCCACACTCCAGGCCACCTGCCCTCCTCTGCCCACTTCCCAAGTCACTTCAGATGCTAAGAACTTCTGGGGAGCCTAGCTCCGAGGAGAGCGGGCCTTCACTCCCACGCTCTGTGTTCTAAGCTCTGTTCACACGTGTTACCCGCTTAGCCCAACACCCCCAGGACGGACCCAGGGCTTTGAGACGCGTCTGCAAATTCTTTGACCCTCTTTCCATCCGGAGTGACATCTCAGTCCCCTCCCCTTAAACTTGGGCGGACACTGTGGCCGGGTCAGGAAGGGTGGGGGAGGGGAGAGGCCCAGCAGCCCCCATCTGCCTGCAGCAGCAGGAGACCCCGGGTGAGAACCAGCTGCGCCCCAGCTTCGTGCGTGAGCTAAAGGTTTGTCACTGTTCTCAGCCACCGTGCTGGGGCGGTTTCTCACACAGCAGTAGTCACCTGCAGCAACACACGTGCCGTTACTATCCCTCCGTCTACAGAAGGAGAAACTGAGGCACAGAGAGTTTAAGCGTCTCGCCACAGCCAATAAGAGGCAGATCTGGGATGCAAACCCAGGCCATCGGGCCCCAGGTCGGCAGGCCTCACCGGCAGAGCAGGCAGCAGCGAGAGGGAGGAGCCACACGCGGACTAGCGAAGGCCCGGCCTTCCCACCCGGCCGCTGAGGACCGCACCTGGCCCAGGACCTGGCGATTACACCACCCGCTCAGTCCCACCTCTCAATTTGCTTCTTCCTGCCGGCCTGCGGGTCTGAGAGACTTTTCCCCCTAGAGAGGGCAAAACTCACATGCAAGCCTGCAAACTGCTTGTCTGGTTTACTTACTGAGGGACAAAAGCGCAAAGGACGCTCCCTCCGTCGTCACTCACGGGGAGCCTGCGTCGCTGGCAACGCTGTGGCCACCCATCCCCGCCTCCCACGCCTGCTGACCTGAGGGAGGACCGCTGAGCTCGGCTGCCGGGGTCCGCCATCGGGGGGAGCCCGGCCTGGATCCACCAGCACCAGCACAAGGGCCCAGAGTCCTGGGCTCTGACGGCCCCAGGCAGCCCTCTGGGGGTTCCCCGGGACCCTGCTTTGGGAATAACCCACTGCCCCAGGCTTCGACTCCAACACACAATGATGGCACCCTGCCACCCAGCGCCCCGTCCCTTGCAGCGCGCCTGGCAGCTAGGTCACCCAACCCGGCTCTCGGGGTGATCCACCCCACGTCCTTCCAGCAACTGACCGTGTGGTCCCCCCAGACACCCAGCTGTCCAGATGCGACCCTACCCTCTCAGCCCCAGGGGGAGCCCTCACCACCACCAGTGAGCTCGTCCACCCAGGGGACCTGGAACCATGTGAACAATCCCCAGGATCCACGCTGACTGCACTGTCAGTCCAACACTCATCAGAGCCAAGCGCCCACTGAACGGGGAGCAAGTGGGACTGAACGCTGGTCTGGCCAGAAACACGGCTGCCCTCGGTTCATCCAACAGGCATTTATTGGGCACCTACTGCATCCCCATCACCTTGGGAGATTCTGAGACGAGAATGGAAAGGATCTTCTGTCACAGAATTTCTGTTTAACAAGACAGAAAAAACAGGTACAAAGGTACAGATTGCACCTAAAAAAAAAATACAGGCCACAAGGACAGGAGACGGCGGGAGAGACGGCTTATGGCTGGGCAGAACCTGGAGGGCTTCTCAGAGGAAGTGGCCTTCCAGCTAGGCCTTGAGGAATGGAGAGACGACAAAGAGAAGCTGGAAGGGCTTTCCAGGTGGGAGAAAAAGTAACAGTCATTCACATTTACGAACCTGACAGCAGGCAGTTGCTATCACTAACTGGACTGATGCCGTTATTTCTAGGAGGGCAGAACCACGATTGGAGACTGCAGCACAGAGAGGTTAGGTCATCTTCCTCACGTCACACAGCAATAAGGAGGCTAGGACCTCAGGGGTCTAGTACTCATCACTGTTATGCTGTGGGGCTCCCCAGTGGCCGAGGTCCTAAGCGGAGACAGGAATGGCCAGGCCATGGCAGAAACAGGACATAGGACTCAGCTGGCTGGAGAACCTGGGCGGCGGCGGGTGAGACTCTGGATGGTAGGTAGGGGGCAGGCCACAGGAGAGCCCGGACTTCTCCCTGATGGCTGCATCCTGCAGGCAGAGAGGGGCCGTCCAAGACAGAGACGAGGTGGGGCGAGCAGGTCCCTCTGGAACTGGAGGAAGTGGCTCTGCAGGGGGCCTGCCAGGGCTCCCTCACCACCTCTCTAGCTGTGTAACCCTGAGCAGTGAGCTGAACCTCTCTGAGCCTCAACTTTCTCACCTGCAAAAACAAGAGGGCACAAAGCCAGCACCTTCCTCCCGAAGCCACCCTGAGGCCTGAGGGGTGACCGCAGCAAAGGACAGAGCCCTTGCTTAAGTCTGCAAAGGGCTCCTCCGAGACGGAGACGCAAGCAGCTGAGCTAGCTCCTTCTCACACAGGCCCCTGGGGCCAGCCTTCTCCTCCTGCTTCTCTCGCTGGACTTTCGGGAACAAAGCGAGGTCCTGCCAGCTCCAGCGAGATCAGCTCCGAGGAGGGCGCGGGGCGATGCCAGGAGGTCACCACCGCACACTGTGGGCCAAGGACACGGTCCACGGGGCTGAAGGTGGCGCACACCCTTGTGGACGTCCCCCCGCCCACCCCGTACACCCTGGGGAAAGTGAGGCTCTGAGGTGCCGTGTGGCCTGGCCAAGGGCACACAGCTGGGGAGGGGCCTTCTGGGGCTGCCAAGGTTCCTGGGGGCAGGTTCCCCCACCACCCCCACTCAGCCAGCCCAGGAGGACGGGCAGTCAGAGGGAGCCAGCGGCACAGAGCGGTAATCAGACATGGGGACAGGAGGAAGGTTTGTAGGTTCATTGAGCCGAAAGGAGAACAGGTCCCTCCTCGAGGCTGCAGCCCCCACCCGGCCCCCCAGGAGAGCGCTGGAAACCGCCAAAGCCGACGTCTGACGGATAGGGTTTGCTTTAAGCTCTTTCCACGCACTAGACTATAATCGTCAACTGTTCACGACCTCTCCACAGCGACTCGGCCCCCCCTGAGTTCTCAAAAGGCAAAAAGCTTTCAAAGCTGCAGTTCAAACAGGCAGAGAGGCGCACACAGAGAGGCGCAGGGCGGGGAGGGAGGCGAGGCAGGGGAGGGGCCGGGAGCCCCAGCAGCAGGGACCAGGGGGTGGCTGGGGCCAGGAGGGCTCCACCCACTGCTCCCCTCTCCAGGAACCAGCCCACCTAGAAGGAAAGGTCCGCAGGGGAGGTGCCTGGAGATCAGGGTGCCTTTCCCGGCCTGGGGCTGGGGTGGCGCACTGCACTAATGGCCTCTCGTCCCACCCAGCCTCTTACCAGAACCACCCTGACGGAAGCTGCTGCCTTCTCTCCATCACCCCCTCCACCTGCCCTTCCAGCCAAGGACCTGGGGGGGGGGGGCGGGCCCCACCTTGCCCCATGCCCCCTTCACACCCTTAACCTGCAGGGGTGCCCCTGGGCCTGAGTCCCGCTAGACCCTCTCCAACAGGGCCTGAGCGCCAACTCACCCGCAGCGGGCGCCGTGACACTGCTCACCCTCTTCCTGCCCAACCAGTGCACCGGCAAGGCGACGCAAGGTGAGGTCACGGCCTCGACACCCTGAGAAAGTTCTCCCAAGCGGCGCTGGGACGGGCCCAGGGAGATGCCAGCCCAGCTTGGGAAGGGGGCATGCTGAGGTGAAACCCAGGGGAAGCCACACATCCCAGCCCTGGTCCCCACCTGTGTGCAGGTAAAGACGGGGAGACCCCCTCCTGTTTTTGCTCCAGGATCTCGGTCCCCCCAGTTTCCTGCTGGCACAAAGGGCCCAGCCAAGGAGGATACTCCTAGCCCAGCTTGCTAACTAGCTATGATAACGCAGGCCCCCAGAGCGGCAAGGCCGTGCAGGCCGGCCACCTCGCCTGGACAAGATCTGAAGGTGAGTCTCCACGCCTCCCCCGCCAAGCCCCTGGACATGCCCAGGCGCGGCCAGACAGGCGGGCAGCTGGCGCTTTTCTACTTGAAAAAAATCGATTGGCTTCTTTTCTGTGTTGACACGATGAGGCAGCAGCGGGAGGCCTGCCTGGGGAGCACGTCCGTGACCCAGAGGTAATCTGGGGTCAGCGGGCCAGGCAGGCGGGTGGTGCCCCCGAAAGAAAGTTCCATCCTGGGCCCTCCCCCCTCCCTCTCCGCGGGCGGTGAGCCCGGCACTTACTGAGGTTCTGGAGCAGGGACGACCAGGTCTTCATGCCGAGCACGCTGTGCCGCCCCCGCCTGGGCTGCGGGGACCCGGGGGACTCTAGGAGGGGCTTCTGGGCATAGCCGGCGGCGTGGCCGCAGGGGGCGTCCAAGCGCGCCGTGCGCTCCTCCTGCCTGCCGCGCGCCAGGGGCTGGGAACCAGGGGAAGTGCCAAGGCGGGGGGGGGGGGCCGAGGGGGTCACGGGACAGCCGAGGATGTCCCCAAAGGGGGCTGGAGAATTGGGGAGGGGATTGGAGCCCCGGTACTCCTGGGGGTCAGAAGCAGCCGGGGGCGTCCACCCGCGTTGCCCGCTGTGCGCCCTGGCTGCTGCAGGGCCCCGGGGGAGGTGCCGTGGCGCCTGGGAGACCCGAGCAACCTCTCACGCCGCCCCCAGGGGCGCCCGGTGCCCCCCTGCCCTCTCCGGAGGCTTCACGCACCACCAGCCGTGGCTGCGCGGCCGCCTCGCAGCAACCATTTTATTCCCTTCCCGCTCGGCTGGGGCCGCGCGCCGCCTCCCCGCCACCTCCCGCGCGCCGCGGCGCCCCCATCGTCCTCCTCCCGCGCTGCCCCCCTCCCCGGCGCCCCGCCCGCTCCCCGGGCAGCCCCCGCTCCCCTGCACTTGATAACGCGCTTGTCAAGACTGCTGAGTTGTTCCTGACCTCTCCCCCGCCGCTGCTAATTAAGGCTCCGCCGTGACAGTTCAAGCGCCGAGCATCAAGTTTGCAGAACCAAAGCCTCTAATTGGGGCCGCTTTTCATTTCTCCATCCCGCGGGCTGGGGCTCCCCAGACCTGGGCACTGGCGCATTTTCCTTTTGTATTTTTCATCAGGAAGGAGGAGAAGGCGGGGGGCCGGGCACCAGGAGAGGAGGGTAGGCAAACGACCAAAAGGCTCGGGGTGGGGGGCCCTCCCCTGCTGCCCTCTAGCCAGCCAGCGGCCACAGGACGCTTCCCTCCCAGCCCACCTGACATCTCTCCTAACCCAGGGGTCTCTCAGCTCTCTGACTTAGGGCTGCAGGAGCTGAGCCCCCCGCAGGAGGCGACTGCTGGGGCACCCCTGCCTCCCCCTCCGCCCTCAGCGGGAGCAGCAGCCCCACAGTGCGCGCGGGGGCGGAGGGGGCCTGTAGCCTGTGGTGCCAGCGGCCCTGCAGAGCGTGGTGCTGATGGCGGCGGGCCAGGCCCCTCCCGGGCGGGGAGGTGTGTTCCTCCTTACACCCCAGCTCCCTCCCAGGGGCCGCTGGCCTCTCCTTTCCAGATAAGTGCTGGCGAGCATCGAGGCTCTTAGCGACTCTTCAAGCTGCCTTTCTCCTCCAACGCCTACTAAATCACGCCGCGCTGAGAACCACGGGCGGGAGGGGAGGAGGGGGCGGTCGCGCCGCGGGCTCCCCAAGCTGGTGGAGGGGCGGGGATAAAGTCAGGGGAGGAGAAGGTGGGGGAGGTGAGCGGAGGCCCAGACCCGGGAGCTGAGAGGAGAGCTGGGAAGGGGTGTGGAGGACACCCAGCGGGAGGACAGGAGGTCCCAGCGAGGCCGGCAGCCAGGTCCTTCCAGCCCTGAAGACTGCAGCCTCGGCTGCAAGGGTCTTCCAGACACAGGCGGCATTTCTCACGCTTGCCGGAGCCTGAGAATCCCAGGTGCTTCTAATTAAATCGGGGCGCAGTTGCTGGAGCCACCCCCAGGTCTCACATTAGAACCCCCCCGGGGGCCGCTTCCCCCCAAGGTTGTCCAGGGCAGGACTCAGACCAGTGAAGTCACACCTCGAGGCGTGGCCCCAGGTGTGTGGGTTTTCCAAAGCACCAGGTGCCGCAGGGCAGAGAGCTATTGTTCAAGTGAGGGGTTCTCAGTGGGGCGGGGGTTCTCCCCCCAGGGCATATGTGGCAAGGTCTGTAGATATTCTTGGTTGTCACAATGGGGTGGGGGTGCTGCCAGCATCGAGTAGTGGAGGCCAGGATGCTGCTCAACACCCTGCAATGCCCAGGGCGGCCCCCCCAGAGCCATCATCCAGCCCAGAATGTCAGTAGTGCCCCGGTGCAGGGACCTCAGCGCGGGCAAGAGCCCTTGGAAACACTATTCCAAGGGAACCTGACTCAGCATTGTCCCAGGCGTGCTCCCAGAGAACCGCGGGGCCTCCCTCCACTCTGGACGCTGGCCTGGGGCCGGGACTGCTCCTGAGAGCTGAAATCTGGTAACTGCCACCCCCTGGGCCAAGCTCCTCCCCATCTGTCATCAGACTACTTCCTCGGTCCCCTGAGTCTGCTCTGCTTCAGCAGAATCTCCCCCCGGCCCCACCCCACCCCGGTCTCCTCAGCTCATTCCCCATCGCAGTCCCAGGTTCTGGAATGTTCCTCAGTTTGTCAATATCTTTCTTAAAGTTCAGACTCACAGGACCACGACCTTTCCCACCTCCCATGATGCCTTGGAAGATGACATCAGGAGGGCTCCCTATGGGCTCGTGCACCTCCTGTCACGTCAGGCCCCACCCTCTGTGCCTCAGTTTGCTTTCTGAAGCTACGCGCTGGACTTGGCATCACGCTGCATTTGATGGAGGAGTTTCTCCTCATTGTCCAGCAGACTAGCACACAACCGGGCTCCACATCCACAGGGTCCTGTGTCCCTCCCATGGATGTGAGGGTGGTTCTCATTGCAGCTGGTCACCAGGCTGGGGCCCCACTGGCCACCAGCCCCACCAGCATCTCTGGGGATGGGGCCCCAGCATCGGCATTTCTAGGATGCAGGCGGTGCCAGTGTGCAGCCAGAGCTGAGGCCAGCCGATGTCAGGATTAGGGACGCACAGGCTCCCCAGGCCAGCTCCTGTGACCTTGAACACGCTCGGGACTTCAGACCAGAGCGCCATAGGGGAATATCTTATCTGGCCCGGGACGTGGGCTGGCCCAGAGGCAGGGCACAGCCTTCCCCCCCACCCCAGGGTTAGGCAGAACCCCCACCCCAGGCAGAACTTCGCCTTGCCGATGGCAGGAAGGGCGCCCCAGCTTATCCTGTGTGGAGCAGGTGGGGGGAAGCCAGCCATGAGGCCAGGCACCGGGTAAAGGTGAGCCCTGGGGCCCCTCCTCTTCATCCCACAGAGAGAGAGAACGGGGTCCCGGGGAGCTGCGGGGTCTGCTGCCTGGCGGGAGGAGACAGCAGTGTAGACGCAAATCCACTGGGCCATTAACTCACTGTGTGAGCCTGGGCAGCATGCCCTGGGCTCCGGCACCCGGCACCCTCGTCTGTGAAGGAGGCGTGAACACTTGTTCCGCCCCACACAGCCAGGGCTCAAGACAAGGAGAAAGAAACAGTCTGAACAATGACTTGCCCAGGGCCACCCTGACTTTCGAGACCTCATCTGTTTAATGGGCACACTGGGCTAAATGACCTCTAGAGTCCTCCACCTCTAAACCACCCTTTGTTGTGAGTTAATAGATCCCAGCCAAACCCCACTAAGCACGTGGGCAAAAGATACCAAGCAGGGCAGAGGAGAAGAGCACCCTGGTTTCCCCGGAGTGAAAGGACAGCTGGGTGGTGTTAGGTTTGTGCTCTGAGCCCCTAGCAGCCAACCGGGGGTGGTGGTGATGGGAGCTAACAGGAGCCCAGGGAGCAGGGCCGCCAAGTACTGTTGTCGGAGTTGTTCACTGCACAAAAGCACCTGGCTGAAATGGCAAATGGGAGCTGAAAGCTAGCCCTGGCTCTGCTCATCGGCACACAGCTAGGCCTGGGTTTTATCTGCCTGGAGGAAGAGGCACCTTCTAATTTGCACAAAGGACCTCTATGCGCTGGGGGTGGCCCCTGCCAGGGAGCTCCTGCTGCTTCCCAAATCCTGCCCTCCTCGTCCCAAAGCCCTTTCCTGGGAGAGTCGTCCCTTCCACTCTGAGAGCAGGGACCGGGAATACATCTTCCCAGGGAGAATACTGAATCTTAAAGTCACAGGAAGTGGTAAATGATGGATTCCCACCTGTTCCAGCGTGCAGGTGCAGACAGAACAGAAAGGGGCATGAGGGGCAGTGTTTGCGGTGGCAGGGCTGTCACCTGGCTGTGTTCTGCCTGCCTCCCTCCATCCAGGGGGAATGAGTACTGTCCAGGCATCATTAGGAACCGCGGAGCAGCAGACAGTGATGGGGTCGCCCAGCAGTGAAATCAGAGCCCCCAGGGCCTGAGGACAAAGGACAATGACAGCGGAAGCCTGAACACCAGCTTGCTTCAGGACAGGAGCAGAAGGCTTGGCCTCAGTCTCCTCGTCTGGAAAGTGGGGCCGACAGCACGGCCCTCTGTCACGGGACAGAATGAGGCGGCACGGGGCCCGGGGCACAGCGAGTTCTTCATGAACTTCGGCGGCTACTGTCATTCTTGGGGACCAGGGAGCAGCGCCAAGCCCGGGCTCACATTCTCTGGGCTCAGCGGGCTCCAGGCAGCGCCATCGGCCCCTGTCCGTCGCCCTGCGAAGACATGCTGAAGCTGGATGCCTGGGGGCTGAGGTGGAGTCACCCCCAGCCTCGGGGCATGCAGGTGACCTGGGGGTCCCTGGGAAGGAGCCCACCCCTTGCCTTCACCCCGCTCCCCACATGTCAAGGGCTTAGGACTACCGGGTCCTGGGACAATGGCACATTTTATGGCCGTGAGGGAGACGGCAAGGTCTGCTGTGTGACCCTCTAAGGGATGGGAGAGAAACCCAAGATGACTTGTATCTTTGTCCCAGGTCAGAGGCGGCCTCCTGTGGCGGCCGCCAGATTCCTGGGATTGGAGGCCAGGCTGGCAGCTGCGGTCCAGGCCTCGGGGGAGGGCTCCAGGCCCACCCGCCCTGCTTCCTGGCTCCTGGTGGAGATGCACCCCCCCCATCCCTTCCCATCCCTTGTCTTGCCTGCTCTGGGGTCCTGACCTTTTCCAGATAAGCCTGACAGGGCCTCCCCTCTTCTCCTCTCCCTGCCCCGTCTGGCTGTTGGCTGTCTAATCCTAGCAGCCTGGGGGCAAACCCTGCTGCCCTTTCTTTTGGGGTCAGAGCAGAGCAGGGGCCGAGGAGCGCGCCAGCTCTCCGACTCAGCCATCCTGGGCTGGTGGCAAGCCGAGGGCACTGACATCAGAGGCTCATTGATCAGAGGACGTCTTCAGGCCCAACTGGCGAAGTTTCTGCAGAGGAGGCCCTGGTCAGCTTCCCTGGGTGGCCCCTCGCCGGGAGGGGGTCGCTGGGACTCAGTGGGAACGACGCCTTTGCAAACACAGCTGGCCCCGTGGACCCTCCTGGGGAGGGGTGCTGGGGGCCAGGTCTCCCCCCCAGGGCCTGGGTCCCACAGCAGCCGCCTGCGCAGCAAGCCTCTGGATGCCGGCCCGCCCCTCTGATGCTGCGCCCTCCCTACCTGCCAATGCTGCATTAATCTTCTTGAAACACCACTTAGCCACCTCGAGTCCCGCCCCCCCGCCCACACACAGGGCAAAACACAACCATCTCCGCCCTGTCTCAGGGTCCTTGGGGATTTGTAGGGGGTCCTGGACCCCACCACCCCGGCCTTGACTTCATGCGGTGTGACACGGTGGGCCGTGCGTGCTGGAGAGAGAAGTCAGGAAACTCTAGATCATAAACCAGGAGGCACTGGCCCAGAGCAAGCTCACGGCTGAGCCCTCCCTCCCCGCCTCCACCCACCCCACCCGGTCCTGATGCCTGGCCCCATCAGCCCCCAAAACCGGACACAGAGGATGCCGAGGGCAGACCCCTCTGCACCACACGCCCGACACTCCCCAGTGCTGTCGTCCTCCCAGCCACGCTGCGTCAGCTCAGCGAGACGCCAGCCTCCTCTGGACCAGCCCGGGCAAGGCCAGAGGGAAAGCCAGACCCCAGGTTCACGTCCCAGCTGTGACCCAACAACCGTGCATCCCCGGGCACGTCCTTGGCCTCTTGAGCCTCAGTTTCCTCCTCTGGAAAATGGGACACTTCGAGCCCCTCCTCGCAGGGGTACGGCGAGGATGACGCGAGTTCAGATGTGTCTGTAAGGTGCATAGAGCGCGGCCTGACCCACAGCGGGGCTGCGTGTGTACGCCCGGCCCTGGGCGGGAAGGCCTTTCAGCCTGGGATGGGGGCAGGCACAGGTGGACCAAGAGGGCTTCTAGGTCGGGATGGGGCACCTGGGGCAGCTATGGAGAGGATCTGGGGGCAAGAGGGCTTCAGAGAGGGGCGCCAGGCAGGTACGGGCCACCCTCAGCCCCAGGGTCGCCCCCTGACGGCACCTGCACCCCCCCCCGACTTCACCCTAATTCAAGGGGCTGCCCGCCCCAAGCAGCCCACAGCCCTGGGGCCCCGTGCTGGCTCCCGGCCCACCTGCAGCCTCCTTTCCCAATTAATCACCATTATCAAGCACCTGGCTGGGACTGGCGCTCAGGGCCGAGCCTCTGTGCACGCGTGTTCATGCCCGGAGTGGTCTGCACAGCCTCTGAGGAGGGGCACGGGGGGCCGGGCGAGCTGCCCAGAGTTCCCCGGCCCCTTCGTGGTTCCCCTGTAGGGTTCCCCAAAACAGCTTCCCTCCACAGCCCCCTCAGCTGTGCTAATGCCCAAATCGAGACCCTTCATCAGTGGGGAACCGTTGGGAGCCCACCGCCCCCACTCAACAGAGGGGGCCCAGGAGGCCTGGGCCTCGTCCCGGGTCCTGAGTTGGGGTCTGGGCCCCTGCTGGTCTGCGCAGTGGCGAGCCAGCGGGGTTGGGGCATCGTGGGGGGCATGAAGCCCAAAACACACAGGCAAGGGGGGTAACTATGGCCAAGTCACACTCACAGAGCAGGCAAGGGGCCCTCAGTGCCCGCAGGGCAGGGGTGGAGGCACCGGGCAGCCCCCAGCCCCCAGCAGGGGTCTCCACCCGCCCGGCACCCACAGAACACCTGGCAGAAAGAAGGAGCTCCATAAATGTTTATTTAAAAAAATAAACGGGGAGAGGAAAGGTGAGCACACCGCCCAGAACCGACCCCGGATCCCGCAACCAGATGCTTCTCTCTGGCTATGTCTACACTGGGGGTCCCTGTTTCCACATCCTTCCCCAGGACTCCCGGAGCCCATGAGGAGGGGACAGCGACAGGCCTTCCTGTGGGAACAGCCTGCACCCACGGGAGCCTGGGTGAGTCCAGGGAAAAGGCAGCACGCAGTCTGGGCTTCCAGAAGAATCTGTTTGCTTCAGGTCAGTCACCCCTGGGGGAGCTTTGAAAAATCCCCAGTGGCCTGGCCACCATCCCAAATCAACCGCCTGGGAGCCCGGGGCTGGGGCGGCCTGACCTCAGCGGTCTCAGCCTCCGGCTGGTCCCTGACCCACAGGGGCCCGGGAGCTCGATGGAGGGAGAGGTGGGTGGCCGGAGTGGGAGCACCTGGGGCCCGGCCCATCACCACCCGACGTGAATCACCCGGCCCCTGGCAGTGCCCAGCCTGTGAAAGTTGGGTAAATAAATAAACAGCCGAGCTGGCAGGGCCGCCCAGCACCACAAATGAGGGACGCAGCGTCAGCCAGCTCGACTCTCAAGACATAATCAGTTTAATTGCAGGGGTGCAGTGCAGGCCGGGCAGGAACTGCTTCCGCACTCCCGTCCATTTTATTAAAATCCAGTTATTCGCTCTGGCCACAGGTCCCCGGCAGGGACAAAGACGCATCTTCAGCCGAGGTCGGGCCGATGCTGGGAGACGGGTTCGTGGGGCGCGGACGCTGCTTCCTGCTTAGGGCACAGGGGCCGGTCTCTCTGGAACCAGAAAGGGGAGGAGGGAGCCAGGGAGCCCTGGGGGGAGGAGGCCGGCTGTGCGACCCCAGGCTTGCAGGTCGCCATCGGTCAGGGGGGAGAATAATGCCACGGACGGACGTGGCGGGGGAGCTGTGAGTTTCTGTTGTGGACTGAATGTCTGTGTCCCCCATGGCAATAGGGTTTGGGGGCAGGGCCTTCGGGAGGCCACAAGGGTTAGATGAGGTCAGTGAGGGTGGGGCGCCTGCGATGGGATCAGTGCCCTCACAGGAGAAGACAGGAGAATGCGCTTCCTGCAAGGCACGGATAAGTCACGCGAGGACACGGCGAGAGGGCGGCCCCACCAAGGAGAACCTGCCGGCACCTGGATCTGGGACGTCAGCCCCCAGAACTGAGAGAGAAACGTCTGTTGGCTCCCCCCAGTTCTGGGTGTTTTGTTACAGTCGCCTGAGCGGACCGAGACAGTCAGTGAAGAATTGGAAGACAGGGAGTGAACACGCCCATGGCCATCGGCGGGTGAATGGACACTCCCACCGACGGGGCACCACTCAGCAACCACAGCTCGGGGACCGACTGGATGGAGCTCAACCACAGCGTGTGAAGAGAGGGAGGCCACCACGAAGCTTCGCACCGAGTGCTTCCACCCGTGTGACATTCTAGCAAAGGCAGAGCTATGGGGACAGAAAACAGATCTGTGGCTCCAGCACCAGGACTGCAAAGGGACATGGTGGAATTTTCTGGGTTGAGGGAAAAGTTTTATATCTTGATTGTGGTGGTGGTCTCACCACTGTCTACATTTGTGAGAACTCACCAAACAGGACCCTGAAAAAGGGTGAATGTGATTGCATGCAAGTTATATCTATCTTTCTTTCTTTTTTTTGGTGAGGAAGATTGGCCCTGAGCTAACATCTGTTGCCAATCTTCCTCTTTTTTTTTCTCCCCAAAGCCCCAGGACATAGTTGTATGTCCTAGTTGTGGTCATTCTAGTTCTTCTATGTGGGATGCTGCCACAGTATAGCTTGATGAGCAGTGCCATGTCCATGCCCAAGATCCAAAGTGGCAAACCTCAGGCCACTGAAACAGAGCATGCAAACTTAACCACTCGGCCACTGGGCTGGCCCCAACTTACATCTTGATAAACCTGATTTTTAAAAAAACATCAGGATCCAACAGTAGAGCCGGCCGCACGGTGAACCTCTGAGAGGGCAGCCGGGGATAGCTGTGCAGTTCAGACTCTCTACAATGGGCCGGGAGGGAGAAGGCCACTGGGCGGAGGCCCCACCCTCCCTCCGTAGGCCAGGCTGGGAGCCCTGGTGGGCAGGGTGGCAGGTAGGGAGACAGTGGGCTATTAATAACTTGTCTGCCAGCGGTGGCACACCATTTTGTATTTTCATGGTATTATTATTGTCGTCCTTATTGTTGTCATCATCAGACTCTCCAAGTGGCTCTTCAAATCCAACCCCTACATCTTACAGAAGGCAGGATCAGAGAAGGCAAGCCATTAGTCCAAGGTCACCCAGCAGGGAGGCAAAACCAGGCACGCTGGCCCCAGAGCTTCCACCCACAACCACATCACTCCTGCCACCTCCTCAAAGGTGCTCAGTGTTCACTGAGTGAATCTTAGATGGGCAGGAAACCAGGCCATTGGGCTTCATAAGCCTTGCTCCCGCAGACAGGAGAGGAGCCATCGCTGGGCTCACATTTCCAATGAGTCTTACTTGGCGCGCATTCCTCCTGTCATGTGAGCCTCACGGAAACTGGCTCTCAGGTGGCCCTGCAGCCAAAGGTGGCGTGATGGGCCCTGATCTGGAAGACAGCCCGCGCTCTCGCCCACGCCTGCGCCGCCTGGCCTCGGCTGCTGTCCCCGCCAGGTCCCTGAGGCTTCCCAGTCACCCCTGGCTTTGTTTTTCCAGGCCCTTCCAGGCCCAGCGCCATGCAGAACGGTGGGGCCGGGAACAGCTGCCTGGCCCCTCTCGGGATGCCTCAGATGTGGGGCAGACGGGAGCCCCTCGCCAGCACGCTGCTGCCGCTAGGTGACTCAGGCCGCCATCGGAGTCACAAGGACCAATTAAAACGAGAGGAAAAACAGCCTCCCGTCTCCCGGCACCTCGCGGCCAGCTGCTCCCGCTCCACCTCGCGGCCCTGCGGGGCGCCCCGGGCCGGGCTCCCAGCCCGCTGCCTCCCGAGCCGGCCACCTGCCTCTGACAGCGCTGACACGGAGGCGGCCGCCCCAGCCTCCCGCGGGCAGGCGAGGGCCGAGGGGCGGAGGCACCCGGAGAGGCAGGCAGCTCCCGGATTTTCGATTCGATGGCTGTGAGGAGAGATGAGAAATTGCGTTTCTGACCCAAAACCAGAGTTCACAGCTGCACTTCATTACGGGTTCCTCCGAGAGGCGGCGGGGAGCTCACCTGTTAGCAGCAGCTGCGCCCGCCTCGCTCACAGGCTCGTTGGTGGTTTCCTGCCCAGGGCAGGGGTGGGGGACAGGGCAGGGGGGTGGGCAGCACGGGGCAGGCTGCCCTTGGGGTTCCCGAAGCACCCCCACCCCGCCAGTTTGCACTTACTCAGGGACGGAGAGAGGAAGAGGCACCAGATAAGGGGGCAGGTGTGGGCGACCCTATGTTCAGAAAGTGCTGGAAAGCGAGGGGCACGTCTTCCCCTTGGGGTCCCACCCCATCTCTCTGGGTCTCATGGCCACTTTGCTGGGCTGATGAGCACCCATGCAGGTACCTGGAGTGTCTCTGGGCACACAGCAGGTGCTCCATAAATGCTCTCTCCCCTCCCCCCTCGCACTTGGCCTCTCCGGCTGTTAAAACGGCGCCGTTTGATATCTGACACGCGTTTAAAGAGCACAGGCTCCTGAGGACCAGGGGTTCTCCACCCCAGCTGCACAGGAGAATCATCTGGAGAGCCCGTGGAAAGATCCGGAAGCCTGCTGCAGGATCCCTGAGGTTGGGCCCAGATGTGTTTCCAAAGCAGCCGGGTGGTTCGAATGCACAGGCATTGTGCTTGTCTGGCCCTTGAAGTCTGTGCTCCCTCATCTGCAGGTGATGGCCCAGGGACCGCTGAAGGAGGAGCCCAGAGCCAGCCTAGAGGAGGAGGAGAGTCAGGCTTCAGAGTCAGCCTCGCCTGCCACCAGGCTGCCCTGCCCTTCCTTGCCAGCTGTGCTTCTCCTGTTGCCATTAGGATTTGCACTCATGTCCCCCACATGGAGAGAGCGCAGGCCCCAAGGTATGGAAGCTGCCCCTCAAATCTGTCCCAGCAGGAGAGAGCATGTTGGCCTGGCAGTGAGAGCTGTGTGATGCCAGGCAAATTACTTAACTTCTCTGAAACTTTGCTCATATGGCTGAGTACTGGCTGGGCACAGACGGCCTCAACGCTGTGCCTAGGAAGGCACCCCAGGGTCCGACCTCACACCTAAAATCCCGTCTCATTTCTTCTTCCGCGCGTTTCTGAGCTCTTCGTGGTCGGAGGGGAGACGGGGTTGCCAGACGGGGTTGCTACGTGATGCCAGAAAAGCTCCGAGCCCTGCAAAACCTCGCTCACCTCATCTGGGAAGTGGGCAGATGGACCGAGCTCACCGGGTCCTCAGGAAGCAGGCACAGAGCCAGCTCCCGGCCCGGCGATGGCGCCAGCAGGTGAGCCCTGAGCACCTGCGTGCACATCCCGCGTCCTGAGTCCTCGCAGCCACTGCATGGCTGGTCCCTTCCAGCTGCCTGTTCCAGGCGAGAGAGCTGAGGTCTGGAGAGGTCACTGCCAAGGTCAAGTGGTGAGGCTGCGATTTGAACCCTGAACCTGTGAGCCCAAACTTTCGGCCCCCAGATGCTCACGTGGGCCTCCTTCTGGTGCCTCCTCTTGTCCTGTGCTCTCCCCTCAGGGCCACCCGGCCCCTGGGATGGCCGGAGCCGACGGGGGCCGAAGGAAGAATCCTTGGGGGGTAAAGGGGGCTGCTCACTCCTGCCCGTGGCTCCACCAATGTCCAGGATAGACAGACAAGGTGAGCCTGGCTTGGCCCTGGGGACCTAGAGGTCCAGGGGCTTTGGGCCCAGAAAGAGGCAGGGCGGGCAGCCCAGGGTGAGAGGCCATGCAGGGTCAGCACCCGGGGCAGCTGGCTCAAGTCCTGGCTGAAAACAGGCCCAGTCCTGGGGGCTGGCCCCATGGCCAAGTTGTTAAGTTTGCATGCCCCGATTCGGTGGCCCGGGGTTTCGCTGGTTCGGATCCTGGGAGCGGATGTGGCACCGCTCATCAGGCCATGCTGAGGCGGCGTCCCACAACCAGAGGCGCTCACAACTAGAATATACAACCGTGTACTGGGGGCTTTGGGGAGAAGAAGAAGAAAAAACAGGGCCAATCTTAAGAAAAAAAAAAAACCCAGTCTGGGCACACGGCACACACACGGAGCACCTGAGGTCCTAGGGGGTGGCGGGCAGGGCTCCGGAGGGGCTGCGGGGTGCAGGGAGGAGAGGACCAAGGAGGCCGTGTGCCAGCAGAGAGCTGAGGAGGTCAGGGAGGGAGGGAGCGAGGCCGGCAGCCCTGGCGGCCCCTGGGGGACACAGATGAGGAGTCCGAGGCTCAGAGACGGACTCACCAGCACGAGGGCGCACAGGCAGCTACTCGGGGCAGACGGGCCACCGCCTCCCGCGATACGCTGTGCCTCCCCACTCTCCTTGTTCACACGCTTCTCGGGGCTGGGCGCACAGTGGGTCCCACCACTACACACACTGAGAACCAGCCGACGGCCGTCTGCGGAGGCCCCCGCCCGGCCCAGCCCGGCCACCCCCTCTGCTCTTTGCACTCCCATCCCGATTCCTCATCATGGGGCCTTGTCATCTCAGCACCCAAACGAGGACCCACTACCTACGCCCTGAGCCGACGTTTACTGGTGCCTACTACGCGCCTGGGCCCTGAGCTCATGGCAGATCATCTCATTTAAGTCTCTCAATGAGGTAAGTTCTGTTCTTATTCCCCCTTGACAGTTGGGGAAACCGAGGCACAGGGCGCTCCAGCCGCTGCCCCTGGTCTCACAGCTGGTCAGGGCCGAGTCGGGAGGTGGCCAGGCTGTCCACTCCACGGCTCCTGCCCCACACGACAGGTGGAGGGCAAATAGGGACCTGCGAGAGCTGGGTTCGTCCCAGGAATGGGCCCCCTCGTCCCGGATCTGACCCCACGCAGCTCCCCGCCCGCAGAACGCTGGGGCCGGCGAGACGCTCTGGAAGCAATGACGCCTACAGGAACTCCGATGGTGGTGGCGGCGCGGATAGCAGCCGCTAATATTTACACAGCGCTCACCGTATGTACGCCGGGCGCCAGGCCAAGTGCTGCGTGCACAGCCTTTGCTCACGGAACCTCCCAGGCCTGTTGCGTACACACCGTTATTTGCCCATTTCACAGATGGGGCACCAGTGGCACAGAGAGGTTAGGTGGCCTGCCCGAGACACACAGCCATGAGGTGTCAGAGCCAGGGTGGGAACCCATCGGCCAGACCGCAGGGGGCTGTGTGATGGGCCCCCAGCAGAACCCCCCTCTAAAGGGGCGGCGTGGTGGGAGCAGGCCAGCCACCCTGGGTGTGGGCGGGGAGGGGTTGCTCTCCCTCCCGCCAGGAGAGGGCCATGGCTGGCGCTCTCCCCGCGAGGCCAGGCCTTGCAAGGGAAGCAGAAATCTGTCGTTAACACAGTGCCAAACCCAAAGTGGCTGCTCCCAAACTGCAATCCGATAAAAGTGCGACTTGTCTATTTATCATCCTCGGGGCTTTTTATCGCAGCGCAGATGGCTGCTACCTTTGGAAGGCTCAGCCGCCCGCCGCCAGCCGCCCGCCGCGCGGAGCTTGGCGCAACAGAATCTGGGCCTGCACCTGTGAGCCGTGCGTGGCCCCGGCCCCCACCTCCCTCCCTTCCGGCGCTCACCGTCTCCCCCGCCCTCTGCAGCGCTGGCGGCTGGGGGGGGCAGGGAGCACGCCCCCTCTGCTGTGTCAGCCGCAGCGCCGGCCACACCTGCCGTCAGCTCCTGAGCCCCTGAGGAGTAGGTGCTCCCTGGAGGGACGAGAAAGCAGTGGGGAGCCCGGCCCAGGAGCGGAGGGGCAGGGGGCCTGTGACCATGCGGCACCCCACGTCCAGCGCCAGGCGGCTTGGAACAAGGGGGCCCCCCGGGGGCCCCACGGCCATCCGGGCTGGAAGATGAAGCCTGTGAAGGCCAAGGGCGAGGCTGCAGAGGATGCAGCCGCCGTGCAGCCTCCGCGGGCACGTGGCGGGTAAAGCCCGAGGGATCAGCAGCCCCGCTGGGCCTCCGGAAACGAGGTCCCGGAGAGAAAGCACAAGAGGGGTGCAGGCAGGGTTGGGGGCGGGGGTCCCCAGCTCGGCGCTGGACTAGGGCTCAGGCCCGGTCCTGCCCCTCCCGGCCGCCCAGGTGTGCATCCCGAGGAAACAGCTTTTCCACCAACACAGAGCCCCAGCTGCGGCGTGTGCGTGTGCCTGTGTGCGTGTGCATGCGTGTGCAGGGGCTGAAGGGTCCACCCCGGCCAGCCTGCAGAAGTCCTGGGGGGCGTGGGGGACCAGGGCACTGTGAGCCATGACCTTTGCCCTCTGGGCTGTGCCCCAGGAAACAGAACAACGACCCGAGCTCTCCGGCCCCCGCCTGGGGTTCCCGGCTGTCCCGGCGTCCGCTGTGCAAACAAAGCAGCCTGGGCAGCTGCAGGAGCCAATGGCCGGCGGCACCCGCACCTCGGGGAACCAGCTGGACGGGGCTGCAGACCCGGAGGACCGAGCAGCCTCCTGCTGTCTCCCTGGGCTCCCCGAGGGGACAACGGCTCTGGCCACCCGGGACGAGGTCCCTTCCAGCTCCTCAGGTGTCCTTCCCCCCACACACTTGAGTGGGTGCCTTTAGTGGCCTGAAAAGCACCCCCACACACACCTGCCGGCCCTTCAAGGCCTCACTTCCTGGTAGGAGCCCCAGGCCTTTGCACGTGTTATTTCTGGTCACCGCGGGTGCTACAAGTGGACACAATCGCCCCCTCGGCAGAGGAGGAAGCTGCGGCTCAGAGAGGTAGGGAACCCGGGCAAGTCACGCAGCCTGACTCTTTGCCCCGAGCTGGTTCTCCCATCTGCCAAACGCGGGCTCCTCCTGTCCTGGCCACTCCTGTGCCGCGGGGAGCGGGGCGGGGCCGTGTGTGCGGTGCCTCGCTGCCCAGCTGGACTGTGAACACGGGCCACATCGGGCCCGTACATTTGTCTCGAGGTTTGCCACCAACAATACTGTAGTTTTTTGCCGTAATAATAATAGCTAACACGTCCCTAAGTGTTACCGCTGTCCAGATCTCAGCAGTTCACACACAGGTCCTCATTCTGGCCTCTCAGCAACAGTAGAAGGAAGGTATTATCACTCTTTCTCTGTTTTACAGTCGGAGAAGCAGCACAGAGAGGTGAGGAAACTGGTCCCAGGTCACACAGCTAGAGCGAGGATTGTCAAGGGGCCCAGGCAACGCTCTTGACCTTGGCCACAATGTGTGGCCCTCACGGTCTGTCTCTCATACAGGATGGTCACAGCTGCCTGGACTGTCTTTGTCCCTGGCTCCAGCTGCTGTCTTCCCAGGGTGGAGGGGGCATAGGTTACACCAAGCCACTTGTCACCCAAAAATAAAAGGTGGCCAGCCTGCTGGGCGCCACAGCAGACCTGTCCTTGGCCCCCAGAGTCAGAAGCTGCACCCACTGTCCTCAAATAGGAGCCCCTCCCCCGGGGAAGATGTCAGATCTCCTCACTGAAGGCCCTCGTGCGGCAGGCGTGTGCTGAGAAGAGAATGGGGGCGGCACTGGGCTGGACAGCATCCCCCCCAAATTCACGTCCACACGGAACCTCAGAACGCGACCTGATTTGGAAATAGGGCCTTGCAGGTGTACAGTGAGGGGTCTCGAGAGCAAGTCATCCTGGAATGAGGGCGGGCCCTGAATCAGCGACTGGTGTCCCCCTGAGGAGAAGACAGACAGACACAGAGGAGAAGCCACGTGAGGACGTAGCAGAGATGGAGGGACGCAGCCGCAGCCAAAGGACACTGAGGCCCCCAGGAGCGGGACGAGGCAGGAAGGACCCTCCCAGGGAGCCCCCGGCGGGAGCACGGCCCAGCCACACCTGGGTTTCTGACTTCCAGCCTCCAGAACCGGGAGAGATTAAATCTCTGTTGTTTTAAGCCCCCAAGTTTCTGACAAGGTGTTACAGAAGCCCCTGGACACTAACACGGGGCTCCCGGGGCGGCCGCTGCCCGGGAAGGGGGCACAGTGCTGTGAGGACCCCCCGTGAGGGGCCGCCTGCCTGGGACTCCTCCTGGGGACCCTCTGGGTTCAAGGCACGTGTGGAATCTGGAAGAGCAGACACGTGACACTCTCATCCCCACCAAAAATCCTGGACCACCCCTTGACATCAGACACTGCCCGCCACCGGCCCTTGTGCCCCTCTGCAGTGGGTCAGCCTCCTGCTTCCTAACACATCAGCTGCTCCCGTCACACCACCCATCATGCATTCATTCAACAAACATTTATCAACTGCCTACTGAGCACCCTGCATTCTCAGGGGCTGGGGAGGCGGCAGGGAATGTGATGAAGGTCCTGCCTGCGTGGGGCTGATGCTGAGACGGGGGATTCAGATGGTAAACAAGCAGACAACTCAGTAATACCATTTCAGCAATGGAAGACTGCCACGGGGAAACGAAGCCAGTGGAGGAGGCAGAATGACGGCTGCTTTAAGGAGGGGTGGTCCGCAAGGGCCTCTCAGGGGAGGTGGTATTTGAGCTGAGGCCGGAAATAAGGGAAGGACCGAATCCTACAGAAGAGAGCGCCAGGCCTGCCAAACAGCAAGTGCAAAGGCCCTGAGGCAGGGATGAGAACTGCTGTTGAGGACCAGCAAAGCGTCAGTGTGGCTGCAGCAGGGGCTCCACGTGGTGGGGGGTAGCTGGTGAGGGCAAATTGGGGCCAAGCACAAGGAGTGGGTGTGTTAGTCCCCGCGGTACGAGGACCTGCTGTGAGCCAGGAGGTTTTGAGGAGGGATGTTCTAACAGAGTCCCTCGGGCTGCTGCAAGGAGAAAGGGTTGTGGGGTGAGAGGGCCGGCGGGGGGCCAGGGTTAGGGTTGCGGGGGGCGTGGGAGAGGGTCCGCTTCCTCTGGGGGAAGATGCTGCTGCGGGACACGTGGGTGGGGCCGAGGCCCACCATCCACAGGGCAGAGAACCAGCAACGAGGCCCAGAGCGCCATCCACGCTCCGCGGGCCGGCAACTCCCAAGGGGCAGGGATGTCCGGGGGTGAGCAGGTGCATGCGTGTCTGTGCACGTGTCTTTCTGTGTGTGTGTGCAGGTACACGTGCCTGCGTGTGTGTGGAGGGGGTCTCTGCACACGCGACTGACTAGCGTGCGTGTGTCTGTGTGACACGCGTCTGTGTCCCTGTACACGTGTCTGTGCATGCATGTGTGTGTGCACATGCGTGTCTGTGCTCTTGTGTTGAGTGCTCACCAGGCCAGTCTGGACCCCAAGGCTCCTCAGAAGCCCACCCCCCAATGACACGGGCCCCCAGCTATAGAGTGCCTCAGCACGGCGCCTGGCGTGCACGTGCGTGTCTGTGTGTGTGAGAGACACCGTGTGTCCCCTTGGCCTCCCCAGGCCCACAGCCATCTGTCTGCCCCCCGCTGCTCTCGGCCATTTGAGCCGCGGGGGGCGCCCCCCTCCCCGGCTGGAGAGCCAGATGGCAGGAATCGAGGCCTCGTCTGCTCAGAGGAGGCCGTGCCGGGGCTGCAGCCCCTCCCTGCGCCCGGCCACCTGGGTCACGGGGCAGTTGCCCCCCTCATGCTTGGCGCCTCCTGGCTGTCCTGACCCCTGTCCCCGGGCCCCACCGTGAGTGGCCTTTTGCCACCACCGCATAAATCACCGTCCAGGTCAGGGCCGGGTGAGGGGGCAGGGCCGGGAGGGCACAGCCGGGGCCCACAGAGGGGCCACCAGGGGCCTCCAGCCTCGCCGTGGCTTCGGGTGATCTCGCTGACCCCGCTGCACGGGCAGGGCGCCTCTGATCACAGGGCCCTGGGTCCGCGGCGCAGACCAACACCTGCCCAGGTGGCCCACGTGCACAGCAGACAAGAGGCCACCCTGGGTGGCCCTCAGCAGCTGCCGATCCCCAAGTCTCCACTCTGCACACTGCGCCACACGGGGAGCGGGGCAGTGTCCACAGACCCGTGTGCAGCTGCATGACCTCGGCCCCACGTGTCTTCGCGCCAGCTTTATTCCAGGTTCCCTGATGGTCTTCAAAGCAGCTGTCAGTCATTTTCGAAGTCATTCAACAAACAGAGGCGGCAGAGGCTGTGGCTGGATGCTCACGCTCTGAAACCAGCAGCGTAGTTTGAATCCTGGTATCCCCCCTGCCGCTTGCCAGAGCTTGGGCAAACCACTCGGCTGCCGTGGGCCTCAGTTTCCCCATCTGTAGCAGGGGTGGCGGCACCTCATGAGGGTTAAAGGGGGCAGTGCGCCCAACGGCCGTCACCCAGCAGGGCCTCACATGGGGCGCAGCTGCTGTCACTACCCATTAAGGACCCGAGCGGCCCGGGCTTCCAGTGGGAGCTGGGCGAGGGCACGCCCCCCGCCCACCCTGGAGACCCTTCACCCCAAAAGGAGGAGTGAAGATCCAGAGAACACGAGCTGGTGATCCCGTGGGGTCCCTCAGGCCGGGCTCACGCACACACAGCATTCATTCACTCACTCACTCATCCACTCACTCACTCACTCGCTCATCCACTCACTCACTCGCTCATCCACTCACACATTCAGTCCCTCCCTCCCTCCCTCCTTACAGGAATTTCACAGAGTGCCCACTGTGCGTCAGGCCCCTTGTGGGAGACACAGAGAGGAGGGGAGTGTGGAGCAGGGGCTCCAGTCAGATGGGGGAGGCAGAGGCAAAACACGGGCTCCCATTCCCGCAGACCCACAGAAAGGTCGGCAGCGTCCAGGGTGCTGAGAACAGAATCCTCCCAGCGCCAAGCCTGGGACAGCTTCCCAGGGAGCAGACGCTGAGGCTGCTATTGCGTGGTGACAATAGTACTAAGAGGAACTATTATTTACTGGGTGTTCGCTCCGTTCCAGCGTTTACACCCATAACTGACTTAATCCCACACAATCCTATGATGTGAGGCAGTACTATTATGAGAGAAAAATGGAGGCTCAGAGAGGTTCAGCATCTTGCCCAAGACCACACAGCTAAAGGGTCTGGGGAGGATTCCAACCCAGAGACAGTCCAGCCACTGAGCAAACATCCTGCTGGCTCCAGGGGTGGCATCCAGCTTCCTCGCCCTCCCACCCAACTCCTTGACACCCCCCCCCCACCCGACAGCAGGAAGGAAGGGAGCCAAGAGCAATTTATTTGACAGGTGGGGAAAAGGGCCCAGAGAGGGCACGGGATGGCCTGGAGTGACAGGTAGCAGCAGCGCTGGGTCGGAACCCAGACCTCCTCCTCGGCTCTGATCCCAGACTGACGCTGCTGCGGCCCCCCAAACCCCCCCCCCACCCCCTTCCCGGCTGGGGCCCACTGAGCTGTGCGAACAGGCAGCGCCCCCTCCCCGGGGGCGGTGTGGGTGCCTGCTCCCTGGAGGGCATTATTTCCTTATTCCTCCTCCCTGGCACCATACGGCAGCCTCCTGGTCCAGCAGGAGGCCGCGGGTCCTGGCAACATCAGGCTTTCTAGAAATAAAAATGAGGAGGGGAAAAAACCCTTTCCAGGAGCCCGGTTCTCCTATTTACATGTAAAAAGGTCTCCTCGGCGCGCCCCGCCCCTCCCCCACTTCCTCTGGGGGCGGGGGGGTGGGGGGTGGGGGATGGGGGGGATTGTTCGGAGGGCGCGCAGGGGGCCTCTGTGACCCCAGGCGCCTCCTCGGGAGCCAGGCGGAGGCGTCCGCCGGGAGGGAGATCAGATGGCCGAGGAGGGGGCGGGGGACGCTGCCTCTTCGCCCCCCTACAATAGGAAATTTCATGGGTGTGGCAACATGTGAGCCCGGCCGGCTGCGCCCGAGGCCCCCGCCCCCGCCATCTGCTCCGGGGCCAAAAGTCGCTGGGAGGGGTGGGGGCGCTGCTGAGGGCTCGCTGCGCCGACCTCGGCGCTCACCTCCCCGCCCACCCCCACTGTCCCCAAGCAGCTGTCTCCTGCTGATGAGGAGGGGGTCGCTCCGGCCGCCCACCGGGGAGGGGCCTGCGGGTGGGGGTGGGGGAGGTGGGGGGCCAGGGGCGGGGCCCAAAGCCCAGCCCCCTCGCAGGCCCGCGGGCTCCCTCCCGCCCCAGGAAGACGGCAGCGTGGGGGTCCCAGCGCGGGAACCAGGCGCCAGGCCAGCGGGGCCCCTGCCAGGCAGCCGTCTCGCCCCCTCGGCGGGGAGGCCGGCGCCCACGGGCCCTCCGGGGTTTGGGCCGCGCCCAGCTGGCCAGCCCGGGGCTGGAGCTGGCTGCCGGGGAGTCCCCGGGAGGCCAAGTCCTTCCCCCACCGCTTCATGTCTCGCCCCCATCCAAGAAAGGAGGCCCCATCTAATGAGGACCCCGTAGGGGGCCCAGCGGCTGCGCCTTCTAGACAAGGAGCTGCCCCAGTCACATAAAAGGTGAACCCAGCCCCCACCCCCAGCAGCCGGCTTTGATGTCCCCATTCCGTGGCAAGCTGGAGCTGTAAATGCTCCCGCTGACAAAATCGCACTAGAGTGTCAACGACTGAGCTGAGGGCCCAGCCAGAACTCTGGGCTAGCACGGGCAGAGCCAATTAGCAGCTGTGTGGCCTGAAGTCAGTGTCTTGAGATCTCTGGGCAGTTTCCCTCTCTGCAAACTCAGGATAAGTAAAACTACGTTGCACAACACAAGTATGCTGACACCCTCACGGAAAGCTTTCCCAAGCACAGAGGAGGCAAGGAGAGGAGTTAAAGGGGAGAGGGAGGGCGTGGGAGTTCAAACAGCCCCATAACCCAGGCTCCTGGCCCCTCCCCCCGAGGGCTGCATGGGCCGCGTGGACCAACAGAGCTTGAGGCAGTTTCGAAAGCACACCCCTGAGATTCAGAGCCCAGGAGCCCCAGACCCGGCCCGTCCCCTGGGGCAGCTGGGGACACCAAAGGCTCGGGCCTCGAGCCCATGACCTGGCGTGGAGGAGGGTGGCCCCGTGCCACTGGCTGGTGTGTGAGCCAAGCACACACACGTGACCGCCCTCGGCTTCCTGCCCCAGGGAAATGGGGCCCCCAGCACCCACTCTGCAGTGAGAAGTCTCAGCGGGGTCTGGGCTCTGGTCAGACCTCAGTCCAGCCCCCTCACTGCACAGAGGAGGACCGAGGCAGGCACAGGAAGGGACAGTGGGAACTGAGTGGGCGTTCAGGACAGGGAACCAGGCCTCCCCCTGTTACTGGACCATCCTACACAGCCTCTCTCCTGCTTCCCCCCCCAGATACACCATTAAGCCCAGATGACCCCCCCCCAAGACCTCCTGAAGCGGCTGGAGGGGTTGGGGGGTTGGGGCAGAGGGAAAGGCCCTCCCACAATGCGCATCCCAGAACCAGGGCCTGAGCACCTGCTGTGGGGGCTCTGACAGATCGAGGGCACAGGCCTGGCACACACACGGCCCCCAGGAATTTCCACTGCCCTGGCTGGCGTGGGGAGGTCGGGGGCTGGGCAGAGGGACCACCCAGACCAGGCCCGTCCTGAGAAGGCTGCTGGGGAGCGTATGCCTCCCGCCTGTGTGTGGCCCCAGGTTCCAAACATCCTGGCCCTGCTGCCAGCCCCGGACGCGGACAGGGATGGGGGGCCCTCCGTGAGGCGCCACCAGCCACATAATTTGCAAAATGAAAATGGAGGGCCCCTCGTTCAAAAAGTGTCGAGTGTCAAGATGGCACCATCAGAACGTGAAACCATGCGTGGACCCCATGCGACTGTGTGGGTCACCTGCCCGGCCTGTGAAGCCCCCTGCTGTAGGGTCAGGGAGGAGGGGGTGGGAAGGGCTGCGACCACACAGACCCCCCCCCCCCACAGGAAAGGGCAGAGATGGGCAAGGACAGCGCCCAGCCAGTCTCACCCTTTGGCTCTCACACTTCCTAACTGTGTGGCCTTGGGCAAATAACTCGATCTCTCTGTGCCTCAGTTTCCTTATCTGTAAAATGCAGATCATAATAGCTCCTTCCTCACTGGCTTGTTTGGGAATGAAAGGAGCTACACACACATGGAAGAGCTGGCACAGAGTAAACACGATGTGGATCTTATTAATTTTTATTACTATAATCTCTGTTATTATTGTTATTATTGGTCCCTTCCCTAGTGACCCCCGGATCACACACTAGATGGTGCTCACAGAGCAGGAGGGAACCAGCCATGGCATGTTCTCTGGGAGCCATATTACATCATAGGAATGAGGCGGGGGTTCCCAACTCTGCTGTTAATAAATCCCGTGACTGTGGCAAATCCCATCCCCTCTCAGAGTCTCGGTTTCTTCCTTGGCACAGAGAGGGGTTGGGCCATGGTCCTTCAAGCTGACCCCATAGAATTTCTGCTCAGGCTCATCCCTTTTCACCAGGAAAATGAGGAATTATGGCTCTTCCTTCCCCTGACAGGACAGAGATTTCTTTCCTTCCATTTAGTCATCTAACCAATATCCATCCATCCATCCATCCAACCCGCTTCCATCCAGCTATCCATCCAATATCCATCCATCCAACATCCATTGATCCATCCAACCATTCATCCATTCATGGTCCAACATCCACTACATACATATGTCTGAACATCCATCCCTCCATTCATTTATCCAATTCCATGCAAGTATCCATCCATCCAGCATCCACCCAATCATCCATCCATCCATCCATCCATCCACCCATCCACCCATCCATCTATCCATCTATCCACCACCATCCACCCATCCATCCATCCATCCACCCATCCATCTATCCATCTATCCACCACCATCCACCCATCCATCCATCCATCCACCCATCCATCCACCCATCCATCCATCCACCCATCCATCTATCCATCTATCCACCACCCATCCACCCATCCATCCATCCATCCACCCATCACCCATCCACCCATCCATCCACCCGTCCATCCACCCATCCATCCATCCACCCATCCATCTATCCATCCATCCATGTATCTGTCAACCATCCATCCATCCATCCATCCATCCATCAACCATCCATCCATCCATCCATCCACCCACCCATCCATCCACCCATCCATCCATCACTCATCCATCTATCCATCCATCCACCCATCCATCATCCACCCACCCATCCATCCATCCACCCACCCATCCATCACCCACTCAGCCCACATGTTGTCAGAGAGACATATTGGCGCCAAGCAGAAGGGCCCCAAACCTGTTAGGAATCTACAGAGTGGGCAGCAGCGGGCCCAGGGGTGGCCAGCGATCACGGTCAATGGTGTACACTTGCTTCTCTCTCTAAGGCTGGCAGAGGGCAAGGGAGGTGACTTGAGAGTGAGAACAATAAAAGGGACCCCAGGATTGAGGTCAGACCAACCTGAGCTCAGTCAAATCGCAGTTCTGCCTTCACGCCTGGTCAGCTGACCCAGGCGGCTGAACCCCCCTGGGTGTCAGATTTTTTGTCTGTAAAATGGGCTCAAGAGCTGCCTCGTTAGGGTTTTGTGCAGACCAAAGGGAACAAAATGACAGTATAAACCAAGCCAGAGAATGTATTTGACCCAAGGCGGACTGGATGACTTGCTCACTCCTCGCAGCCCGCCATCAATAACAGCGCCTTCCCGGGCCGGTGCCTCAGCCTCCCTGAGCCCTGGAGCCCCCAGAACCTCCAGACCCCCTTCCATTTTCCCCAGAAGGGTCTCTGGGGGGACTTATCACCCTCTGGGCCCCAGAGCGGACCTGAAGAAGCACAGGATAAAAAATGGGGACCTTCCAGGGCCAGCCCCATGGCCTAGAGGTCAACTTCTGTGTACTTGCTTCAACAGCTGGGGTTCAGTTCCCAGGCATGATGGTGCAGTCGTCGGTGGTGATGTTGTGACAGCATCCCACATACGAAATAGAGAAAGACTGGCAACAGATCTTAGCACAGGGACAATCTTCCTCAGCAGAAAAAAAGATAAAAATAAAAGTGAAAATGGGGGCCTTCCATCCACGATGTGATGGCTCTAGACATCTGGGACACCAAGCTCAATATGCACCTGTCAGACAGACCTAGGTTCGAATCCTGGCTCCGTCACCAACTGTGAGTCTGGGACCTGCTACTTCAATGGTCCCAGCCTCAGTTTCCCTGTGTATGAACAGGGGCGCTTTAGGCATGTTGGAAGCATTGCAGAGAACGACTGGAAAACGCCCGACCCAGAATGGTCCCTCCATAAACACCTGTTATCATTAGAAATGGGATTCGGGGGGCTGGCCCCGTGGCCGAGTGGTTAGGGTCACGTGCTCTGCTTCGGTGGCCTGGGGTTTCACTGGTTTGGATCCTGGGCGCGGACATGGCACCGCTCACCAGGCCATGCTGAGGCGGCGTCCCACATGCCACAACCAGAAGGACCCACAACTAGAATATACAACTGTGTACTAGGGGGATTTGGGGAGAAGAAGAAAAAAAAAGAAATGGGATTTGGGAAACTGGAAACGCACAAAGGGTCTAAGAGCTGAGGCGGTGTCTACCTGCCACGTTGCACGACTACACACACGTGTGACACACGTCTACAAAATGTGCACAAGACACAACATACGGATGTGTGGGCGAGGCATAGAAGGGAACACGCAAAGGACCGCGTGGCGTTGCCGTGCTCTGGGATGCGCAGCCCGGTGCTCGGGCACCTGGGAGACGGCAGAAGGCGCAGGATGCTGAACCCGGGTCTGAGGTTCAAGCTGCCAGCGCCTCCCTCCCACCGGCCTCTACCTGCCTGGGGGAATGACGCAGCCAAGAATCCCCACCTCAGGGAGCATCCACTTCCCTGCAGACTTGACTTGGTGTTTCAGGCGCATCCTCAGTTCCCTACAGTCACCCCATGGAGGGGATGGCTGTGTGCGGGCTGCCACCCTCCCGCCTCCCCCCTGTCTGGGCGTGCCCGACGGCGGAGTCTTCTGGAAGCACTGCAATCCGTTCTGCATGCTTAGAACCTCGTCTTATGACACTGAAGGGCTTTATTAATAGCCTATTAGTGGGTAATTCATGCATTTTGATGAGAAATCATCTAATGGTAGTTTATGGGGGAGGAGGGTTGGGGGGGCGTGGAGTGGGGGTGTCACCTCCAATTTGCTTCCCAGCACCTGCCCGGGGGACGACGACACCACCAGGTCCCGCTGGGCGGCCTGTCTGCGAGGCCTGACCCGCCACTCATTAATCTTGATGAGTTTTCTGCTGAGTGTTCTTCCAGGGCCTTCAAACCGCTCGCTAATTGCAATTTATCACTTACAGAAACAGATGTGGGGACAATGGGACGGGGAAGGCTGGAGGCCTGATGAAGCTGTCAGGAGAGGGCGCGGGCGGCTAGGGGCACAGGGGGCCCGGACACCCTCTGGGCGGTGGGTGCTTAGGGTGCCAGGCCATCCCCTCCTGCCCGGGTGGGCTCGCAGTGGGGACGGAAGGCAGGGCCCCTCTGGGATGGCAGGTCACGGCCAAGAGTCAGAGGGGACCCAGGAGGAAGACCCCACCCCCACCCCCGGAGGCCAATTTCCAGCCCTGATCTGATTCCCCAAAGGATCAGATGGGGCCAGCGGGCATTTGGATGAGAGAAGCCGGCACTGTGAACGCAGCCTGCCTGCGTAGGCGGCTGGGGGTTCGTGTGGTTTTCGCCCTGCGGTAACATGAGAATTGTATACTCACATTAGTTGCCAACATTTAAGAGTCAGATTTGACAGAAAAATCTGGACTTCTGGCTTCTCTAGAAAAATACAAAGATTCTGCCATGAGCCATCTTGCAGCAACAATCGGCTGTAACTGAGCAAGCCGTCCCCGGCGAACGGGGCCAAGCGCCAGATTGGGCCAAGGACCCTCCTCGCACCCCTGGCGGCTTCTGCCTACCCCCCAGTTCCTGTGCATTCCTGACCTGGCCACCCCGCCAGCCGGGGCCGAGAGCCTCTGCGATTCTGAGCCAAGTTCAGGGTTTGAACACGGGACGGAAGTCCACCTCTGGAGGTGGGGGTTTCCACCTTAGCAGCACAGGAGAATCTCTGGGGGGCTTTTAGAAATCCTCCTGCCCAGCGCCCTCTGGGAGGCCTGGGGTGTTCTGTGTCCATGGTTCTCCAAGGGGGGTGGTCTCTGAGCAGAACAGCATCTCCTGGGAGCTGGTTAGAAATGCAGATTCTCAGGCCCTGCCCTGGGTCAGAGTCACAGACCCTGGGTCCAGGGCTGGCAATCGGTGTCTGAAGGAGCCCCCCACCCGGCGGCCCCCCACTGAGAACGGCTGTTCTGGATCCTGACCTGGGCGGAGATCACACTATGCATCAATGAGAATTCCCCAGCCGCACACTTGAGACGAACATGCTTGATGCCACATCTCCCAACCCGGATTGCACCCTGGGCTGATGGAGCCAGCACCCCCAGGGTGGCAGCCAGGGGTCTGTATTTTGTAACGTTCCCCAGGTGACCACTGCGTGGAGCCCAGGCTGAGAGCCACTGTGTGGCCAATGCTCGCTCTCCTCCTCCCTGGCCCGGCCAGGCGTCCCAGTGCAGTGGAAGGATGCAGGCGGCATGGCCATTGACTCACCAGCCAGGATCCCTCCGCCGCCCTCCCAGCGCAGGTCCTGCCTAGGTCCCTCCCGGCTCCGCCAAGCTGGTCCTGCCAAGCTGAGTGACCTCGGGCAGGCTGCCTGACCTCTCTGGGTGGGCTTCTCCCCTCACCCATGAACTGGGCATTACCACCACCGCCAGGAGGCTCTCCCTGGTTTGTCTATCGGTGTGCGTCTTACTGCTCCCACCACTGTGGGGCTAGATTCCGTCCTTCCCCAGAGGTCTGCGCCTGTTTCCTCATCCATGAGGTGGGCTTCCTGCTCCACGAGGTTGTGGAGACTAAAGGAAGTCACCCGCAAGCCTCCCTGCCCGCGCCTGGTGCCCTGTGGGTGCTTGGACACGGCTAGACGTGGTGGTGAGGATCCCGCCCCGCAGCTGGTGCAGAGCTGGGCTCCGACCAGGCTCCTGATCTGTTCACGGAGGACCCGGAGACGAAGAGACGAGAGTGAATGAACACAATCTGCCAACAGTTGCTCGCTACACTGGATTTACTGCACACCTGCCGTCTGCCTGCCCTGTTCCCCGCCCTGGGCAGAGCGCCCCCAAGGACACAAGTCCCTGGTGCAGCTAACAGTCCCGCAGAGACACAGACAATAAGTAAATACACACATCCATGTGTACGTGAGCTGTGACACAGAGCTCTGGAGAAGAAAAGAGCAGGGATGGTGGGTAGAGAGCCCCGAGGGGTAGGGGGGAGGGAGGCCTCAGGAGGCTATGAACCATGCAGATACGTGTGAGTGGGAAGAGTGTTCAAGGCAGTGAAACAGCAGGTGCAAAGGCCCAGGGGCAGGTCTGAGGACCAGGGAGAATGCCTGGACCATGCCGTGACAGATGGTGATCATGGGCCTGGCGCTGCGGGCTGTCCTCTGAGGGGGCCCCAGATGCAGGTTCAGGGTGGGGGTCGTGTGTCATGGGCAGGCGTGTGTGTCCTGGGCTATGTCTCAACTCATCTGACTCCACGTGTTCCCTTTGCAGGTCTAGATTGCAGAAACGCCGGTGCCCACGGGTGTCTGCCCCCTTGTGTGGTTTTGGAAATTAGGCAGCGTGTCAGGTCTGTGTGTACTTGGGTCTGAGTGTGTATCATGTGTGGGCTTAAAGCCGTGGCGTGTTACGTATGTGCACAGAAATGGCACGGGCAGAATCCACTCACCCTGTGATGTCTGGCTCGTGGGCGGGGATGAGGCAGGGTGGACAGCCCCACAGCTCCACTTCCCGGGGAGCAAACTGAGGCTCCAAGGTCACCCGGCAGGGAGGGGAGCAGTCGGGGTTCAAGCCAAAGTCTAGGGGACACCCCACACCCACGTTCTATCCCGCCCCTGGCCTCTTCTTCATGCACTTATCACTAGAAAACACAGGACGCAGTTGTTTGAGCCAGCAGAAGCAGGCTAAAGCAGGGCGATTCAGCACCCTTCCAGGGACTGCAGACGTCTCAGGCCACAGGCATATTTTCCTTCCTTCCCTCCTTCCTCCCTCCTTCTTTCCTTCCTTCCTTCCTTTCCTCCACATCCATCCATACATCAAACTATCATCCATCCACGCCTCCTTCCTCCATCCATTCGTCCTCCATCCATCCATCCATCCTTCCACCCATCCGTCATCCATTTCCCACAAATTCTTAGTGACTAAAAGTGTAGATTCTGGACCAGGACTGTCTGAAGTTTGAATCGCGGTCCTGCCGCTGACTAGCTGAGCAACTGTGGGCTGGTAACCTCATGCTCCATGCCTCAGTTTCCCTATCTATAAGAAGGGATAGATCCAGAAGACATTATCTATAGAACGTTAGCCTGAGGAGGTTGCAGTACAGGAAGTTCTGACTTCCACTCGCCTCTTACTGCTGTGGGTTCTGGGTCAAGATCAAAGTCTCTTCACCTCTGTGCCTCAGTCTCCCCATCAGTCATCTGGGAACAAAGTTACTCCTTTCTGGCATGAAGAGGCGGAGGAGATACGACTGCCCAGCACTGCTTGATAAACGGGGGCTGTCCTGATTTTAGGAAGGTGAGAAGGGCAGGCTGGCGTGGCAAGCCTTGAGAGGCAGAGTGGAAGTGTGTGGGTGACAGCATCTTTTATGGCCCCTCGTCCCTGCAGCTCAGTATCTCCCAGGAGGTGCAGCTCCCCCCCAAGAGTGCCCAGCAGGAAGATACAGCGCCCCTTCACCCCCACAAGGTTTGCTTTGGCCCATGAGCATCGCCCCGTGAGTCCTCCCTCCAGCTTCTGCGTCCTCCCCACACTCCCGGCACCCGCCCAGCTATACCCCCTCCTCCGAGGTCTGGCTCCTAGCTCCGTGGGTCCCTCCTCCGCCGGGCGTCTGGCTTCTAGCAACCCCAACCTCGTCCCTGGCCTGGGGGGGTGCACTGTTTCCTGCAGTTGCCACCATCTCTGTTACCTGTGTGCCCCCTCGGCCTTTTCAGTCCTCCCACACCTGCTGCACCGATACCGTGCTTTAAATTCTCTGTTGAAATACCCCGTGTGGTTTCTGTTTTCTGGCTGGCCCCTGACTGAGACAGCACAGAACAGGCAGCTGTTCAACAGCTGTGACGACACGGGAGCAGCCAGGGACACGGGGCGCCGCTGAGCCCCCACCCCAGAGCACCAAGGGAGGGCCCATGGGAGCCCTGGGCACACGGCCGGGGTCCCGCAGCCCAGCCCAGCCCCCTGGGGTGTGCTGCCCGCTTCGGCTGGCCCCGCTGTCCTCCGGGATGAAAGCCTGCTCCAGCTGCCTGATGTGAGGCAGAGGCTGTGCCTGCCACCGGAGGAGGCCCCGACACGTGTTAAAATAAATATTCTGCAAATATGATGTTCCATATGTATGACTTCGTGGGGTGACGATTTTCCTACTGATCGCTGTAAGTGACAGCTGTGCAGGGAGCGCTGGAAACACGGGCTCAGGCGGCCCTCACCGTGCCACGCGGCGGGGTGGCGAGGGGGGCACCAGGGCGCAGGAGCATCTGGCGACTCGGGCTGCGCGAGGAGCCGACGCCTGTCAGCGCTCGATGCGGGCGCATTAGCGATTCCAAGGGACGGATGGAGCAGGTGTTCCCAAGCAGCCTGTTCGTGATAATCACTTTTAGATTGTTTTAAAGTATTTAAGCAAGATCCTGGAGGGCTGCAGGGAAGGGAGAGGCGGGGCTGGCGGTGGGCCGGCCCCCCAGGCCAGCCTCCGGCTGTGCAGGGGTGGGCAAGGGAGGGCCAGACCACGTGACCCAAGTGGAGCCCAGCAGCCGGGGCTCAGTGTGCGGCTTGTACCAAGGGGTCTGGCTGGGCAAGCGTTAAAACGTTGCCGTGCTTCTATCCTGCGGCCCCCGGCCCCAGCAGGCTGCTTCCAGAAGGCCTGGTGTCTCGCCTGGAAACCCCTGGTCTCCCCATGACCCGTGATGAATGGCAGGCCGTGGGCAGAACAGGAGAAAGATCCTGACGTGGCATCTCAGGCTTGACTTCTGACAGGGAGAGCTGGCCCCTGGCACCGGGAGGGCTGGGGCCTTGGGGCCACTGCCCCACCCACTGCTGAGAACACGCAGAGGGACTTCATTAAGTCCTCCCTGAATGAATGAATGAGTGAATGAATGAATGAGTGAGGGAGTGAATGGACGAATGGGGACCGTTGTCATCAGGGACACAAGTTGCTGCTCCTCTGGCTCCTTTGAGGCCCTGGAATAGTCCTCATCTGAATCAGCCATGCCTCCAGCAGCATGCTGCTGCCCGGGTGGGAGGACAGATGGACCAACCGACAGACAGACTGACAGATGCCCACTCGCCACAGTCCTGTCGCTTGGCAGAGGCAGGATGCCACCCCCCCTGCCCCCTCTGCCCGGCACCATGACCCCTGTCCTGATCTACTCTCTTTTGTTCACACCCCCTCTCAAAACCTGGGGATCAGAGTCCCCCCGTCAGGGTGGGGGATGGGGGCCGACAGCACTTCCCAAGTGTGTGCTGAGGCTGGCTCGCCCCAGACCCCCAGGGGCCAGCGGCTGGAAACTGCTGCTGGTGGGACTCTGCCTGTGTCTCTAGGTATAGCAGAAGGTGACCCCACTCCAGGAGGAGTGGCTCAGGCCTGGAGCCCTGGGCAGTGCTGGGGGCCAGGTGGGCACCCCCTGGCGAGCGTGACCCCAGCGCCTGGCCTGTGGGAGCGGGGAGGCAAAGGCCTGGTTTTGCCACTGCTCAGGGAGGCTGTCCACGCGGGGCTGGAAATGGCTCCCCAGCCTGACTCGGTTTTGCTCCTCTCTGCAGAGAAAGGCCCCTTCTGGCCATTTCCAGCCCAACGGGACATGTTCACTCCTCCGGGGCACCTCACACGATTGGGATTCTGGTTCCTGCATAACTGCCTCTGCCCCACCTTGCCCTCTGTGGTGTTTGCCCAGGCAGCACCTGGGGCCAGCCGCACCTGAATGCCCCCCTTGGGCAGGGATCAGAGGGCCCGGGGCTGGGAGCAGTGGTGTTTACAGCTGCTATTTAAAATCCAGGCAAGTTCAATATTAGCTCTGGGGTTTGTGCAATCTGTTGCCAAGAGAAAGCAGCCAGGCGGGAGAGTGAGGTGCCCTGCCCTGCCCGGCTGGAGCCCGGAGGGGCCAGGCCTGGTTAATGAGCAGCCAGCAAGCTCCACCACAGCTCGCTTGCCAGGGTCTACGGAGCCCAACCCAGGGCAGCAGTGCTCCATCCTGGGGGGAACCAGAAAGCCTCCCTCCCACCCCACTCAGCACAGCGGTCCACTGCTGAGTGGGCCCCCCAGGCGGTGGGTGACCTGCCCCGGCTCCTCCATGGCCTCATCCCCTCTCCCAGACTCCCCGACTCCAGCCTCAAAGGTATGCAAGCACACGTCCACCTCAGGGCCTTTGCACCTGGGGTGCCCTCTGCCTGGACGGCTCCTCCTCCTCACCTTCAGGCTAAGATGTCACCTCCTGCAACCACAGCCCCCCCCACCCCCTCACCCCCGCCCCGCTTCACTGTTTCCATAGATCTTATCATACCCGCCTGGTGTCAGGTATTCGTTTGTGCATACATGTACTTTCTACTATGCCCCACGCCCCTCCGTGAGGGCAGGGTCCTTGTCTGCCTTTAAAAAGTTTTCTTGGCTAGAACAGCGCCAGGCACAGAGTGGCTGTTCAATAAACAGCTGTGCAAGGGGCCTGAACTCCTCGCCCAGTGCTCCTCCATCCTCAGCGCACGCCACCCCCCATCCCAGGGCTCCCCCATCGTGGGCCTCCCGGGGCGGAGCCGACATCCCTCATTTAGCGCTCCGTGGGGGCGCCCCCAGCTCCCTCCCCGCGGGGCCTCTGACTGTCAGCCTCGCGGGAGCCGCCCCGTGGTGCGTGCGTGCGCGGGAGGATCCTGACAGCCGGGGGCGGAATTTATCTTTTATTCATGCCAGGAGCGGAAACGGGATTGTGTCTGCAGCAAAGTCACTTAACCCATTAGAAGAAGCTGCCGCAGCAGCGCAGCCCTGGGTGGGGGAGGCGGGGCCGCGGTGGGGGGTCCGGGGGGCGGATGCACCCGGGGGTCTGCTGGGCGCGCGGGTCCACGCACGGGGCGCGTGGTCCAGGCCCAGCTCCCCGACGCTGGGCGACCCCTGTAACTCGGTTCTGCACCTTTTCCAAGACCACACGGGAAGGGCGCCCCCTGGAGGTGTCCGGCGAGGAGGACCGAGGATGCGATAAAAACGCCCACGGGGGGGGGGGGCGGGCGCTACCGGGACCGAGGGGGCGGTGCCTGGCCCGGAGGAAGCTTTGATGAATATTAGGCATTCTTGGTTCTTTTAGGAAGAAAGCCCTCGAGTCAGGGCCCCAGGAGGCCACTCTCTCTGCCTCCAGGGCTGGAGAAGCAGGTGGGATAAAGAGCGATGCCCTGCAGCTAACACCGCACACAGGGGCGCGCGCCCATGCACAGACACACAGGTAGAGACCAGCACAGGGCCGGTTTTGTGAAACCTTCCTTTCTTCCCTGCCTGGTCAGAAAGTAGCCAAGCAGCTGTTTGTTGAATGAATAAGTGATGAGCTGCTGTTTGAGACCTGGCTCTACACCCTGCTGTCTCTGAGCCCAGGACTGGAGGGCCTCCTCGGGCTCAGGGTCCTGGGCTGTCCCGTGGGGAGATTCACCCCACCCCATCACAGGCTGCTCCAGGCTGCTCCAGGCCAGGATTAAATGAGATGATACAGAAAAAGCATTGCAGGGCCGGTGGAATCAGAACCCCCTGTGCATCTCGGGCCAGGCCCTGCCCCTCTCTGCGCCTCAGCTTCTCGTTAAATGAGGGGGTGGAGCCCAGGCCCCGCTTGCTGTGCTCTTTTGTGGGGTGCATCTCCCAGGGCTGGGTGAGAATCTGGGTGACCTTCGGAAAGCAGGCACCTGGCAGGATGCCCTGGGCCCCCAACCTCCCACCATCTGGGGCCAGGGTCAGAGTCCCTGTCGGACACCTCCGTCCTGTGCCCCGATGGCTGGGGACATCGTCCAGGAGAGACCAGGGCCTCCCCTGGCACCCGCAGCCCGAACGCCTTCCCAGTGTTCCTCATTTCGCAGATACTCCCGTGCGCTCGGCGCTGGGCCCCGTTCTCAACACCCCACATGTGTCAGCTCTGCTCCCCCAGCGAGCCCTGCGGGAGGCGCTGCTCCTATTCCCACTTGACAGAAGAGGAAACTGAGGCCCAGGGGGGCAGGGGACACCACCAAAGTGGCTGGGACACGGCGGCCAGCCTCCAGGATGCCCCCTGCAGGGCGGGCGCCTCACTGGGGGGGAGGGTGGTGCACAGCTCCAACGGCCGCATCGGGGATGTCGCCCCTGGTGGAGGCCTGTGACACTGCCGCTCTGGGCGGCCCTAAGCCACCTGCCTCTGACCCCCTTATCCTCTGGCAACGCTGACCGATCACGGTTGTGGGGGAGCATCGTGAGCTCCCAGACTCGGCCCCGCCTTGGGTCACCGGGGACCCAATCGGCCAGCCACGGGAGGCGTGCTGGGCAGGACACAGAGGGCCCGCAGGCCCAGGTGGGTCAGCGAGTACAGGTGAGGGGTCTCAGTCCTGGAACAAGCGGGGGCTCCCATCGCAGGGGGACGCGTCCTCCCCGGTTCCCTCTGGGCCCCCGTGGGGGCTTCCCGGGGCTGCCCTGACAGGGTACCCTAGACTGGGTGGCTCCCACAGCAGGAATCTAGTCTTCGCAGTCTGGAGGCTGGAAGCCGAGCTCAGGTGTGGGCAGTGCCGCGCCCGGAGGGTCCTCCTGCCTCTTCCGGCTCCTGGGGGCTGCTGGCAGCCCCGGCTGCTCCCCGTGCCTTCTTATGGGGACACACTCCTTGTTTTAAGGCCACTCTACTCCAGTGTGACCTCGTCTGAACTGCTGACATCTGCACAAACCCTATTTCCAAACGGAGTCTCATGCTCAGGTTCTGGGTGGACACGCACCTTGGGGGGACACCATCCAACCCAGCACAGCCCCACAGTCAGCAACGACTCGGGTCCCGGCTGGCCTCCCAACCCCAGCGCCCAAGGCCTTGCGTGATCCAGCCCCCGTGGCTCCCTGCAGCTGTGTCTGCTTCCCGCCACTGGCATCAGCCTCTGCCCCGGCCACCTGGAGATCTGCAGGGCTGTCCCCCACACCCCCACATTCACGCTGTTTCAGTCCACAAGCCTTCACCCACGGCATTCCCTCTGTCTGGAATGCCCTTCTCCAGTTTCCCAGGTACACAACTTCCTCTGCCTTCAAAGCCTAGGTCAAGCGTCACTGCCCTCAGGAAGCCCTCCCTGATTACAGCCTGGGCTGGCTGCCCCCTGGGCTGATTCCAGCCACTGTGATGAGCACGCTGTGTAGTGTTGGCTGAGGTCACTGTCAGACTCTTCCAGACCCCGGGAGGGACTCGGCTTGTTCAGCTCAGCACCCCAGCCCCTAACACAGGCCTGGGCACCTCACAGACTCGCCGGCAGAAGGAACGACTGAGCAGTCCCAGGTGGTCTCGGGGGGCCTTCCCAGCTCAGACCCCGCCCTGCCCGTGCTCTGTCCCACTCTAGCTGGCACCTGGCGACTTTGGCCCTCTAGGAGCGGTGCTCTTGGCCCTGCTGTGCATGGCTAGCACCCGCGGGAGCCCCCCAGACCGTTTCTGTCAGTATCTCCGGGTGGGGCCTGGAATCAGAGGGGTCCCAGGGTCCCCCCGTGATTTGGACCAGCACTCAAGGCTGGGAAACACCACGCCGTGGGCAAGGGGGAGGCTGGTGTGTCCTTACACTCACCCCCACTCCGGAAGGGGTTCCTGCCGTGGTCGACAGCGCCCTCCGTGGTGTGAGCCGTCCGTCTGGGCAGAGCCGTGCCCCCTCGTGGCCGTCCCTGCAGTGACCAGGCCAGCGCCCCCCGCGCCCCCTCAGCACGCCCCAGGGCTCACGCTCCCCAACCACCGTCACTCCCAGGTGCCTCCCCCAGGCTCCCAGCTTCCCAGGCCATCTGTGTGCGAGGACGCCCACATTCGCAGCTCCAGACTCGAATCCCCAGCTGCCACCTGGATCTCCACTTGGTGTCTAACAGCGTCTCCTAACGTGGCCAGAACGGAGCTCCCCCCGCCCCGCTCTCCGCCTGGCAACGCCGTCCTTCCAGTTGCTCGAGTCAAAAACTTGGAGATTTCTCCAGTCCTCTTCCTCGCACATCCCGCCTCCGATCCGCCAGCAAATCCTGACAGCTCTGCGTACCCTGAATCCGGTCCCTCCCTCCCAGGCTGCCACCCTGCTCCCGGAAACCATCAGGTCTGGCCTTGATTATTGCAACAGACCGCTAAGGGTCCCCCACTTCTGTCCTTGCCCCCTTAGTCTGTTCCCCACACAACTTCTGAGGGATCCTGGGTCAGTAGCCTGGAAGGGGTGACACTGGGGCTATCCATCCTTTCAGCTCTGCACCACAGCCTCTCGGTGGTGCCCGTCCCCAACATCCCACAGCCGGCAGTTGATTCTCTGTGCTGGGGGCCTGGAGCAGTCAGAGAGGGCTTCCTGGAGGAGGTGAGGCTTGTGCTAAGTGCTGACCTGGATGGGCAGTCAGGAGGGAGGTGGGCGGTCCCCCGTGGGCAAAGAACGGGAGTGGAGACAAGCATTGTGCTGGGAAAGGCAGCCATTGAGCTGCATCCCTAGTCAGGGGCAGCCTGGATAGCTCTGGGGCCCCCAGCCTTGCAGCCTCCAACCTTTCTGCCCCATCTCTACGGCTTTGCACTTTCCCTGCTCACAGCAGCCCCAAGACTCCGGGTCAACCCGTTTCCGGCAGCCCTTGCCCACCCCGACTTCCCTGGCCCCTGATTCTCTCTGTGGCCCTGAACCAGCAGCGTTAGCACCCCCCAGGGACCTGTTAAGAGGCAGTCTCCAGCCGCACCCGGACCCGCTGAGCCAGAAACGCTGGGTGGGGCCCAGCCACGGGCTGTTCCCACACCCTCCAGGGGTGCTGGTGATGCTGGAGTTTGAGAACCCTAGTCTAGCCTTGCTGGAACCTTGTGACTATCTGGGACCCACAGCCCCGTCCATTCACACTGGACTCAGGACCCAGCCTTCCATCCCAGGAACGTGATGTCATCTGAGCTTACGACCACTAGTGTGCCCTGGGCCACTGGAGGGGAACAGAGCTGAAAACCCACTCACGGGCATGCTCCAAGCCAGCAGGGATGGTGGATTCCTGCAGCTGTCCTGACACACCTGTGCCAGCCCTTCTAGAACCTTCCAGAAACACAGGAAGGCAGAAACCCTGTGCCCCGACCCCATCCTCCTCCTGTAGGAGAGAAATGGAGGCCAGGAAGGTCAAAACTGCGCGGTGGCGAGTGGCTGAGCGGCAGCCTGAGCTCAGGTCTTCTGACGCCAGGTTGAGCGGCCTGACGGGCTACATGGTGGATGTAGTGGGACGCTTTCACCCCCAGGGGACAGCTGGCAATGTCTGGAGACGTTTCTGGTTGTCATCACTGGGGAAGTGGGTGCTAACGGCATCTAGTGGGTCGAGGCCAGGGATGGGGCTGGACATCGGGCAGCGGACAGGACAGCCCCTCACAGAGTGAGCCAGCCCCCAGCATCAACAGCATCTGAGCCAGCCCAGGACCAGCAAATCAGTGCCCCCACAGAAGTGTCTGTGCCAGGAGCCCCCAAATGCTGCCCAACTCCCAGCAAGGAAACCTGCACGGCTGCCGAGAGGTCCAGTAAGAGTCTGATGGGCATCCTGGAGGTCAGGGGGGCACCACCCATCGCCACGGTCAACCCGGCTCCCTCCAGAGATCAGGTGGGTGTGTGCCCTCCCGGCCTGGCAGCTGAACCGGGCCCTCCTTCCGGGAAGGAGTGGGGCCGTGAGCCAGACTCCCTCTCCCGCTGCCCCCACCCCATCATGCCACTTGCTCCCCCTCGGGACTCTGAACAGAGAAAACCCACGGAGCAGAACCACACATTCAACCTTGAGAAATTAGGCGCCGCCACCCCCAGCTGCGGGCTCCCGGCCCCCTCCCTCCTCTGGCTGGTGCGCAATGGTTCCAAGAGCGGTTCATATTTAATAATGCAATTTATATTCCACTCTCAACATAAACTATTGTAAAGGCGCTCTAATGTAAAAATACATCTGGCTTGTCAATAGTTTATCTTCTGGATCTGCATCTAAATCCCTGGGCCTTTTTGACTTATGGTTGCACCAGTGTCTAATGAATAAAAAGGTGCAAATTACAGGCCTGGCTTTAATGCTCATCATAAAATTAGACGATAGTTGCAAAAGCTGCATTCTCCTGCCCACAGCGCAGCGATGGAGGGCCATAAATAAGGTGTATTTAATGTATCCCAGGGCTGTGCAAACCCAGGAAACAGTGTGTTATTGCTTGGCCTTCGATGGGTCCGCCACAAGTTCAATGAAGTGATAACAGATCCATCATGTGAATTTATGTTAACTGTCTCCTCGCAAAGCCATGGCCTCAACACTGTAAATAGCCTACAATCCTTCTAGCAGGCCCGCCTGCCAATAAACCTGTCACGGCCAGGCTGGCAGCAAGCACCTTCAGGACAGGGGAACAAGCCGATACGTTCGCGAGGCCACCAGGGCCTCCCCCCGACCCCTCCACCCTCCTCGGCTCTTCTGCGGGTTTGTCAACTCAAAGGGAATGAATCTTCTTTCAAACAGCAAATCCCAATTACTGGGTCAACAGAGGCTGGCTGCCGAGAACGGCTTGCTCGGGACCTTGGCTGGCCTGGTGGGGAGACGGGCCGGGGAGCGGAGACAACAAGATCCCCAGGTACAAAAATTAAGAAGCCCCGACATCTATGCATCTCTGATTTACAGCGATTTCTCCCTTCTCTGAATGCCTGGGGCGCCAACCCTCCCACCTCTGTGGCTCCAGTTGTGAGGTGAGACCCATGAAGGGCTTGTGAAATCATTCCATGGCTGGGGCAAGAATCTCTCTTCCACGGCACAGAAGAGAAGAGAAAACAGCAGACTTGCTCAAGCGTTGTTTCCAGGGTACCTGCTTGTGCGTGGGGCCCGGGTCATGATGTAAAATGTAAAATTCACGTTCTGGGTCGTTTACGTAAAAGTTTGAGAAACACTTGACTATACCAGTCGTTTGGCAATTAACGTGGATCCTGAAATACTGGCTTCCTCACTGTGTGGCAAGGGCTGACATTCCCGCCCAAGTCCCACTGACGTCCCCTCTCCCTGCCCCGTCTGGCTTGATGTCTTACCCCACAGAACAGGGGTCTCAAAGGCGAGTGTGGCTCAGGGAGCGTGCAAACCGCCCATACCCTCACGGGGTCCCAGGAGTGACGAGGAGGGTTCTTGGAAGCCTTTCCGAGTTGCTATTCTGGGGTCATTTTGATGAGGTACGTGGCCTGTTAGGGCAGTGGTACATGTGTGTAACATGTAAATATGCATGTTCTGGGAAGCGTGTGCTAAAACGATTTCACTGATACGGGTTCCAGGAAGTTTGGAAACCACTGGGACCCGAGGTGCGCCATCAGCCCAGCGTCAGGGGTCACTGACGCTGACGATTAAAGATGGCGCTCTAAACCCAGCTGGGAGAGCGGGCGGCCGGCCTCGGGAACGACAGAGGGAAGATGGTGACATCAATCTTCACGTCTTCAGCAACGTCCCTTCTAGGGCCCAGGGACTCCCTGGCCTTCTTCTCAGATAGAATCCTTGACGCCGCTCCTCTGCCCACTTTCCCACCCCTCGGCTACCACGAACGTGTCCTCTTTGGGGACACAGGGGTCCCCCAGTCTCAATGCTTCAACCTCACTCTCTAGGGTGCTCAAAAAACTGGGGCTCCCACCCAGGTGGAACTGAGCCCCTGGTGTTTGTTACTATGCAGAGTCCCAGGCCTGGCCCTGTGCTCCCGGGTCAGCCTTCCTGGGGCTGGAGCCAGGGATCCAGCCACGCACTGAAGTGTGACAGCCACTAAGTGTCACACGGCTGGCAGGGCGTGCAGAGACACACAGCCTTTGCAGTAGGAAGGAGCGCTCTGACCCGCAGTCAGCCACGAGGCAAGCAGAACAGCAGGGGCTTGGATGGGGGCTCCCTGTGGGTTCCTGGCAGCAGCATGGAAGCTTCCAGAAGCCAGGCCTTCCACGAACAGAATCCTGACGTCACACATGTAGGTCAAAGTTTCAGTTTCATGATCTGCACCTGAACAAGTGTCAGGGCTGCTGGCTTCCTGAGCGGGTGGCCGGTGCAGCCACACAGGGCCTGGGGTGGGCTGAATAACGGCCCCCAAAGATGCCGTGTCCTAGCACCTGGGACCTGTCAGTATGTCACCTCACACAGCAAAAAAAAAGGAGTCTTTGCAGGTGTGAGGAAGGTAAGGATCTGAGTTAGGGGGTGAGCCCGGGGGGCCCTAATGCACTCACCTGCATCTTTATGAGAGGAGAAGGCCACGTGAGGATGGAACAGAGGTTTGAGGATGCTCGCCTTAAAGACGAGGACGATGTGGCCACCAGCCACGGAATGCGGGCAGCCTCCAGAGCTGGAAGAGGCAAGGAAGGGGACCCCCCCCAGAACCTCTGAGGGATACTAATTTGGGACGTCTCAGCTCCAGAACTATGAGAGAATAAATGTCCGTCATTTTAAGCCACCGAGCTGGTGGTCATTGCTTACGGCGGCCCCAGGACACTCAGAGTGAGCCCCAAGTTCCCAAGGGTCTAGGGCTCAGAATTTCATGTTCTGTGCTCGCCACCTTTAAATCCTGAATAATTCCATCTTTGAAATGGTGTCTAGTACGTGAGGTCTGATGGGACAACAGTATGCACCAGGGGCTTGAGGCCTTGGCTCAGCGGTGGCCCCACCTCCCACTGCCTGCCCACGGGCCTGCCGCCCTCTCCTCAGAGCAGCAGCCAGGCCGTGTGGAGCAGGGTGGGGAGGCTCACATTCCGCCATCACCTCCACGCCCGTTCCCTCTTCCCACCCCTACCCAGGGGCTCAGCACATCTTGGGGGGACCCTGCCATCCCTTGGGAGCGGCCCCTCCCCCATGGCTGGGGCTGGCAGGCCCACGGGAAGGCAAGGCTGACTTTCATCTTACACTGGAACCCACAAGGGATGGCGCTGGCCCCACAACCCGAGTTCCAGGCGAGCCAGTGGGGTGGCGTCCCAGACCACGTGGACCGTTTTCTCAGGAGTGTCCCAGCACCATGCCCTGGACCAGCCCTGCTGAGCTCCCGGGCCTGTGGAGGCAGCAGGGGCCCCCAGCAGCTCTCCTTGCCTTTGGTGCAGCCAGAGCCGAGGGCTGGGGTCACGGTGGAGACGTTATCAAGAATTGGCATGAGTTTCCCCTGCTCTGCGTTGCACCCAGTGCAGCCAGTTCCTGATAGCCACCCCTCCCTACGGAAGCCCAGGGGAAGCTCAGTCCGAGATCAGACGCTGTCGCTGTTCCTTACAGAACCGTCCCCGAATCTCGGCTGATCCCCAGGGTGGCCTCTGCGGCAGCACAGCTCATTTCATCCCTGCCTCGAAGACTCACAAGTCACGTGCGTTCACACGACCAACGCGGCCGACTAAGGAACGCGCTGTTCTCGTAACGCCCAGTGTTGGGGCTGCTTGGACGGGCCCCCGTGACTGCCCCCCAGCGGTGTTCACGTCCCTCGAGTGTGGGCTGGGTGCTTGTCCCTAAGGAACAGAACGTGGCGAAGGGATGGGATCCCTTCCAAGATGAGTTCCCTGTGACCCCCTCTCCCTGGCAGGCGTCTGCCTTCTTGGCTGGCTCACGTCGCTGGAGCAGGCTGCCATGGTGGGAGCTGCCATGTGCGTGGCAAGGAACCGGGGGTGGCCTCTAGCCAACATCCAGCAAGGAACCGAGGCCCTTGGTCCAACAGCCCTCAAAGACCTGAATCCCGCCAGCGACTGAGTGAGCCGGGAAGTGGGTCCTTCCCTGGGGGTCCTTCAGATGAGGCTGTGGCCCCGGCCGACACCTGCATCCCAGGCTGTTGGGGATCCTGGAGCAGGAGACCCCGCTGAGCTGACCCCAGATTCCCGACCCACAGAAACTGTGAGAGCATCAGTGTTGCTTGGAGCCACTGAGTTTTGGTGCCGTTTATTATGCAGCAATAGATAGCGAATGCCTAGCCAGACGTTCCTGTGGCATCTTCCTGTGGGGAGCACGGCACTGGGCTTTCGCTGCCCACACAGTGCAGCTCGCAGGGCCCCGTCTCCTGCCCACGCTCCTAGTTCCAACCTCGGCTCTTGCAGGCTGAGCCTGGCCCCAGCTCTCGGTCAAACCACGACGGTGCCAGTGGCTCGTTCTCTGCGAGGCTGCCCTCTCTTCCCTGTGAACTAGGCGCTCTCCAGGCTCCCCTTCACAGCTGGCTTCTCTGATCAACTCCATCCCATCCACGTCTTGGTCTTCTGGGTCCCTTGGCATCTCTGGGTTCTGAAGACAAGCCACTTCCCGGTCTCAGTACCCCCTGACCGGCTCCTTCACCTCCCCACCAGGCAGCATGCTTCCTAAGGCTGGCTTACTCTTCTTAACTAACTCAATGCCAGGCACCACAGGGCACCTGCTATGTGCTGGACGCTGGGCTTATGCATAGGATTCTTGCCCTCTCTGGGCCGATGGTTCTCAGACTTGGGGATTGGACAGAAGACTTGTGAGAAAATGGCTGCCTATCTGCGTGTCTGGCTCCGGTTTTGAGGAGCCCAGCGTGTGGCACTCACTGTGTCCCCGGGTGAGTTCTGTGCTGAGGACACTGCACAGACGTGGGCCCTGATCCCCCCAGAAATGTTCGGTTAAAGGGTGGGTCGTCCAGTAACCAGAACAAGCTCATATTAACTATATTTAAACTGCCATGAAAGTGGGCAGCACAAAGTTGACAAAGCCTAGTGGGGAGCTGCCGGAACCCACATTAGAAGCATGGATCAAACAGCAGAGGGGACGCCACCAGCCCCAGCCCTGTGTGCTAAATTCCACAGCCTTGACCAGGACCCACGGACTCACCAGGGGACAGCGCCCTGGGCAGGATGTCGTGCCTGCAAATGCCACAGGAGGAGCGGGGCATCCAGACCAGGGCACGCTCAGTCGGCCCGCACCGTCTGCGGCCGCCATTTCCAAATGCCACCTGGCCCCGTGGCCTGGCAGTTGGAGGAGAGAGGGACAGGCTAGATGCAGTTGAGACCTGGGAGGCACGCCCTGCCCCTCCACGCTGCAGGCAGTGCCCTGCGTACACAGGAGGTGCACCGCAGACAACAAACGGAAATTAGAATCTCCTGCAGGCTCCCCAGCTCCTCGCTCTGCACTCAGCTTCCAGGTGCCCCCACGACCTTTTCTCTCATCCTAACTGGGTGGTCCCCCCACCACCTGTGGCGGCATCCATGGCCGCCGAACACGAGGCCAGGGTAAGGGGCAAGGCTGGCGGGACTGGCTGTGGCCTCCCCCAGAGGAGCCACATGACAGCCAGGTTCACAGCCACCTGCCTCAGGGCCAGCTCGCTCACCTGGCGCCTGACTCGGGGGGGCGGCACCTAAAGGAAGGCCACCGTGTACCCCTTTCGGGGTCAACAACCCCAACCGAGCTCCCCCTCCGGCCAGCATCTTCCATTCCTCCAGCCCCGTGCCCCACCTGCCCCACCCCATTCCCAGGGTCCCAGGACTCCCTAATAACAGCAATACTAAATCCTCGAGGCCAATTCTGCTCCATTTCTATAAATAATGTAGAATCTTTTTATTTACTGACAGGTTGTAAAAGTATCCGGGAGAATAATGTGAAATCAGGAGCTGTTGAATAATGCATGACGCGCTCACTCCCTCTCCTGCGGGAGGGGCCCCCACCGCCCCTCCCAGCGGCCGCTCGGGGCCGGGCACCACTTCCTCCCCAGTCAGACCTTCACGGTGTGGGCTCCGCAGGGAGACCCAGGGCCACTCGGGGACGCGCGGCCTCTGCACGCGCACCCTTGCGGATTTGGGTATTCGAACCAGGCCTCAGGCCCAGCCGCCTCCTCCCGCAAACAGATATTTGCATGGGCCCAGCCAGGACCCTGCTACGTCTCCTCCCAAGACACACGCATCCACACACACAGTCACACAGGATACACTACCACACAGACACACAATCATACACAGACACGAACATACAAAATCACACAGAGATACACACACACAATCACACAGATACACAACCACAAACACAATCACACAGATACAACCACATAAATACACACACAGGGACACACACAGACATAAGATACACCACCACACAGACACACATGGATATACATAACAGCACACACAGACACACAGACATACGCAACCACATCTCCAGACACAGGATACACACATACACACACAGACACCTTGTTTTCCCATTGCTTTGACACTCTCAAAGCCTAGGCAGCATGGGGAGGGCTGCTGGCATCTTTGGTGGGTAATTCTATATTTTTCCTTGACTTTTGAAGAAAGGGGCATTAATTATTCAAGGGCTGGCTTCGCTGTGAGGCCCCATTATTAACAGTCAGCGGCTCAGTGTGGCCATAACCCTGGGCCCTGCAGGAAGCCGCCCAGGTTGCAATGGCGTGACCAGGCAGGTTCTGGGTCCACGGGTGCAGCCCCCAGGCCAAGCCCTCTGGAGCTGGGCTGCATGGCCGGCCTGGGGGCTGCCCCCGGCCAGGAGTGACCTCTCAGCAGTCAGGGAGTGGGGTGAGGAGAGGGCTGACTGACCACCTGCAGGGGCTGTTCTGGGAGCTTCGCACATACTCCATATTCATTCCTCCCCGAAATGCTCTAGAATGTGCACCCATAAGGGTGGGCTTGTCTGTTCCACCGACTGCCTATCCCCCACGCCCGGGGCAGCCCTCGGCACGCGGCAGGTGCTCAGGGACGACGTGCTGACTCACGGAGCCCGGGACTGCCCCCATCCCACCTCACAGGAAGGGAACCGAGGCAGGGAGCCGGGGAACTGGTGGGGGTCGTCCAGGGGCCTCAGCTGGTGGGGCACGTGGAGTGGTGGTGTCATTCTTCATACTTTGCTAAGTGCATCAAATATTTCACAGTGACACCCTTTAAGGCCCTGTGGCCCCCCTGGACTGAACCCCCCGGAAGCACATCTTCCCGGCGTGCATGGGGCCCTGCTCGGGGTCAGGGGGCAGCTGGGGAGGCTCAGAGGTGGGGGACCTGCAAGGCCTTCAGACGAGGCGGCTCCCTGTGAGAGGAGGGCCACTCTGGAGGGCTCCCCAAAGCCCCACACATGCATGTGCATGCACACAGGCATGGACGCACAGCACGTGTCAGACACACCACACACGTGCGTGCATGTGCCACCCACCCACATGCATGCCCACCTACACCCCTGTATTCACACAGATCAGACAGCAACACCATCATGCATGCATACACATGTATATCACACACGTGTGCCACCCACCCACATGCATGCCCACCTACACCCCTGTATTCACACAGATCAGACAGCAACACCATCATGCATGCATACACATGTATATCACACACGTGTGCCACCCACCCACATGCATGCCCACCTACACCCCTGTATTCACACAGATCAGACAGCACACACCATCATGCATGCATACACATGTATATCACACACGTGTGCAAGCACCACACAGTGCCACACGTGTGCACACACGGTTACACAGCACCTGTGCATATGCCCACGCTACAGATCACACACATGTCCACACACACATGCACACACGTTCCTCTGAGCAGGACCAAGTGACCAGCAAGGGATGTTTTCCAGCGGCCCCAGCACCTGGCCTCGGGCTGTGAGGTCTGCCCCCCCTCCACCGTCAGCTCCGGCACCAGAGCTGCAGGAACCGAAATTGGCCCCCAATTCTAGCCTGTCCTCCCATTTCACAGTTGGGGACACTGAGGCCCAGGGTTGCTGAGTGGATGGGAACCAGTGTGAGTTTAGCACCTGGCAGCTCTCCCACGGGTCACCTCCAGCTATTCCTGCCACAGCCTCGGGTGGTCGTATGTCTCCCTCTGCAGATGCTGATGGAGGGCAACCATTTTCCCCAAGACAGCCGGCGCTGGAGCCGGGAGGGACCCCGACCTGGGAGGGAGCGAGCCTCCCGTCTCTGCCTGGGTTCCTCTGCCCACGAAGGATGACATCACTAACACGCCCGCCCCCCAGCCGGTGGGCCCCTTGGGTCTTCATACGCATTCCCTTCGCGGACTCCTCACGACCTGGGCGGCAGGACTCCTGTGGGGCCCACTTTGCAGACAAGAACACTGAGGTGTAGAGAGATGACGCCACTCATCGGGGTGTGGACCTCAGAGGCCTGGCTCCAGCACATTCTAGGTGCTCGTGGAGTCCTCTGGAAGCCTCGAAAACACCCCAAGGCCTGGACCGCCTGCCCTGAGATCCTGGGTCCACTGGTCTACAAGCCCGGCCTCGGGATCTCGCACGGATGAGTCTCAGGGGCCACTCCAGCTCTCCAGCTCACTGCTCTGGAAGCCTCAAGCCTCCTCCTGCGAGGCCTCCGGGGGGGGGGGGCGGTCCCAGGGGAAACGGCTGCATTGAAATCAGATGACAGCAGGGTGCCCCCACCCCATCATTTCAGTCCCGGGGCCCAAGGCCAGCAGGTCCCCAGACAAGCGGGTGCAAAGATGACCAAGGTGTGATGCTGACGAGTGTCCTCAAGTGGGGCCAGATGGCAGCTTGGCGGGCAGGTGGTGCCACCCGCGCTGCCAGAAGCTCCGGGGAGGCCTGGGGGCTGAGTCAGAAACCCAGGCTCGCTGCCCAGAAGGTGACTTTGGAACCTCGTGAATGCGGACGTGACAGCTCCAGAAGCGGGAAGGAGAGCTTGGTCTCCAGAATTAGTCCCTCCGCAAGCCTGGCCACCAGAGCCCGCGTGTTCGGGGCAGGGATGGTGCAAAGAGACACCAACGACGCCCACCTGCCTGTGGGTCGGGAGAGGACAGCACAACACACGCAGCGGGGGGCAGACACAAGTGTGGCCAGCGTGGGCCGGGCAGCTTTGCTGTGTGGCTCTGGGTGCAATGCTCTCCCTCTCTGAGCTGCTATTCACTCCCTGGTCCAAGAAAGGGGAGAAAACCTGGGCTGGGAGAAGGTATTTGAACCCCTAACTCAGGGTGTGGGAAAGCAAGCCCCACTCCCCCGCTCTTCCTCCTACAGGCCTTCACAGGGGCACAGGGAGCCAGGGAGGGCCTGGGGTGCCAGCTTCTCTTCTTTTCTGTCTCCTCCACACCTCTCGAGCATCCTCTCCCTTCTTAACCAGCTGGAGGGGCCGCCCCCCTCGCCCAATTTCCTTTATTCTCTCTCTCTCCTGATGTCCCCAAGCCTCGTGGGGTCCCAGGCTCCCTGGAGAGGGCACCCCCGTCTCCTGCACGGACAGGAAGCCAGCACCCTCCTGGGGCAGCCCCTGGCTCCGGCTCCCCGGTGCTAAAGCCTTCCAGCTGTGGCCTCGTCTGATGCCACCCCCGGTTCCAGTCCCCACTGGGCCCGTGACCTCCAAGAGGCCCCGTTCCATTTGGGCGGCCCCCAGATGTCCATTCTGACCCCCCGGGAAAACTCGGAGACGGCCTGGATGCCCCGAACTGCCCACGGCCTCCTGCTTCCCACCCAGGGAAGGAGGGAGCTGCCTGGGCCCGGGGCCAACTGACTTCCTGGGCTGGCGCCCGGTGGGGGGCCGCCCGCCCTGGCTCCGGCGGCCTGGCATCGGAAGGCGTGGGCAGCCCGCAGGAGCGAGAGACGGCGCGGCGGCTCCCACCGGCCGGCCGGCTCACCCAGCATCCCGGCCGGCGGCTCCTCCCAAGGCGAGCTGGAAGTGGGTGCCGGGGGCGGGGGGAGGACAAATGATCGGGAAGGGTTTTCTCACCACGGTCGCAGCGAATCTGCTCGAGTCTAGGGTTCAAGCCGGGGCCTGTGGCCAAATATTTCCCAGCCCTTACAACAAGCTAGGCCCGCCCGCCCCCAAGTCCCCCCGGACCCCGAGTGCCTGAGCTGGCACGGAAGAGGCTGCGCTGTATGTTCTCGCCCTGCAAGCTCGGGGGGAGGCCGGGGAGCAGGGGAGACGGATGTGTTTACAGCCACCTTCTTCTCAGGGGATCTGAGCGGGTTTTCCACCAGGAAGGTGAGCTGTGGGTGAGGCTGGGACGGGCTGCCTCGCTCTGAGAGGATGCTCTCAATAGCCCTATTAATATCTGAGAGAACGTTCTAGAGGAAGAAAGCGCAGGGGCAAAACGGAGGAAATGCCCTAAAGTGCCCTGCAGCTCAGTGGACGCAAAGGGCTGGGGGACAGCACCACCAGCCCTCCAGGCCGTGGGCTGGGGTCTTGGGTCCAGCCTTGGCAACCCCAAGTCCAGTGGGATTCCCCCAGACGCCCCTCTGCGGGGCCTGGCCGTTTGCGGTTTCCTCTCTCTTGATCTATTCTGGGCTCCCCTGGCTCTGGCCCAGCCGGGAAAGGGGCTGAGGCTGGGAGGAGGCGGGCGCCGGGCGATTTAGGAACTGTTCTGGGCAGGCCCTGGGAGAGCGTGGGCTGGGGAGGGTGGAGGTGACAGATGGAAGGAGCATTTATTAAGGGTGAGTCGAGAGAGGCAAAGGGTGTTCTCAGGAGTCCTGTGGAGAAGGGAAGCTCGGGGACGCTGTGGTGAGGGCTGGGCACGGCGCCCGGCCCCAAGCCGGAGCCGCAGAGCTGGGCACCGGCCACTGGGAGGGTGTCTCCGGCCAGCACACATGTCAGCCTGTGTCCAGCCCGGCCAGGCCTGCGGGCTCTGAGATGCCCCTGGGCATTCCTGCTCCACCCTGGGCAGACGGGGCCTGCTCACTGGCCTCGGCGCGCCCAGCTATCAAGTGGGGAGCCTCGTGTTGCCTCTCTCCTGGGGAAAAGCCTGGCACACAGTAGGGCCACAATAACCTTAGTTTCTTCCTTTCCTTCCTTTGTAATGTGCTCTATGGTCAACACGGCCTGAAGCTCCAGGCTTCCATCCATCCCATTCTCAGACCAGGGCTCCAGGGCCATGTCTAAACCCTTAGCCTGGCACGCAGAGCCTGCCCCAACTTGCCCCAGACCCTCCTTCCTGCTCACCTCCCACCTGACGGAGGCCCGAACATCCAGCCTCCCTTTTTCAAGGTGCTCAAGCCCCCGTCCTCCCTACACACTCACCCTCCCCAGCCGAGAACGCCCAGCTGCTTCCTTCCGCTGGCCTAATTCCCACACGCATCCTTCGAGGCCCAACTTAAGCACCTCCTCCTCCAGGGAGCCTTCCAGGGATGCTTCCAGCCTGCCCTTGGTTAAGCTTCCACAGCGTTCCACCCCAGAAAGCATGTGCTGACGGAGCTCGGGCCAGCATGGAGGGTGTCCTCGGTGCCCGGAGAAGGCTGGCTTTCAGGAGGCAGTGGGAAACAGGACAGAAAGACTTACTTCGTGCAGGAAAAGAGATGCTCTGGGGGGACGTGGAGGGGCTTCCACTCCAACTAAGAGGAATGAGCGCATACTGAGTCCCCCAGGGACGCGCAGAGGGCAAGGAGGGGAGGAGCTGACCAGGATGAGACCAGAGACCTGACAAACAAGGGACACAGGGGCTGGTCCCGAGGGCGGACACTCCAGACCTGCTAACCCAAGGACCCCCCAAGTCATTGGCTTGAAGCTCCAGCCCCGTGCGTCCTCTTCATGTCCACATGAGGATGCTCCCTCCACACCATCTCATCAGCGCCCGCCCCAGTGGCCAGGGGCACCGACAAGTCTTAAACTTTAATGAGCACTAATGGCTCTGCCTGCTCTGTGAGCGCCCGGGCCCACATTACGAAGCTTTCATCCTCAGGCCTCGACCTCTCTCCTTCCCTCTCCTGCCGCCCCATCGCTGGCTCCCAACCCCACAGATGTTCGTGGGCAGTAGGGGGTGGGGGGCGCGGGAATCTTCCTGGACCATCAGACAGCAGCCCCCTGGGCCAGGGGACACCTATTCATTCTCCTGCGGAGAAACACGGGACTCAACCATCACAACCCAAAGCCAGCAGCCAGCGAGCAGCACTGTGGGCCTGATGCAGGGCCGGCGGCTGCATTCCTGCCTCAGCTGCGCGGCAGATCAGCGGGAGCGCGGGCAGGCAGGGGGCGCGCACTCCACTGCGGCCTGTCCTGGGGGCCTGCATCAGGACCTCAGGGCCCGGGGCTGGTGGCCAAGCCCCTGCTGCCCCCTGGTGGCGATGAGGCCCACCTGCCTGCGGGGGGTGGAGGGGCCGGTGGGGGGACCACAAACCCCTCGGCTCAGGCCCAGCCAGCAGGCTCTCGGGGGCTGCAGGAGGAGGAGAGAGAAGGGGTCCCGGAGGGGGTGCCTGATTCTGGACCAGAACTCCTAAAAAGATAGGAGCCCAGAGTCAGCTGCTATTTCATGTGTGTGGGTCCCTCGGCCTCTGGGGGACTGCAAATCACAAGGCAGCCCGAAGAAAGACTGTTCCAGAAGATTCTAGACCTGCCTCAGTCAGCGACAGGTGGCCCTTCGGGCCTCAGGAGTCATCTCTGTAAATTGAGGTTAACAGTTCTCTCGGCGGCCTCAGCTCCAAGAAGGAGACAATGCCAGCAGCACTTATTAAGCGCCTACTGTGTGCCAGGACTGAGCTGGAGTGACATTAGACGTAACAGGTCCTGGGGGGTGATGCGTCCATCACAGACCTCAGGCATTTGGCTGGGAGCCCCTGGGAGGGGGCAGCCCACCGCCCCAACTCTGCACCTGAGCAGCCAGAGGCCCTGAGACGCAGCTGAAGCCCACACGGTCACTCCTCTTCGGGACACAGAGCCTCAGACTCTTGTCCTCCGGGAGGAAGCTACGGCGTCTCAGCCCAGCACGTCAGCAGCACTGACCGCAGGCCCTGTGCTGCAGCATCTGACTGGACCCTCTGTCTGGTCCTCCTCCCTCTGACCAGCTTCCCGTCCTGTCAAAGGGAGGAGGCTGGCCCCCCCACCCCCCCACAAGGGGCAGGGAGGGGAGGAAAAAGAAGCTGGGCTCTGCCCCAGACACGCCGGGATCCAGCTGCTCAGAGAGACACATGCTCCACCTCTGGGTGGATGGAAAGTCATCGTCATGAGGGGTCCCCAGTTCGGCCAGGGTCAGCCAGCCTGACCCGGTCACCCCTCTGGCCTCAGGGTCCGTCCCCAGATCTGCTGTCTCCCAGAGGCAAAGCTCTCTGACGGCTAAGAAGGCCACTGCCTGGGTTCCAGCCCCTTCCACCTTTTCCTGGCTGTGCTGTCTGGCTGGGCCTCAGTTTCTCATCTGTGAATAGGGGACAGCGGTGGACCCTACACCCTGGTAAGACAGCCAGTGAAGTTTAAACGTCAGATAACGAATACCTCTCCACATAGAACAGCTTTATTAAGATATAATTCACCCATTGTAAGTAGACAATTCAATAGTTTTTTAGCATGTTCATATTGGACAGCCATCACCACGATTTCAGATTATTTCATCACTCCAGAAGAAACCCTCTACCCATTAGCCATCACTTTCCATAGCCAACCCCCGGCCCTAGGCAATGAATAAATTTTTAGCATAAGTCTATCCCAAATATTACATGAGACATACTCATACAAAAATGTATTTGTTGTTTACCTGAAGTTAAGACTTAACCAGGCAGCTTGTTCAGTTTCTCCTTCTGACCCTGGCAGCCGCACCCCCAGGCCTGCTGTGGGCCTTGGAGGAGTTAACTGGCCCACACAGAGTCAATGCTAGTGCGCTGGCTATTTTGTTATTATTATTTTTATTACTTATACCGTCTTAATTTGGGTTCCCCTCGAAGCAGAGCCTGAGACAAGGATTAGGTGCAAGGAGCGTATTTGAGAGGGGGTTCTGGGAAGTGAGGAATGGAGCAGTGGGACCAGGAAGGGAGGACGGCCAGCGAGGAGCCCAGCTGAGTGGCCCTGCTGGGACCGTGGGACAGAAGCGTCCCTGGGAAGGACTAGGAAGACGGCTCTTTATCCAGCAATGTCCTTCCTTCCCAGGTAGGATCAACCTCCTGCCTGAGCAGGGGCACAGCCAGCTAACACTCTGAGGCACAGAGATCCAGGAGCTTGGGGTTCTGGGGAACTCTCTGCCACTGAGCTTGGGGACAGGCGGAGACGCCAGTGCGACCCAACAGCATCTGCTATGGGGACCTTGGGCAAGTGTACCTGGGTGAATGGTGTCCCCCAAATTCATGTCCACCTGGAACCTGTGAGTGTGACCTCCTATCGAAAGAGGCCTTTGCAGATGTCGTCAAGTTAAAGTGAGTCCTACTGGATTAGGGTGGGCCCTCACCCAAGGCCTGGTGTCCTTCCAGGAGAGGGGGGTTTGGGCAGACACACAGGGAAGATGGTCCCATGAAAGCAGAGGCGGAGACGGGAGGGAGGCGGCCACAAGCCAGGAACGCCAGGGATTGCTGGAAACCACAGAAGCTGGCAGAGACAAGGAAGGACCCTCCCCTGGAGGCTTCAGAGGGAGCGCGGCCCTGCGACACCTCGATCTTGGACTTCTGGCCTCCAGGACCACGAGAGGACACATTTCTGTTGTCATGAGCCACCCAGTTCGTGGTCATTTATCACGGCAGCCCCAGGATACCCCTACAGCAAATCCCTGTATCTCAGCCTCAGCCTCGTCCACTCACAAAAGGGGTCAAGAAGCCCATTGCACAGGGTGGCCGCGTGGAAGGTGCGCCGGTAAACCCAGGGCGTGCGGCGCTGTACCTTGTCATGTCCTGTCCCAGGCCCTCTGGAGCGCGAAGGGCTGACAGCCGCGGGGCCTGGAGAGCTGACAGCCTCAAACTGTCAACGCGGCCCAGCCGGGGAGGCTGGCGCCCTTGTTCTGTCCCCCGGGGGCGCCGGCGGGCGGGTGGGAGGGCGGGGAAGGCATGATGAGCGGGGACCCGCCACCCCTCCCCCACACCCAGCCCTCCGCCCGCTTATCATTCCGCCAGCCTCGCGCATCTCGAGGGCGCAGACACAAAATGTAATGTCATAACACTCGCAGTCCGAGAACCTTTGCTTCAGGAGCTGGCGCGGGCTGTCAGAGGAGGCTGGAGGGGACATATTTCAGCGGGCGGAGGCCAGCGAGGGGGCCGGGCCGGGCGCCCCGAGGCAGCGGGAGGGGACCGCGCCCCTCAGGGAACGCTGGCGTCAAACCTCCCTCTTTGAAAATATACGCACAGTCAATCCAGGGCAGGGAAGTGGGAGAGGGTAAAGCCGGGATGAAATATGAGCAGATATAAAGCCAGACACCTTTATTGTTCTGGACTGTCTTCCCACAAGTGATGGGCCCGCAGCTTGACCCTAACCCTGCAGAATGTTATACGGTGGGACACGGGGAGACTCCCGGAATCAGGGCGTGAAGGGAGCCAGGCTGCACCCCTGCCCGCTGGCTGGGGTCCCCCCACTCCCAACGGGGCTCCTGAGAGCTGCCTTCCTGCTTCATCTGGGGCCTCACACAGTGACGGGCGCTAAGTCCCCACCGGGCACCGACGATGCGCCAGTGAGGGTCCCAGATTCTGGGGACACAGGAGTCCGTGGGAGGTGGCAGGCTTCCCGGGCCGATCGAGGGTGAATCTCAGCGCGTCCCCGAGCACAGCAGCTGGCGCCCGCTGCTCCCTGGCCCTTCTCCGGCTCACGCCGTGCCTCAGTTTCCTCTCGGGTTAAAGGGGGGAAGACCCCTCCTCTGTGGGGTCTTCGGGAGACTCCAGCGCCCGCCCCACACAGAGTGCTGAGCTCAGGCCTGCCTGCCTCGCGGCTGCCACCCCTCTCTGGCCTCAGTTTGCTCCCCTGTAAAATGGGAGCAAGGGCAGCTCCTCCCCGGGGCGGCGAGGATCCGACAGGTTAGCACGGGCGGCAGGCTCCCGCATGGAGGGCCCAGGATTGGTCGGGATCCTTCTCGTCCCCTGGAGGCTCAGCTGCAAGTGGGGCATCGTCCTCCCTGGTGTAGGGTCTCCAGGACGGTGACCAATGACGGACGGGGGGCAGGAGGAAAAGCAGCGACACGACCACCTGCAGGCGCTCTGAACAGCCGGCTGTGACACCAGCTGCATGCAAATCCGATGCAAACGCACATCCTACCCCTCAGCCCGCCCCCACACCCTGGTGTGACCCTGGCAGCCTCTGGGCGAGGTTCTGCTCAACCACAAAGCTGCCGACGCTGCGAGGCAGGCCCTGACAGGTGCCGGGCGGCCGGCCAGCCCCTCTCCCAGCACCCGGCTGGGAGGCCTCTGGGCTCCCTTCCTCAATCCTCGACTGCCACCCCAGGTTCAGACAAAGGTCTCGACATCACAGAGCTTTCCCCCACCTTTTAGGATCCCCACACACCTGGGACTTCGCCTGGAGGTGCTCCTTCTAACGCCCCCCACCCACCGTGTCAGCACCTGACCCCCGTACAGAGCCACCGGCCGCCCCCTGCTGTCCCTCATCCTTGGCCAACACTGGGTCAGGGACAGGAACAAAGCCCAGGGGTGTCTGCCTTCCTGTCATTTCTTCCTCCACCCACCCACCATCCACACAGCCCTCCTTCTCCCTCCCATCCGTCCGTCCATCCCTCCAGCCACCCTTCTGCGCAGCCGACATGTATGTATTGAGTGCCTACTGTGCGCCAGGGACTGACCACATTCTGGGGACAAGCTAGTGACCAAAAGAGATGGACAGGCTCACGCAACACTGACGTTCTAGTGACGGGAGGTAGATAAAGACAAAAAGGGAAATCAATGAACAGGACACTGGGGTAATCAGCGCCAAGGACGAGGAAGAGAGCAAATCCAGGTGAGTGAGCAATTCCGGGGGGACAATCAGGTCAGGTGACCCAGAGGGGCCTCACCGAGGAGGTGTCGTGAGCTGGGGCCCCAGCGGCAGGAGGAGACGGTCACGCAAAGGGCGTGCTTGGCTGAGGGACCAGCAAGTGTCAAGGCCCTGTGGCAGGACCAGGAGAGAAGGGACCACAGGAGGTCAGCAGCGGGGGGGTGGAGGGGAGACGGTGAGGAGTGGGGCAGAAAGTCCACTCGGTGCCCCAAAAGGACCCCAGGAATATCGGCATGGCTCCCTCCTCTCCCCGCAACACCCCATGAGGGTGAGGTCTCTTAAGGAGAACCCCAGGAGAAGGTTCCGAAAGGAGCATCTGGGAGCACAGCGTGGGGCGGAGGAGCTGTCTCCAGCCCCCAATAACCAGAGCTAATCTTTCTCGGGCACTGACTCCACGAGGCCTGCTTCCAAGGCTTTTCACGAACAAGCCTGTTCAATCCTCATCATTTTCCAGGTCGAGAAACTGAGCCCAGAGAGGGCAAGCATCTCCCCCAAAGGTCACACAGCTGGGATCAGAGCTCATCACGTGAACCCACGCTGCTGCTGCTGTCGCTGGCAACAATAATCATCACAGGCTCCACTTCCACAGCGGAAGGTTCCCAAGGCTGTTGAAAGCTCGTCACGTCACACCTCATTTATCGTCCCCAAACTCCTCAGTTACTAGCCCACTTTACATTTGAGAAAATGAAGGCAGGAGAGGGGAAGAGATCTGCCTGTGTGCACGGCAAGTCAGATGACAGGGCCAGAGTCAGAATCAGGCGGGATGGGACCCCCTTGGGAACCAGCTGTCCCACCAGCTTTGGGGCAGGAGGCTGTGCACATGGGGGCCGGGGTGCCTCCCGCTCCCCCAGGGCCGCGCTGCTGGGCTGCACAGGGGCCAAGGGGCGTGTGGAGAATTCGGCCTGCAGTCACTGTGTTTCAACAGGGTGTGGGGGGGTCTCTGCGCAGGCACCCCGTCAACCTGGACCTGTCACAGGAGACCTGACCAAAGTGGCAGCTGTGACACGGCCACCGGGTGCCCCAGACAGGGCTGCAGAGCGACCTTGGCTCTGGGAGCCCTCAGGGCGTGGGGGTGGCCCCTCAGTTAGGAAGAACGGTGTCCCCCCCACGCCCCATGGGGCAGGAGCCAACCCTGAGGCCCCCTGGCTCTCTCCCGCCCCCACGGAGGGTCAGGGCCTAGCGGGCCCCGTCTGGAGCCAGAGCCATGGCCGTCCTGGCCGGGGGTCACCAGTGGTCATTCTTAATGGCTCCTCTCTCCAGTCTGGACCTGTCTCCACGCAGGAGTGATCTATGACCCCATTACCGCCGGGGCCTCTGATGGCTCCAGGATGGATCGCCGGCCGCCTCGCAGGAGCGCGGAGGCGACAGCGCGCTCGGGTGAAAAATGAACTTCATCAGACTCCCCGGCTCTCATCTCCATCTGTCAGCAGCCTGCGACCCTGGAGGTGTGGCCACTGCCGGGCCTGGGGGCCACCGACACCCCGCACCCCGCCGCCAGGCCGGCCTGGGCCACGGCTCTCAGCGTCGCCCCCTGCCTCGCCCCCAGGGACCCCGAGAAGGAGCCGCCTGCCCGGTGGGGGTCTCCCCCTAGGCCCTGACTGTGCTGCCAGGAGTCTCTGTCCAGGCGTCTGGGCGGTGGACTCCCACACGGGGCCACCAGTGAGACACAGGGACCCGCTGCCCCACCCCGCCGCCACCCCGGCCCAGACAAGTGGCTCCTGGCCGTGGCACCGCCCCAAACACCTGCCGAGGCTGCAGGGGGGGGGAGGGGGTGGGTGGGGCGGGGCGTGGGACAAAGGTGTCCTCGGTGGAGGGAACAGGTTGGTCTCCCATCTGGCGGGAGCCACCCAGCGCCCTGGGAGGGGCCAGCAGGCCAGCAAGAGCTTTCTAGAGGACGCTGTTCTGGCGCATCTGGCTGCCCGGGGGGCCTGGCGGGGTGGGGTTGGGGGGCAGCCGCCCAGCACACTGACCAGCTCAGGAGACACTCCAGCGGCCAGGAGCCCCGCAGGCGCATCTCCCACCCGCCCCGGTCACTTGCCAGAGAGCCCCCAGGATGCAGAAAAGGCCACGACTGGGACAGGCCTGTTGTGCGTCCCCTCCCGGCTCCCGCCCCTGGGGCACCAGTTTCAAGTCCCTCGGCTCCTCCATCCACGTGTGTGTCCCCTCGGGAGGGTCCTGGCTTAATCAGCCGCAGCTCAGGAAGGTCGCTGAAGATGACAGCTGTCGGCCATCCAGAACATTCCACCCACCCGCCAGGCCGTGAGCTCCCGGCCTTTCCGTGGGCTGAGCCGTCGGCCCCACAGGTCACAGCTTGTGTGAGAAGGGAAAGCGAGACCCGGGGCCAGGGGGCCAGGTAAATGAAGTCTTTTCTCATGATAATATTCAAGACTGCTTGTCCGGTGTCTACGCTGTGCTGGCCCAGCGCTGGGCAACTGGGAGGAGCTCACGTGATCCTCCTGGTGAGGCTGTGCATTGGCGCTATTGTTGCTTCCGTTTTATAGGTGTGGAAAGGAAAGGTCAGAGAGGGTGAGAGAATGGTCTGAGGTCACACAGCAAGCAAACGGCAGAGCTGGGAGGGAAGCCAGCACCCTGGGCGGCCAGGGGAGAGGATCCAAGAGCTGAGCCCAGCCCTTGCAGGATGAAGGCCACCCCAGCACCCGCCACATCCTCACAGAGGGGGTCTCAGCCAGCGTGAGGAGGCACATTCCTTCTCTTACAGGGGGTCTCTGGGTCCCAGATCAGCAGGCCGAGGCTGGGGCGTCCCCACTGGCACATCCCTGCCCCTCTGTCCCATCCATGAAGGGAGGCCATACAGATGCTTCTCAGCCAAGCGTGAGCTCCAGGAAGGATGCTCTGTGAAGCTGCCTGGAAAACGAGGGCTCCCTGGATGCGGGGGCATTCCTGGTGTTCACTGGAGTCCGAGGGGAAAACTAACCGGGATCTGAACCAAAGCTGGGGGTGGCTACCACGCCCCACAGGGAATGGCCAAGGATGGATGACAGCAGCCTCTGGGCTAAGGACATGACCCTGTGGCGTATAGAACAGTGGTCCACTCTGACCCCTGGCTCTTCAGGTAAGAGGCACATGGGGTCCTCTCACTCCCGGCTGGATGGCTTCCTGCCCTCGGGGGGATCCCTTTAATGGTAGACACCTCCTACCCCAGCCCCACCCATATGACCCTGCCGCTGTCTCCTCCCGGCTTCGGCTCCTCTCCCCAAGCAGACAGACACCCACGAGGCAATTAGAGAGAAGTACGAATGGTCCACTGTGGGCAGCTTCTGAGGAAACTCACAGTCACCCAGGCTGGCCTCGGGGAGGGGTGTGTGTGTCAGAGAAAGAGGGACGCCGAGCGAGTGTGTGTGCGCGTGGGTGCGTGTGCTGGGAGCTCTGTGTGCGCTCAAGTGTGAGAAGGATTGTGTGTGTATGAGTGTGCTTGTGTACTGAGGACCGTGCGCGCCTGGGCAGGGGCCTCTGTGTGTGTCCATGTGCGCGTGCACCCGTGCAGGGAGCCCTGGGCCCACGCCAGGCCCACGAGGCGAGGGGGAAGCACCAGTGTCAGCCCGGGCTGGACGGCGGGGGGCCAACCCCGCAGCGGCCGTGGGACGAATGAGGGCTCCCGGATCCCTGTTCTCCCGCAGAAGCCCTGTGACCTGCTCTGCATGTGCTCCTGCAGACGGGACCACCCCGCGCCCCGCTCCGCCTGCCCGCTCACCCAGAGGCCAGCGGTGGGCTCCCCGGTCCGGGCGCCGGCCTCAGGCCCACGAGTCTGAACGCCAGCAGACTTCGGGGTCACTGTGTGTCCTCCCAGACACCGTGCTCACAGCCGGGCCTCGTGGCTGACAGGCCTCTTACAGGCAGGAAGCCCTGTCCCCAAGGGTCTGGGACTACGAGGGGCCACCCCATCCCACTCGAGGCCAGGGCTCGTGGGGAAAGGAAGGGCCGGGACGCCGAGATAAGCCTGGACTCAGAGCGATGGGGAGAGAGCAACAGGCAGGGGGATAAGCCATCGGAGCCGCCTGCACCCCGGCCCCGTGGGGCGTGTGGCCGGGAGATAACCACATTCCAGGGGCCGGCCCCCGTCAGGGCCCAGGACCGCGTGATTGATGCCAGTGGACGCCCACCCGCCCGCCCACAGGAGGGGGCCCAGCAGAACGCAGGGGCTCCGGAAAGCAGGGCTGGCTGGGAGCCCGCGCGGCTGCCGTCTGTTCCTGGGCCTCAGGCAGGACTCTGGCGGGCACCCCAGGGAGGCGTGAACACGGCCCCCAGGTCAGCGGGGTGCTCCCAGGCTGCTGCCAGGCCGAGGGGCCCACCTCCAGCTTGTTCTGTGATGACATTTCTCTCTACCAACAGACACATCAGCCTCAGGTTTACCCAACAGCCTGTTGAGGGGCGGTTGGCACAAGCGAGTCCTCCCAGGTCTGGCCAGTGTTCTAAGCTCCGAGACCCCTGAGAGGTCACCGTCCCCAGGGCCAGACAGAGCTGCCAGCCTCAGTTCTGCCTTGGTGAGAGCTGCTGTGGTCTGGCACCCAGTTCACATCCTGTCTGTCCAACCGCCCAGCCTCAGTTCCCTCATCTCATGTAGCCTTGAGTACACGGGGGCCAACGGCATCCACCTTTCAGGGATGTCGTGAATATTGGCAGCTAGTAAGGGCTCTGTACGTGTTTGCTAAAGAAAATTAAGTTTGACCTAGCAGATTCCACTGCTATTTATCTATCCGAAAGGAGGGAAAACAGGTGCTTGAAGCCAGACTTGCACACAGATGTTCACAGTAGCATTATGCACAGCAGCCACATGGTGGAGGCGGCCCAAAGTGCATTAGCGGGAGAACGAAGGCATAACAAGTGGTCCACCCAGACAACGGAATATTACTCAGTCAGGAAAAGGAACGAAGCCCCGACACACGCCACAACACGGACGAAGCTTGAAAACCTTATCCCAAGTGAAAGAAGCCCGTCACAGAAGACCACAGATTGTCGATTCCACCTATAGGAAACGTCCGGAAGAGACAAATCGTAGAGGCAGAGGGCAGGTCAGTGGTTGCCAGGGGCTGGGGAGGGAGGATGAGAAGGACAGCTAATGGGCCTGGGGGGCCTCCTTTTGGGGTCATAAAAAGACGTTTGAACTGGATAGTGGCAATGGTGGCACAACGTCGTGAATGTACCAAACGCTACGGAACTGTTCACTTTCAAACGGCTAGTTTTACATTATGTGAATTTATCTCAATACGAAAAATTAAATTAACACGCATTGCAAAGATTTCACCACACAACCAGTGGGTCCCCACACCCACCTGGAAATTCACAGGTACCCAGATAACACGCCAAGAGCAGGAGAAGGAACCTCCCACGTGGGCAGGAGGACGCTGCCGCTGGGGGAGGTGGGCCTCGAGCTGGATGACGGCAGACCCCCCCAGTGGATGCCAATTGGCTTCATCTTGCCTGTGACCTTGACCAGTGGCTCCTTAGGCCTCAGAACCATGCAGCTGATCCCGGGGCACAGGGAGGAGATGGGAGGGGGAGGCTTCAGTGTCCCCACAATTCACACGAGGCCCCAGGGCACCACCTCCTCCTCACCCCTGGGAGCATCTCCCTTTGTCTCCAAGACTTGGACCACCCTCCTTTGCATCTTGGAATCCTTTAAGTCACAGCTCTGTCTCTCCTCCAGGAAGCCCTCCCAGACCGCTTCGGTTGTGTGCTCTTAACACTGGGGGTACCCAGCTGGACTTTAAGATCCCTGAGGACAAGGCCACCACCTCTGACTGCCTGTTGCTGTTCAGGACTACAGTGACTGTCTATGGTAGAATTTCCCGGCCAGTCCTGCGGTCCTTATAATCCATCAGAATGTTCTGGAAATGACAATGCTTTGACTTCCCAAGGCCAAATGCCTGATGTCCTACCTTTGGATTTGCAAAACTGGAAACCATGCTTGGCAGGGTTGGGCCACCCAGTAGGTGCAGACCGGGCAGCAAGGCCGACGAGCCGGCCCCCCTCCCAGTGGCCACACCCTGGACACTGCACAGGTCTTATCTCCAGGGAGCCGGAGCAGAGGATGACCCCAGCACCCCCCTTCCCTCGCCTCCTTGGATCTGGCCGTGGCTCTGGCCAGGCCTGGGGGTCAGGCAGCAGAGGGAGCCCACGCCAGGTGGACGGGCTCCAGGCCCCCTCACGGCCCAGCCGGTGGGCTGCCAGCCCTCCAGGGAGTGGGGTCCAGGTCCAGGAGGCTGAGCTGGCACCTGCAGGGAGGGGGACGGCAGGAAACGCCCCCCAGGGATGGGGCTGCTGGTTCTGTCTTGGCCAGACCTCAGCTGATCCATGAGAACCAGAAGGCCTGGGAGCCTGACCAGTGGCTCCCCACGGGGGTCGGGGAGGAAACCAACACTCAGAAGCACCTACTATGTGCAGGGAGCACCTATCAAGTCTCTTCAGGGGGAAAGTGGATGGGAATCAATGCATAAGAGGAAGAGGCCCTAAGTTCTCTTATTTGACCGATCCATCTATCATTCATTCAACAAACATTTACTGAGGGCCTACTATGTGCTGGGCTGTTCTACATGCTGGGGCACAGAGAGGAACAAGAACAGACGGGAATTCTTGCTTTCTGGAGCTGCCCGGCCAGCGGGGATGGCAGAGGCTGAGCAGAGAAAATCAGTGAAATGCACTCTCAGACACTACTAGACGGTGACGTGTGCCCGGGACAACTTAAAGGAAGGACAGTGTGACACGGGAGGACGTTCTAGAAGAGGCAGATAGGGAAGCCGGCGGATCCTGGGGAAGTTGTGAGGGGTGGAGGGCTGCTGGGAGCAGCCGGCAGCAGGGCCAAGGGGCGAGCCTGGAGTGTGGATGGGGCGCACGGCTCCCTGCACGGCCCGGGGGCAGGTGGCTTGTCCGGGTTTGCCAGCCAGTGAGGCCCTGACCTTGGATCTGAACCCGGATTTCTGAATTCTCAAGTTCTCCTGGCTGTTTGCACCAGCTGGAGAGGGTCCCACTGTGCACCTCACACCACTGGTTTAGCAAAACTTCTCCCCGAGGGCAGGAGAGGGAGAAACGGTGGGGGGAAAAGATGGCAGACTGGCACAAAAGTAGCCAGGTGGCCGGGGGCCAAAGGGACGCAAAGGGACAGGTGGCCGTTTTCCATCCCTGAGTTGCCTGCCCGGCTCGCCTGGGGACCCAGGGCGCATTCGAGGCCTCAGGGGGCCAACGTTCGCCCGGCCTCGGCTCCCAGTCTCCAAGATGGGCTGACGGAGACGGACTGACCGGCGCCGGCCCGTCAGAGGCAGGAGGGCACAGAGCACGGAGGGCCGGGCTGCCTGTCCAGTGAGCGCTCAACACACAGAAGGAGGGGCTGTTCTTACAAGGGGCAGAGTCGGGGGTCCCGGCCCTGAGGGGGGCGTCACGGGGGCTGGGCGGCCTTCCCGGCTCTAATCGCCCCATGCACGCCCACCCTCCAGACACTGGCCCAGCTCCCCTCGCCACCACCTGGGAGCCCAGCCCCACCATAGCCCCAGGGGACAGGCCACGGTGTGGAGGGCACCAAGTCCCCAGCCAGTGAACGTCATGGAGTCTGAAAAGGGAGTCTGCAGGCCTGGCCCTTCCCAGTCCACCCACAGCCGCACGGAGGGGGCCGTCAGGGCCAGCGGGACCTGCCCCCACTGCCCCCCGCCCTGCCGGGCTCCCTGCCACCTGACCACATGTTCCCAAGCCCGCTGGGTGACCAGGCCGATAAACCCCCTTCCTGGGGACAGGCTGTCTGCAGAAGGCCCGAGATAAGGCTGAGCGGCCACCGCAGAGCCCCTGGCTTCCTCTGCCCCGGGGCCCACGCCTCTCCCCTGCAGCTGTTTACAGATCCAGGGCTCACCCCGCGCCAAGGCTGCTGCGGCCGCCCCTGGGGACAAGGGGAGCCCCAGCCCCCGTGTGCTAGGACCTCCAAGTGTTAGCAGGAAGCTCGAAGCTGGCACTTTGTGCCCAGGGCACGTGGAGTGGAAGCAACGGGCACTTTCACCACTTCTGCTTGAAGTGCTTTCCACTATTTTATTTAATCAGCCCACAACCCCATGATATAGTCTGTTATCTGCCCTTTTCAGATGAGGAAACTAAGGCACAGAGAGGCAGGTAATTTGTCCAAGGCCACATAGCTGGGAGAAGTTTCGATTGGCATCTGCCCCCCAGCGGCCCAGAGGTGAGCCCTTGAATTAAGACTTTACATCTTGGCAAGGAGGGCCAGGGGACAAGGAGGGGCCAGGGGACAAGGAGGGGCCAGGGCGGGGGTCAGGGAGGCACAGTACCCACTCGCTTCTGACACTACATGGGTGCCTGGGGAGAACGGGATGCACCAGATGCTCAGAGATGGGCGGATGTCCCTCTGACCTCTGAGGGATGGACAGAGCTTCCTACAGCCCCCCAAACCTCCACACCAGGTGCAGCCCACCATGGGTGCCCCGTGACCCACAATCGTTCGCACACGTCACCACACTAACATTCCAGGCTTATGTTCAAAAGCAACCAGAATTCTAGAATCAAAAATCAAAATGTGGTTGGCGGGGAAGACGGGAGGGATGCCCTGGGCCACTGCACTCTGGACAACTCTAACTGAATGGTCCCTGAGATTATGCAGTGCACGACCTGCACAACGGCAGGAGCATCCAGAAACCCAGTGGGACCTGAAGCCCGGTGATGGCGACTGAGTAAGAGGCCTGCAGACAGACCTGTGTCGCCTCAGACACAACCTTTCCCCAGAACAGAGCGAGCAGCTCTCTCGGCAGAAGACCCCCTCCTCGCTGTCCTGCGCTCCCCTCACAGCACGGCCCCCACCCGGCCCCCGGCCCAGCGGGACCCCCACTCACACCTTGTGCTGCGGGGGCACCTGTGGCTTGGCAGGGCCTGGCGCTGAGGGGTGAAGGCGCAGACGGCCGCCGCCCGCCCTCCCCCACTTCTGGGCTCCCCTCCAGCTCCGGGCTCGCGCGGTGACAGCCCGCCTCCCACGGCTTGGAGAACAGAGCCAGGCTGTGTTCACGTGTCCCCCGCCGGGACCACACGGCGGGTGGGCGGGGGAGCAGAGCCACCACCCCACACCGCCAGGCCACAGGCTCTGTCTGTGCCCAAACCTGCCATTAGGGAGACGCTTGGCGGCCAGACCAGCCCACCCAGCCACCAAACTCGCCCCCGACCAGCTCCCGGGGGCCAGGGCGGTCCTCAAGGATGGGGGCCAGGGCTGAGGGCCGAAGGGCAGGCCACAGCAGCAGCACTTGTAACCGCACAGCCTTTGCAACACCAGAGAAGACAGAGCTCCTCGGGCATCCCCATTCTACGGACTGGGAAACTGAGGCTCAGAGAGGGCGCACAGCCCGGCCGGTGTGGTCTGGTTCCTGAGGCTGTGCTGTCGGCCCTCTCACTGTGCTCTGCTTCCCGGGGGGCACGGGGAGGGAAGCGGGGGGCAGGTCGGCTCTGTGGGGGGCAGGGGCTGGAGCAGCGCCTGGGGATCCCCAGGGCTCAGGGGCAGCTGCTCAGGCCCCAGGAGGCGGGAGGGAGGCCACCCAGAGGGAGGAGGCTGGGTCCCTGTGGGGATTCCCGCTCTAGCATCGCTGGGCTGGTCCCGGGCCCCAGCACATGCCCGAGCGAACCTTCCACCTCTCTGAGACTCAGTTTCCCATTCTATAAAACAGGGCTGATGGCTTGAGAGCGGGTATGCAGTAGGTGCTTAATAAATGCTCCTTCCTTTCCTGTACCCCGCTGGCTGAGGGGAGACCGGGGCAGAGGCTGGGATGCTGCCCCCAGGACGGTGTTTTCCAGCGATTTCTGAGCACTTGCTCTGTTCCCCATAAGGCAGCTGTGTCTCACCTTGGTGGGCTGCTGCCCGTCCCGGGCCCCATGAGGGTCACACAGAGTCCTCCCTGGCCCAGTCGGTGTTGTGAGACTCCTGTGTTTCTCCCCACCTGGAGAGACACGGGGACTCAAACGTTCCCAGACAAGGAGAACAGCAATGACGATGGGGACGGTGACAATCAGGTGTGACAGCTCACACGGCTGAGCTGGGCTGTCCTGATGGCCTCACACCCTGACCTGCTCCGTCCTCACAGCCCTGGCCAGTGAGGTTTATGTCAGGAAGTGGCCCAGAGAGGTTAGGCAGCTTGTCCAAGGCACACAGCACAAAGTGGCAGTGCCAGATTAGAACCCAGGCCAGCCGGGTCCAGAGTCCCACTTTTCACACATCTGGGGAGCAAGGGACGCCTGGGGTGGTCTCCTGGCCGCCATAAGGAAGGGTGTGAGGCCACCGTCACGGAGGTGGAGGGGCGGGTCCTGAAAGCTGGCCTCGGGGGCCTTCTCCTCCACAGCCCTCGGCGACCCAGCGGGTCAGACGTGTGTCACGTCCGCACCCTTCACACCCTCCACGGCTGGCGGGCCTGGCCGGCCTCCAAAGCCACTGTCTGCAGACTCATTCCCTCGGCCCCGAGCCACAGGGGCCACCTGGCCCGTGGGGGCTGCTGGGCACGCACGCACACGCACACAGAGCCACACACGCACAGAGACAGGCACACACACGTGCACACACAGCCACCAGAGACGGGGTACGGAGCTGCTGGCCTGAAGCCCCACGTGACCCGCCCGTCCTAGGTGAGCAGGGATGGAGGCCTGGTGGGCAGCCGGTGGCTCCCAGAGGACACACAGAGTCCGGCCCTGCCACGGCTACGGGTCATGGCGGGGGCCGCGGGGACAAAAGCACAGTTGCACCCACCATCCTCCACTGCCCGCCCAGCCGTCCACTCTAGCAACGGCCACTGAGCACCGACTGTGTGCAGACCCTGCAGGCAGCAACCAGTGCATCCTGACGCTAGTTTAGCGCGGGAAGGATGGGGACGAGGGCAGGACCCTGACGCAACGGCGACCCCGTTACTGAGCCTGCGCTCTGCACCCTCCTTCATGTCCCCACTTCCTGTTTCTGCCTGTTTTGTTTGACAAGAAAGAGAAATAATGAGATGGCAACACCCAAAGATCCAACGGTCTCGTGTCATAAGCCGGGCAGCCGCATGTCCTGGTCTGTCCGGGACGGTCCTGCTTTCACCCGACGCCCGTGTCATAAATAACAGCGCCTCCTACGCTTTCACATGGGCCCAGGGTTAGGCTCAGTTGAAGCCAAGCAAGTTCCCTTCCCGTTCTGGAGCGAGGAAAAGAGATCCAGTAATATTGAGAGAGGAAAAGGGAGGGTCTGAGGACGGAGCAATCACTGAAGGCTTCCTGGAAGAGGCGGGCTGAGCTGTGCCTGGAAGAAAGGAGACACCGCCCACTGAGGCCCCCTGCCCATGACCCACGCCTGTGCTCAGCTTCCATCCTCTGTTGAAGGACAGTGGTCTGGGGGACCCCAGAGAGTGCAGACACAGAACAAAAGGCAGTTACAGGGACAGGGCCTCAGGCTGCCTGGGGCGAGCGAGCAGGTGGAGCCGGCCTGGCCAGATGAGGCGGCGAGGAAGGGGCTGGAAGTGGGGGGTGGCTAACACAGTGGGGACAGAGAGCCCCGGACGGCTCCTGGCTGGCTGCACCCCGGCCTGCTCCTGGGCACCCAGCGCCCTGGGCGGACAAGGCGCCCCACCCTCCATGGCCACAGGGGCCTCGTCACTGGCACCCCCCCCGTCCAGGCAGGACCGGCGCTGTCCCCAGCGTGGACGGCCAGCCACTGCCCTCCCAGGCACGGCCCTGCAGGGATTCTAGAGAATCTTCCGGCCTTCTCAAAGGTTAGGAAACTTTTTCTTAAAGGGATGAACTTCCTGTAATTGAGGACACATCTCCTCCCACGCGGCAGGTCAGCACGCAAAAGCTCCGTGCCACACTTTGCACCCCAGTTCTGCCAGGCAACCGACCGCTGGGTGACCATCAGCAAGTCACCTGACTCCTCTGTGCCTCTGTCTTCTCATCTGGAATGTGGGGGAAGAACAGTGCCCACCTCGCTGGGTGTCGTGAGGATTCAGTGAACTGGCACCTGCCAAGTGGGGCAGAGCCTTGGTATACTGTAGGGGATCGTTACACGCCAGCTGCCAAGTCCTTCTTGCTGCACAGATGAGGCAAACAGAGGAAGAGGGACCTGGAATCTGAGCCTCGTAAGGGGGATTGTCCTGCCTGACCTCTGCCCCTCCAGAACCTCTCCACAGATTTGGTGGTTCCTGCTTGAATACTCCCAGGGACGGGGAGCTCACTACCTCGAGGCTGGCCCCCTGTGGATGCGCAGGGGAGTATGTTCCCCTTGTCAGCGTGTTCCTTCTTATCAGATTAAATCCAAGCCAGGGAGTGAAAGGTCAGGACCGTGCCTCCCACCTCAAGGCCCGGGGCCCTGAGTGTTGCCCGGCTGTGATGGGAGGAAGGGGGAGGTGCAGAAGTGCTCACGTCCCACCTGGTATGGGAACCAGGGCTCCAGGCTTTGGCCTCACCTGCCTGTGCACACCTGTGCCCTCCCGGGACCTCCTGGAGGCGGAGCCTCAGGGCTCGTGTCCTCGGCCTCCTCCACCTGCTCTGAGTTCCCAGATCCGCCTGCCTGCTCTCCAGGTCCCTCCTGCCCTTCTCCTCCCATTCCCGGAAGCAGGAGGTGGCCTGGGAGACGGGTCATCTGGGTTCTAGACCCTGCTCTGTCCTGGTCTGCTGGGCAGCCCCCAGCGGGGTGCTCCCTCCTCTGTGCCTCAGTTTCCTCCTCTGTGCGAAGGGAGGGCAGGACTGAGCAACCTCTGCGGGCTACCTGGCTCCCAGGGCCCTACCTCTGCCCTGCACCCCCAAGGCTGGGAGGACGGCAGGCTCACCTGCGCCCACCCGAGGGTGCCTGCGCCAGCCCGTACTCCAAAACGACGCGGTGGGCAGACGGGGCTGCCAGGGCAGGGGCGTCGGGCCGGGCCCAGGGAGGCCCGGGGGCTGCAGCACTCACTGCTGCACCTCCGCGCTCTGCCACGTGCCCTTGCGATCCCCACGCCTGCCCTGGGCTCAGATGGGGGCCATCACACTGGCCCCTGGGGACAGCTCAGCACCCCACCCCCCGCTCCGTCTCCTGTCCTGGAAGTCTGGGCACCATCCCAGGACCCAGCCCCCCACAGCCCCGCGCGGGGGACTCACCCGGCAGAAGCACCTTCCACCTGGGGCCCTTCTGGTCCATGGGAACTGACCGTCCCAGCCCCTGTCCTGGCCCGGCTGCCTCGGAGCAGCTCCCTTCGGCCCGGGGACGGGGGAGCGGAGCGGCGGGGCCGGGAGGAGCAGAGAGAACCCCGCTCAGCCCTGCCGCTCAGCTTCAGGAGTCGGCAGAGAGCCGAGAGCCAGTCCCAGCACGGCCGGCAGGCGGGCCCCCCTCCCCCCGCCACCCCGCCCGGGCACACCCCCGCCAGCTGCAGCCGGCAGCCCAGCCGAGGGCTGGGAGGGTGGGGGGCCGAGAGGGGAGCCGCGGCCACTTCCTGCCCTCCCTGTGGGCTCCGGCTGCACCTTCGAGTGGCCGGAGACCCCGAGGTATTTACCACGCGGGGGGAGCCCCTGAGGCTTGGGTAGCAGAGGGGACCCCAGACCCCAGAGGGGGCCACAGAGTGACCCCCCCCACCAACAGCACCCTCGTTCGTTCATGTAGTCACTCAACAACCTATCTCAGTACCTACTGTGTGCCAGGCCCTGCTGGGCCTCTAGCGCCCCAGGCAGAACGAGCCATGCCGCGGCGGCCTGCCCGGAGGTCAGGACCACGAAGGGCGGACGTCACAGAGGCAGGGGCCATAGGCGGCTCGGCTCAGGCGGAAGGGAAGGGCACAGGCTTCCAGCCCTAGACGCAGGGGTGCTTTGGCCTCGGCAGGTGCCCTGTGGGAGGGGAGCTGCTCCGGGTGGAGGAGGCCTGGGAATGATGGAATGGAGGAGGGGTCAGGGCCCACCGGGGAGGGGGCGCTGCTGAGCAGAGGCAGGGTGGGGTCCCGGGGCTGGAGGGGATTCCAGGGGAGGCTGGGGGGTGCGGTGGGCAGGCACCCGCCACAGGGCTGCAGTCTCTGGTGCCCTGGAGAGACATTCCCATGGGACACTCAAGACGGAAGTCTAGGGCGGGGAAAGGAGAAGGGGGCGGGGAGAGAAGCCCACCGCCACTGGGGTCTTAGCTCTGGGGGTCTCCTCCCCGGAGGGCCTTGTCTCTGCCCTACAGGAGTCCAGACGCCCAGGTCAAGGGCTGCCTCCTCCTTGGAGCCCTCTCGGCTGCACCGCACTTTCCCTGCCATCCTGCCCCGTTAGAGCCCATCTTGGCGTATCTGGGGACAGAGGGCTGGGCATCGGCTGGCGGTGGGAACCCGGCTCAGCTGCCTTATGGCACCGACAGGCCCAGAGTGACGCCCGGTGCACGGAAGGGGGGCCCCAGGCTGCTTCCTGGGGTGCGGTGGTGGGAGGCTAGGGCAGGGGGCAGAACCTTGTCTGGGTCCCCGGGCTGAATCCCTTCCCCTTCCTGGGGTGGGCAGCAAGGCAGGGGCACGGTGGGGGGGGGGGTGGGGGGGGGTGGGGGGGGTGGGCAGCCAAGGGCTTGGGCCACGTTCCCGGGGCTCTGTTGCGCCACCTCCTGGGGAAACGTCAAACCGCATCGAGAACTTGCCGGGATGGGGGAGCATCCCGCCCTCCAGGAAGCTTCCGGTCAGGGTGGCGTGGGGACCCCCGGAGGGCCCCATCCCCATTCTAAATGCAGGGTTAGTAACTGAGGTCCCCGTCACAGCAGCAGCCCAACAAGAAGGTCCCCTCATCATCCACATTCCAGGGGAGGAAGCGGCCCCGGGGGGCCCAGAGCCCACCTGCGGGGCTGCACAGGCCGCCTCACGTTCGGCCGTCTCAGGTCCCAGGAAGCAGGGCCACGAGGCCCGAGGGGCCAGACCCCACAAGGCACCCACCCCGGTGCCCAGTGCAGAGTCGGCGCCCAGAACTTCCGACATCCCAGGGCAGCCCCACCAGCCAGCCCGGCCTTCAGCTGTGAGCAGGACCCTGTGGGCTGCACACAGCCAGCTCAGCCCAGCCAGAGTGACTGGTGTGGCAGGTCAACTCATGGCCCCCCAAGATGCCAAATCCCAACCCTTGGGCCCTGTGAATGTGTCGCTTTATATGGCAAAAGGGATTTGCAGACGTAATTAAGTTAGGGACATTGACACGGGCGATGCTCCTGGATCACCCAGGGGGGGTCCACAGCAATCACAAGAGGGAGGCAGGAGGAGGCGTGAGGACAGAATGAGGAGGCTGGGAGGATGCGGGGCCACGAGCCAAGGACTGTGGCGCCTCCAGAAGCTGGAAAAGGCAGGAAATGGACTCTCCCCTGGAGCTTCCGGAAGGAGCCGGCCCTGCGACACTGTGGCTTTCGCCCCTTGGGACCCGGGGCAGACCGTGGGCTCCAGATTCGCGGGGACAAAGCTGGGTTGCTCTGGGCTGCAGAGCTCGCGATGATTTGTTCCAGTGGCCCCAGGAAACTCATTCGCCGAGGAAGGAAGTTCTCTCCGGATTCACAGCATCTGATGTACGGCAGTCGCTCAATCAACGCTCTTCTCTATGCGTTTGATCGAGGGAGCTCACAGCCCCTCCCCAGAGTTGTCCAGGTACGAGGAGAGAAAGGACCAATCACCCACAGGCGACCTTGAAGTGTCCTTGACCCCAATACAATGACCCTGTGAAACCTCAGGGACAAACCGGCAGCCTGGGGTCGCTAGAGTTTTCTATGTTAGAGCAGAGCCCTGGAGAGGGAAGAAAGGTTCTGGGAAGGAGTAAGGACCTGCTTAGAATATCAGCCCTCAGGAAGCTTGCAGAGATGCTGACAAGAATCTCCCTTCCTCTTCACCCTCCACACTGTCCAGTCCCCCAGCACCAGCTGATTTAAAAGCTTGTATGCACTCAACAAACATCTATGGAGTACCTATTATGTGCCCTGTGCCAGGCGCTGGAGAGAGAAAGAGGATGGGAGTGCTGAGCACCAGCTGCCTCAGGGCCTTTGCACTTGCTCATCCCTTGGCCTGGAACTCTCTGTCCAATGCCACCTCCCCAGCAAGGCCCTCTGGGGCCACCTCACCTAAAGTAGCAAGCTTCATCTCTCTGTGTTCCCATATTTTGCTTCATGGCACCTGTCACCACCTGGCATCACACATTTTGCCCTGCAGAGTCCTTGGCACACAGTGGGTGCTCAATAAATATTTGTGAACAAACGCACACACAGGAATGGCCGTGCAGAGGTGGAGACAGCTGTGCGGACAGGCAGTCACGGTGAGGACACCAGCAAAGGTCTGCTGGGCGAGCACCCCGTGACGGCGGAGGGCCAGTCTGTGCCCGGCTCCAGCTCTCTGGGGTCCCCAACGCTGCCCCCGGGACATCCCCCCCAAGCCTTGGAACCATCATTTCTGCGGCTCAGCTGATCCCTTCTTTTCCACCTGAAATCTTGATCACAAACTTCTTTGGAAAAATATGAGAGTTTAGGGCAAAGAGCCCCTCTTAACAGCAATTCTGCCAGGTACAAAGAGCTCTTTTCTCTTCGTGCCGCTACGAACTGGTTTAGGTCAACGCTCAGTTTACAGTTTTATTAAATTGCCCAAGTTAAATTCTCTTTTCTTTTTTATTCCACGGAAATCTGAATCAGTCAGACAGACAGCCAGTCACACCCTCGCCCAGGGACCAGCTGGAACAGCCAGACCGTGGGAAGCAGGGCAGCAATGGGCAGAGAGAGGGGAGGGTCCCAGGCCCAGCAGGGTGAGTCCCCCGGACACCCAGCGGCTGCTGGGGGCAGAGCCACTGCGAGGAAGGAGCCTGGGGACTGCCGGGGCCCCCAAACCTCCTGTCCCGACTCGCAGGACTTGCAGCCTCGACGCTCCCGGCGTTATGAGAACTTCCCTAGAAGATAAACACCGCGCTTGCTGGAGAGAAAACGGCCTCCGGATCCCAGCTCGCTGGAGCCGCCCGAGGAGGCAGCCGGCCGGAGCAGGGAGGCCCTCCGGCAGCATCGAGCGCCTTTCGGGCAAAGCGGGCGAGAGGGCTGGGGATGGCAGCCAAGCCCGGCCCCCTGTGCCCTCTGAGCAGCTGCCGCTCGGCAGCGGGGGCAGGATCCTCCGCGCGCCTCATCAGAGCATCAGCACCGGCACCCGCTCGAAGCGAGGCCTGCCAAGGACTCCGGGGCCTGCGCCAAGGACCAAGTGGAGGCCCCACCTTTCTGGCCGTGGAGGCCCAACCCCGCCGGCCTGGAGCCCGTCTGCCCAACAAAGAGACAAAAGCTGCACAGGGCCAGGACTTCTGGGGTCACCAGCTCTCTCTCTGCCGGGGCCGGGGCCAGGGCCAGTGCCTGTGTTCCCCGTGCCAGGCACCGAGCTGAGGCTGGGCATGGATCGACTCTCGGACCCTCACAACAGCCAGGGGACCAGAGGCACAGAGAGGGTCTGCCTGATACCAAAAGCTAGGAAGGAACAGAGGCAGGATTTGAACTCGGGGAGTGGGAGTCCGGGGCTGAACACTTGGAGACGTCCACAGCCTAGTCACACCCAACAGATACTCATTTAAACGCACGGCTAGAAAGGCAAATAGGAGGGAAAGTGAAGCGGCTCAGGATGGACGCCGGCACCTGCATGCAGCTCAGCCTGCAGGCACGTCACGCTGCTACAGCCTCATGGCCCCGAGGTTCTATCTACCAGATGAGGCCCCCGCTCCTAGAACTCAGCCAGGGCCTGCAGGCTCAGCTCCTAGGCACCTGCTGTTTCTCTACGGGCTTCCTTCTTTCACGTGCTCAGCTTGACTCCCGATAGGCCCTGTTCCTGGGGAGCCACAGCACCTGCATGCAAAGCCACCCCATATCCAGGGGGGGATGGGGAGGCAGAGGGCTGGGTTCCATGGGGAGCCGGGGCAGGCCCGCGTTTGCATGCTGTCTGCACAGACAGGGCTGAGCGGGACGGCCTCGGGAAATGTGCTGTCTCAGGCAGCTTCTCAGAAGCAGACAAGGAGACGAGGACGTGTGTGCAAGTGATTTATAAGGCAGAGAGCACCCAGGGAGTCCCGGAGGGACAGGACCAGGAGGCAGAGACAGTGAGCGAGGGCAGACCCCAGGTAATGCCCGGCCCCAGCCCCAGCCTGTGGGAACCTGGAGGGGGAGCTGCATCTTCTGCTGGCAGCCAGGGGGCTGGGCTTCACGTCCCCACACCTGCAGGGGCACCAGAACCCCCAGCTGTTCCCCTAGAGCATCAGGGACGAGGGGAGGGCGTCCCAGGGGAGCACCACAGGCTCGGACCCATGCTCTCGGAGCTCATGGGGCAGTGGACGCACGGCCCAGTGGAACGGGCGGCCGGGGCAGCGACAGCCAGCTAGCCCTCAGCAGCGCCCGGCCTTCCTGCAGTGGACGGATGTTCCCGCCCCGCTGCCTTTGCATCTGGGTAGGGCGGGACTGGTTCAGGCCAATGGGAGGGACACGGGTCATTTCAAGGTGGGTGCATGTCAGTGGCTTTCCCGCATTCTCTTCCCCATGTTGGCAGGTAACGGGATCAGCGCACTCTGGAAGCCACGAGACGGGAGAGCCACAGGCTGGGGGCACCTGGGACCCTGTCCACATCCTATCCCCTGCAGCCTGGGCACAAGCCGCCTTGCGTGGCAAAGGGGAACAAGGCTGCTCGTCAGCTGACCTTGAGACGAGAGAGTAGCTGGACCGCCCAGGGGGGCCCATGGGATCACAAAGTCCTCGTGAGTGGGAGAGGGAGGGAGAAGAGAGTCAGAGACGAGATCAGAGAAGCAGGGGCAGAGAATGCAACGCTGCTGGCTCTGAAGGTGGAGGAAGCGGCCTCCAGAAGCTGGAAAAGGCCAGGAAATGGATGCTCCCTGGAGCCTGCAGAGGGAACGCAGCCCTGCGGACGCCTCGATTGCAGCCCAGCGGGACCCGCGTCAGACTTCTGGCCTCCAGAACGGTAAGATACTAAATGTGTGTTATTTTAACCCACCGAGTTGGTGGAGATCTGCGACAGCAGGAGCAGGAACTCAAACAGACATCTCCCAAGGTGAGCCGGCGCCATGGAAGACGTGCAGGGGCTCCTCCCAGGGCCTCCTCCCAGGGGCTCCTCCCAGGGGCTCCTGCCCGGCCCGCCAGCTCTTCCTCCTCTCCCCTGCCCCGGTGGACAGGGGTCCCCAAGAGCCCGGAGTAAGGACTGACGAGGACGGAAGCTTCTGAGCGGGAGCCGAGCAGTGGCTGCTGGGACAGAAGGAACCCGCCAAGCACCCCAGCACCCCAACATGGCAGGCCAAAGAGGAAGGGGCCCCAGGAACATGGCTGTGACGGAGAGTCAATCTCAGCCTGGTTTCCTGTGACCACTCCCCCCGCCCCCATCAGTGGGGTCTGTGGCTTCCACTATCTCTATTAACAAAGATACTATTAACCACTTTAGAAGCTGTTCACAGCTCAGAAAGGACATCCAGGGCTCATGTGACACAGCTATGGGGCTGCCACTCAGCTGTGCAACATGGCAGCCCCGACCGAGGGCCATGCAGGGAGCATACTCACAGAGACCACGAGAATGGGGCCTCCCTGGAGTCGGGCAGTGTGCAACCTGCACAACCTCGCGTGGCAGCCCTAGGCACCTCCTTAGGGTTCACCCCAGGTCACTGATACTATGCTACAAGGAAGATTTCATTTTCACCATGCCTACTCAGTGGTTGGAGCAGCTAAGCTTCGGGAAGATTCTGAGCCTTGCAAAGCCTCCATGGCTGGATTGACAGCGCTGAGGTTTAGAAACGTGGCCCTGGGTCTCGGGACCGAGCCACGCTCTCGCTGATCACCAGATGGTGCCACTTCTCTCCCATGGAGGCCGCGGAGGGCGCAAAGATAATTGTTCCAGGCAAACCCATCCCCATCGGCTGGTGATGAATTAGGAGCGTCCTCTCGCTGGATTTCATTCCGCGTGCGAGAGGCACATGAGAAATGGAGCTTCCTTGGACTAAAGGCTTCAGAATATTGGAAAGAGCCGAGCCTGGGGGCTCACCCCCCCTACGAGGGAAAGCCATCCCACAGTGAGGTTTCCACTGTGCCTTCTCCCACCACCTGGGGACTTCCCATCAGCCCAACGTTTGGGCCTTGCCTGTGAGGAATCCCGGCCCTGGGGGTCCCCAGGCCCCGCAGCCGTGAAGCCAGCAAGTGACCGCATCCCAGGAGGGCACTCTGGATGCTGCGTCCGAGAACCATGCATCCTCTGCTTCTGGGTGAGACCAAGGCAGCTGTTGGCCATGCGTGTCACCGGGGGGCCTCGGCCCAGCTACCCGGCCTGGCACAAGGGCTCCGGATGTGACAGTTTCCTTCCCGAGCAAACGCTGCTGTCCCCACGTACAAGGCGTTGGTAGAGAACTAGGGGTCAGAGATGGACTGCGATGGGGAGGCAACCCCCACCTGCCCATGGCCGCCCAGCCTTTCTGGGAGAGGACCCTGCCCCAGCCAGCACAATGGAAGCCACTACTGCAGGGGGTGGGGAGAGACTGTGAGAGACAGAGAGGGGTCTGGGAGACAGAGCGACAGGGCCGTGTGCATGTGTGTGTGTATGTGTGTGTATGTCTGCCCTTGTGTGTGGTCCCCTTGCCAAGTCTGTGTCTGTCTCTGCATGTCCCCATGCCTGTGTGTGTCCATGCGTCTGGACATGCCCCATGTGCCTGCCCCACCGTCCAGTTGGCAGTGCACGGCTGGCCCCGGGGGCTGTGCCGCCTGCCCGATGAGAGGTGGCAGGTGTGTAATAAACCATCAGTCACTGTCACGTTTCTGAGCAGCAGCCACGGCAGCCTCTCCGGGTGGGGCCTGACTGCGGGATGGTGCTCCTGGCGGGTCTCCGGCGGCGAAGCTGCACCTCCCAACCCGGGCCGCAGCCTGATGGGAGCAGCTGGCAGGCGTGGGCCTTGTGCCCTGCCCTGCCCCAGGCGGCCCCAGGCCAGGGGCCAGGCCTCGTGTGCCAGCCCACGGGACGCGGTTCTGCAGGCTATTACCCAGAGCTGAGGGGCAGCTGCGGGGGAGGAGGCTGGTCAGGAGAACAGCCTTGGAGATGCCCCCACGGCCTGGAGGAGGCGCCCCTGGGTGACTAGGAATTACTAGGAACAATGGCGCTGACACAGCCAGCACTTACGAGGACACAAGGTGCCAGGACCTGCCTGAACGGTCATCATGTCCTGGTTAATTTAATTCTCATGCTGCCCTATGGAGCCAGACACTCCCATTAGCCTTCATTCCCATTTCTCAGATGAGGAAACTGAGGCACGGAGAGGGAGATGACACTTGTTCAAGGTTCTGAGTGTGCTGGGGGACGGGGGAATGGCTCCTCAAAAAGCATCTCTGTGCCTGCCACCTGCATGCCCCCTCTGCTGCCTGACCACCCCGTCCCCACCTATCAGGGTCTGGAAGCCTCTGGTCAGCCGGATCCACCCATAGCCTGAGGCCCAGCCCCTCCTCTGGCCGAGTTCATGTCACAGAGAGAAAGAGGTGGTATTGGGGTCGTCCTGGAGATGGACGCCCCGGAGGAAGCCCATCTTGAGGGTGGGGCGGGCCAGCTGCCCACAACCCCAGCCTGTCTCCTTCTGGCTCCAGCTTGTCTTGCTAAGCGGCAGTGCCTTCAGCTGGCTGCCCACACAGGGGGTTGGCACAGGGTGGGCGGAGCTGGGGGTCTTGGGACTCAGGCCCAGGGGGCAGTCATGGGGGTAGGACACACAGTGACACAGTCTGAGGGGTCTCGAGGACACAAACACAGCCTAAGGCGCTGCTCCAGGACCCTCCCCGGGTAAGAAGGCAGGTGTCCACCCCACGCCAAAGTCCAGCCACAGGGCCGGACCTGGAACCCACGCACATCGCCCAGCCCGGGTCCCACAGGCCCTGTGGTAAAGGCTGCAGGACTCTACACTCACAGGCCTGCCAGCCAAGGACGAGGCCAGCCTCGGCGTCACCGGGGAAACTGAGGACGTCTGACGGTGCCTAGACGGGTGGTGGGCTCTCCATGGCTGGGGTGGGGGGTGAGATGCCCACCCTGGGAAACAGCATCTCCCCCCAGCCGAAGGTAACACCCAAGAGGGATGTGCGCCAGGACGTGGCTCATTCACAACCGACAACCCAGAAGCCGTCCCCATGCCAGGGCGCGAGCGGGCCCCCACTCAGGAGGAGCTGCGACGGAACAGCCACCAGCAGCGAGACGGCACAGATGGAGCCTGCGAGGACGAGCGAGGGGCCAGGCTGGAGCTGGGGTCACACCACCAGGCAGACAGGCCACGGTCGTTCGGGCAAAGGCAGATGCAAATGCAAGATGCAGGATGGTGGATCCATCCGGGGGCAGGACGCGGGGCGCGGGGCGACAGGGCGGATGGACCGTCCCAGCGCTCGGGTGGCAGCGGCTCTGGGGTGCCAATTACATGATTTCTTCAACGAATATGGTGGGACACAGAGATAAACACAAGAGAGGCCATCCGAGAATCAGGGATGAGCGGCGTCGAGAACAGGAATTCTGATTGAACCACGATTTGATCTAATCCCCAAGGAGTGTGAAAAAAACATCCAAACCCAGGCTGGCAGCCTCGGCCTCCAGGTCTCCCCCAGAACATGGCGATAGGGGTGGAACTCTGCTCCTGAACTGGAGTGGGGCCCCTCCCTGCCGGGGGCGGCACAGTCTGTCCGCCCCGGTACCCAGAGATACGAAAGAGCTGGCATCTACCTGTGCCCGTGAGGTCCGGTCCGGCCCCGTCCAGGCTGCTCTGCTGACACCGCGCTGGCCCCAGCTCCTGGGCGCTCCTGGGGCCCCTGGGCAGGCTCTCTGCTGGGGCGCCCGGTCGGGACTCGGGCTCCCGGGCGGGAGGCTGGACGACTGTCGATGCCTCGAGAGATGCAGAGGTGACCTGGAAAGAGAGGAAGGGGACACAGTGAGCCTCGGTCAGGCCTGCCCAGAGTGCCCAATGGGTGGGCCCCTGGGCTGTGGGGGGCCGTTCCTCCCCCTTGGCCTGGCTTTGCGGTTGGGGACGCGGCCTGGCCGGTGTGGGGCAGCAGAGCCACTGCGAGCATCTCCCTTGCCCGGCAAACCCCACCCGGGACGCCAGGCTGGGCGCTGGGCTTCCACCTGCCAGCCCACCCCTGCCCGAGCTCCTCAGCTCTGCACGAAGTTACTAATAACTACCTACTAGTTAGTTACAATGATTAACCAGTTAGTCTTCAGTTCACCTTGCAGGGTTAGGTCATCATGTCCCCTGACCCTCTTTTTTTACTGTTTCAATTGTGGTAAAATATACATAACATAAAATTACCATCTTGGCTATTTCTAAGTGTACAACTCAGTGGCATGAAGTCCATTCACGATGTTGAGAAACCATCACCTGGGATTTATTTCTAGAACTTTCTCTTCATCCCAAATGGAAACTCCGTCCCCATTAAACACTCATTCCCTGTTCCCTCCTCCCCTTAGGCCCTGGTAACCACCGGTCCACTTTCTGTCTCTACGACTTTGACTATTCTGGTCGCCCCATCCCTGTCCCACATCTGGGGAAACTGAGGCTCAGAGAGGGGCGGGAGGAGCCTGAGGTCACAAAGCTGCTAGACACCGAGGCGGGGTCAGCCCAGGTCAGCGGGGCTTCAGATGCTGGGCTCCCGCCTCCAACCCTGGAAGCCTGGGCGCGAGGCCAGGGCCCTGTGGGCGGGCGGGCAGGCGAGGCCATGAGCCGTGACCCACACGGGTTTCGGGACGTGAATGCTGGCTGCTACCAAGGGGCTGGTCCTGGGGTCTGGCAACGCCCTGCTTCCTGATTATGAGCTCTGGGGCCGGCACGGCTGTCGAAAATCAGCTTCGTGTTGATCCGGTCTTTTTAGGGATTTGTGCTATAAAACCGAAGTGCCTGAGAGAGACGGATGGCTCAGAGCTCCTGAGGCGAGCACGGGCTCCACCAGCCCTACATGGAGAGGCGGATAAATTTACCGTCTGTTTCCGGGAAGGCGTTAATTTATGGGATCCATATGGTGACACTGCCCAGACCACAGCCCCCGCAAATCCCACAGGCCTGCTGGTGGCTGAGGCTGGAGCCAGGAGGAGGCCCAGCACACTTATTCCTTCGCTCACTCACTTGTTCGCTCAGGGCCGCGGCGCCCAACAGCACAGCGGGGGCCAGGGAGCCCTGCGCGATGTGGTTCCCACCCGCCCGGTTTGAGCTGCTCTCGCAACCTTGCCCTAATCATCTCGGAAACTCTGCCAGGCCCAGGGCCGCTGTGTGTCTTCCATTAGTCACCGGATGACCCGGCCAGCCAGCCCAGGGGCCTGTCTACGGGGCGGCAGCTGGTCAAACCAGGCAGCGTCAGGGTGCGCACCCCACAGGCTGGCTGAGCAGAGAGAGGGAGACAGCACGTTCTCCTCCTGATGGCCGCATGTGAAAAGGACGCAGAGGCACAAAGAGAAGAGTGGCCTGTCTGAGCTCCCACAGTGGTTGGCAGCATGGGGGGAATTCGAACCCCCACAGTCGGGAGAACACACGGCTGTGGTTACACGGAGGGAATCCAGTGCCCCCTTGCCAGATCTGGTCTTTCAAGAGGAAGCCGGGAACCCATTTTTAAAAGCGGCACTCTCGTGATTATTAAGCGTTGGCCACTAACCCAGATCGTGTGAACACACTGTGTGAACCACCCACACTCACTCCGCTGGTGGGACTGTCAAATGGGGCAGCTGCTTTGGGGAACGGCCTGGCAGCTCCTCAGAAGGTCAAACATGGAGCTGTCACGTGGCCCAGCAGTTCCACTCCTCGGGAGACAGGCGGGACAACCGAAAACACGCGTCCACACAAAAATTTGTACACAAACGTCCGCAGCAGCCTTCAGTCCCACAGACAAATAAATTCTGCCAACAACCCAAACGGATCCGGAGGTGGGTCCTTCCCCAGTGGAGTCGCCAGGCGAGAGCACAGCCCAGCTGACACCTCAACCCCGAGCAGAGGCCCCAGCTGAGCCTTGTGGCGACAGATGTGCTGTACGCCGCTACGTTTGTCGTCATTTGTCACGCAGCAGCAGGTAACTGATACAACCTGTAAAGCCTTAGAACAGAGCCCTGGTCCAGATGTAGAAGTTTTCTGGCACCGTCATGTGCCAGAAACACGAGGGGACTGGAGGCCGGTCCCTCCTCTGGTCTAGCTCTTCCCACTACTTTGACTCTCGTCGGAAGTGAAAGGATTTCACCCTTTCTCCAGCGCTAGTCAGCAGCGCCCAGGATGCTGGGGGCGTGGGGCCCGGTCAGCACTGAAGGACGGGTGAGGCTGCCAGACACACGTGGGGCTGCGAGGATGGGTCATCTCACGCCAGCATCGTTGGGTGGGGGCCAATGTTCTCAGCCAGATCATCGAATGGCAGCAAAGAGCCGCCCTTCCTCACCCTTTGAAGCCAGATTTACAATTCCTGACTCATAAAAGGCAGGCCTTGAACCCACGTACTCGTTGTGCCTTCTCTCTACCAGAGCCACGAGGCCAACCTCACGACCTGTCTTAATTTAAAATACTGTTATGACCAGGCCTGGGACGTACACCCTCCACCCCCCGCCCCGGGGACCCTGGAACGCGCAGCATCTCGGATCCGTCCATGGGGCCCCACAGACCGAGCCAGCAGGGCACATGTGTCGCTCCCTTTATCTCCCTGGACTGGGGCCACTTCCTTCCAAGCGTTAGTCAGTTAAGGGGAAAGGCAAGAGGGGCACTTTGCAGGCTTCTTCCACATAAAGGGGATTTGCAGCCCCCCACTGAAAATCCTCATGAGACGGTGCCATGTTGTCCTTCCTCCAGGGAACTGAACCCCTGCTCTATTGTTTTTTAAAACAGTTTTATTGAGATATAATTCACACACAAGACAATTCACCCATTTAAAACGTACAATTCAAGGGCTTTTAATATACTCACAGAGGTGTGTAACCATCACCAGGACCCATTTGAGAACATTTCCATCACCCCAAGCAAAACCCCATCCCCACAAAGTCACTCTCCACGCTCCTCCCCTGCCCCTGGCAACCACAATCTCCTTTCTGTCTCTATGGATTTGTCTGTTTTGGACATTTCCCATAGATAGAATCCTACAACACCGGGCCCTTTGTGTCTGGCTTCTCTCACTCGGCAGTTCATCCATGTTGTAGCATGTAAATTGTATATATATTTTTTTTTTGAGGAAGATAAGCCCTGAGCTAACATCTGCTGCCAATCCTCTTTTTTTTTTTTTTTTTTTTGCTGAGGAAGACTGGCCCTGAGCTAACATCCATGCCCATCTTCCTCTCCTCTATATGTGGGACGTCTACCACAGCATGGCGTGCCAAGTGGTGCCATGTCTGCACCCGGGATCCGAACCAGGGAACCCCAGGCTGCCGAAGTGGAACGTGCGAACTTAACTGCTGTGGCACTGGGCCAGCCCCTAAATTGTGTATTTTTAAGAACAAGGGAAGTTCCCATTTGAAGGCCCACAGTGGCCCAGAGGCCGCTGGACAGGACGCCAGGTTTCCTCTGTGTGTTGGGGACGGGGGGCTGCTCCCAGAGCCCGCTTCCTGCTCCCTCCCGAGGACCCAGCCAGGCTCCACTCTTAGCCCCCTTACAGGAGGGCGGTGGGCACCGCGTCCTGGCCACTCTCCCCAGCTGGGAGATCTCAGCAAAGTGACCGAACCTCTCCCTGCCTCATTTTCCCCTTCTGCCAAGTGGGAGTGATACCGCAGTGAATGCCCACCTCTCGGACAGACAATGTGGGGAATCGGATGGGTCATTTCTGCTGAAGCTCTTGGCACATGGGAGTCCTCAAGTCACGGCAGCTGATCTCACGACCCGACAGCAGAAGCATCAGGAACAGGAGCCAGAGGGCTGAGTGCCGGGGCCCCCAAAGCCCGGACGGTTGTGTGTTGTGGGGGGGCTTGGCCCGCCTGGCCCTAGGGCTTCCAGGCCCCCTCGCCTGCTGCTGGCTGGAGCCCCAGGGCCGGCCAGGGGTCCCTAAAGTCACGGGGGCGGGACCTGGGGCGTGGGCTCCCCACATTTCCTGATCAATCTGCGCCTGCTCTTTCTTCGGTCAGCTCACCACGCACCCCAGGAGGCCAGCGTGCCGACCCTGAATGAAGCGGACGTGGGGCTGAGTCCTGGGCTGCTACTTCCCCACGGGCAGACCAGGAGGGACAGGCAAGTCCCGGCTGCTCTGGCCTCAGTTGACACCGCTGGGAAACGGGCTAGTAACGCCTGCCCCGGATTCTCGGGGCATCTGGCGTGTGCCAGGGGCCTGCTGAGCACCTGCCGGCAGCAGCCCACGTAATCCTCCCAACAGCCCCACATTAACTCCCACTTTGTAGAGGAGGAAAGCGAGGCACAGAGAAGTCAAGTCAGCAGCCCAAGGTCACCCAGCTGGTCAGAGTCAGAGCTGAGAATCCAGGCCAGCGCTACATCCTCTGTCAAAGTGCCCAGACCCCAGAGCTCATGGCACACAGTAGGGGCTCAATGAACACCCCCAGGGCCTGATTCCCAGACCCACTGCACAGCAGCCACACGGCAACCCGGGCTGCAGTCTCTGGCACACAGGTTTACCGGTGGGTAGAGGGCACTTGACAAGCTGCGATCGATTTATCCCAAGAGCAAGGCCGGGAGGACAGGACAGGGAGCAGAGCTGCGGGAGAGGGAAGGGAAGACCCTCCAGCCCCTCAGCACAAAGCACGCAGCACCGTCTCCCTCTGCCCCGAGGAAAAGCCAGGCGGGGGCAGGAAGTCAGGTTTGGGGAGAAAAGCCACCCCCACCCCTAGCCGTCTGGGTGCAGCCTCAGCAGGAGGCCAGGAGCGCACGGCGGGGCCCAGGCCGGCCAGAGACCTCAGTCTGCCACCTACCAGGGGACCTGCAGGTCACGGGGCTGGTGTCATTCGCCCGGGGGGGAAATAAGGGGACAGGAGCCAGCCCTGCCATGTGGGCCCCCAGCTCCCCTCTTCCTGCCTGCCGTGGCCCCCTGGAGCCCACCCACAAAGACAACGTGCCCGACCCTCTCTGGTGGGATTTCCTGTTCTGCACTGCGAGCTGGTGCATCACAGGCCAGAAAAACAGCACTTTACACCCCTGAATTCCCTGTAACAGCTCCGCAGTGGCCAGCAGAGGACTCCAAACACGGCAATAAGTGGACGATCAGGCCCAGGGTCGGGGGAGACGGAGCAGCCCAGGGCAGAGGCCCCGGGGAGCAGACAAGGAAGGGTTACTCGATGCGCGGCACAGCCCGGGCGTAATTGGAAAGTTATTAGATGTGGAACACACACGGCCCCCCGTAAATGAGTAATCAGGGACTAATTAAGCTCACGTGACACCGCGGATCGCGAGGGAGAGGCTGGCAGCTGCACATCTGCGACAGCAATTAGGGGCGCTCCGGCTGCAGCGCTGGGGGGCGTCGCCGCGTGGGCAGAGGAGCCGTGTCCAGCCGGGGGTCTCGATCCGACAGGGCCCCACCCGAGTCCCCCCGGGGGGCACCCACCTCTCAGGGGCTGGAGGGTGGCAGGGAGGCCGCAGGCTCATCCAGCCTCGAGGACAACGGAAGCCCCAGTGGACACACGGTCCAGGACTTGGCTTTATGTCTGGCCAGGTGACAACTCGCTGCAGCCCCCCAAGGGGACAGACACAGTCACGACTGTCCACCTGGACACAGAACCACGTCCTGGGGTTTGCGATGGTTCTGCCAGGTGGGCCGGGCAGGGAGTAGGACCAATCCACGTTATAGACGGGGAAACTGAGGCACAAGCCACGAAGCAGACAGAGATCACCCAGCCTGGCTCCCCTTCCAGCAGGCTCCGGGCACCTCCCTGGGGTGTCTGGGCAAGAGGAGGGCTCCAGTGTTTCCCAGGGGGGCGGCCAAGCTCAGCGGGGGAAAAAGAGCGCGAGGTGGTCATGTGGCCAAACAGCCAGCATGGGCTTGGGCGGGGGGTGACCGCTGGACGCCTCGCTGAGCGATCCTGGGCTCTCTTTTTAACACCTCGGGTCCTCGGTTTCCTCGTCTGAATAAGGGGGATGCTGAGAGTCACCCCCGCTGCAAGGGTGGTCGTGAGGACCCCCCGAATGGGGATCCCGTGGCCTTGCACGGGCCTGACACACAGGACACCCGTGGACGCACCTGTGGAGGCCAGAAAGCGCGGCCGCCCAGCCCCACCCCACAGACAGCCAGACAGTTCCCCGATCACGGCCTGGGGGCTGCCGAGGCCAAACAATCTCGGGGTTCAGCTGAAACCGGGGTTCCCTCCACGCCAGGAGCCACTGCTGTCCCCGAAGGGCCAAGTGGGGGGGTCGTGGGTCCTGATCCTAAAGCAGGAGGCTTGGGGCGAACACAGTTTTCAGTGGTCGCAGCTGTAGGTTGAGGGCCACATGCACTGTCTGCAGGTGTCCGCCCACAGGCCTGCTGGGCCCCGGCACATGGACGCGGCAGCCAGGACAGAAAGGCTGGGCCCCCTCCCGCGTCTGGCTCACCGTGCGGGATGGACGGGGGCACGAGGGCTCAGAGCCTGACCGGAAAGTGGGAGACACACCTGGGCTGGGCAGGTGTGGCCAGAAAGGGTGGGGCCACAAGGAGGCTGGTGGGATATTCGGGCAGCAGGTGGAACAGGAGCCCGCCAGTGGCTGACATGCCCAGCTTCTGCCACTCTTGTGGCCGAAAGGAACATTCTAGAAGGCAGGACCTGCCCCCTCCCTCAGGGGAGGCCTCTGAGGCAGCCGACCGTCCCTCGAAAGGGCTGGGATGGGGCAGGGGCTGCGGTGGGGGAGTCACTGCCCCAGAGGCAGGAGTGCTGGCCCCATGGACAAGGGGACATTTGTGCAAAGACTGGAAGGAAACGAAGGAGCTCGCCATGGAGATAGAGATCTGGGGGGAAGGGTGCTCCCAGTAGAGGGCCCCCCCCCGGCCCCCAGCCTCGGAGCTGTGCGCCCTCAGGTAAGTGACTCTACCTTCCTGAGCCTGGGCTGCCCCTCTGTGCAATGGTGAGGGCTCCCCCGGCAGGGCTGAGGCTCTGTCAGGGTTCCGGGTGGAAGCCACGCGGGGGTCTGCTCATGAGCTACTGTCAATACCCACACGGCCCTCTGCCTCCCCCGCCTGAAATGTCTGCGCCCCCAGTTCTCCGCGTCCTCCTCAGCCGAGGGTCTGCCTCCCTCCCCTCAACGCTGCTCCCAGCTCCCCTCCCCAGGCAGAGCTGGATGCGCTGCCAGCCCAGCTCCACTAGTACCCTCATCCTGGTGCCCAGATTCAGGGGTTGCACTTCTGCCCACCCTCCAGACCGTCACCCCCTCCCCAGACAGCACTCTGTAACCTGAGGCCCTGGCATGGTGTCCCCAACACGGCAGATGGAAGAGACACCTGAGTTAGGGAAGGAGCCGCGTGGGGGCCTGGGGGAACAGTGTTTCAGGCACAAGGAACAGCCCGTGCAAAGGTCCTGAGGCAGGAGTGTGCCTGGTATGTTTGAGGAACAGCAAGGAAGCCTGTGTGGCTGGAGAGGACCAAGGGAAGCAATGGGATCACATTTTGGGGGCCTTGGGGGCCCTGGAAGGACTCGGGGTCTCATCAGGAGCCAGATGGGAGCTGAGGAGGGCTCTGGGCCAAGCAGAGACGTGATCCGATTTTTGTTTCTGTTTAATTTTTAACTTGCTGCGTGGAGATGCTCGTAGATTCACAGGCAGGTGTGAGCAATCATACAGAGAGATCCGGGTGCCTCTTACTCAGGTTCCTACGAAGCAGCCCACACGTCACACGCAGGATGCCGACACTGACAACTCACTGTCCTATGCAGATTCCAGGGTGACCTGTCCCTGTGCGTGTCCTTCGTCCTGCACAGGGTCACCCCTGGAGGAGGCTCCTGTCCCCACAGCCACGTTCCCTCACGGGCATCGCCTGCATCGCGCCCCCACTTGCCCCGGCAGTTCCGTCACCTCCAGCGTGTTATGTAAACACAGTCGCGCTGTGCGAGCCCCTGGGACCTGCCGCCTCCCCTCCACACAGCTCCCTGGGGACTCGCCCGGGCCGCCTGGCGTATCAGCAGCTCGTTCCCTGTTACTATGAGCGGTGGCACACGGCGGGGCTGGGCCACGGCTGGGCGGCCCCTTAGGTGGAGGGGAACCGGTCCCCCCGCACATTCACTGTCTTTGCCCCCACGCCAGGCTCACGTCCCACCACAGCCCCGTCCCTGCTCCCTCCTGTCTTCAGAGCCTGCACCTGGCTTTACCTGCCAGCTCCGCATTCAGGGCCTGCACCCCCCATTCGTGAATCGATGCCCCCATTGTTATCAGGCACGATGCTCCCCGCCCCCCACCTGCCCTCCAGCATCGCCTCCTTGGATGCCCGAGCTGGGGAGGTCAGGTGGCTTATTAACAGCAACCTTTATGGCGTTCTCCCTATTCAAATGTGGATCAGAGATGTTTAGCAACCTGCCAAACGCCACACAGCCTGAAGATGCCCACCCCAACACGCCTAAATTACCGCAAAGACAGATTCCAAGGAGAAGGTGAGGGCAGGGGCCCCTGCCCTGGGCTCTGTGGGGGCTCAGCTCCACCCCGTGCCTGCCCCAGGGGGTCCTCACCCACTTCAGGTGGACATGACATAATTACTGTGGAAGGAACTGTGCCATCGCACCCGGGCAGTCAGTTCATCACGCCCTGACAGTGCATTAGCTAAGTGATCACTAGACTATTAATTTTTTTCCCCAGCTCTTGCCAAGGGGTATTACAGTGAAAAATGGCAGCTTAACCGCAGGGAAATTCTTCAGGGTGACAAAAATAAAAATAGCTCTAATTGAAGTTGATAGAAATTACACCCTTTAAAGACGCACGTCGGGGTGCCCTGGCTATAATGTAAATTAACACCGGGGCAGGGTCTCCGTCACAGGATCGTGGAAACACAATGACAGCCACAGCAAACAGCCTCGCGGGACTCACATCTGCTCGGTGGCAGCTCGGCCGGGCCCCGCGGTGTCGGTGTCAGGAGGCTGTGGGGACAGGCTGAGGGCTGGCGCCCCCGGGCCTGTGGCCACAACCTCGCCTGTGCCCCCACCCCCTGCAGAGGGACAGCGGGCGGGACCCTGAATGACCACTGCTGGAGACCTGTGCGTCCTGGGCGCCCTGCAGGCCCGGGGCTGAGGCCAGGCACCCATAGCAAGCGCTTTGTGCCCCAGCCGCCAACTGCCACTGCAAGGCCCGGCGGCCTAAAGCCGGGGGCTGCCCTGAGACTCACACAGGAGAGCACGGTAATCCCGGGGGCCCCGGAAAACTGAGAGCGCGCCCGTGAGCGCCCGCGCACGGCAAGCATCCTCTGTCAGCAGCCGGAGAGGTTTCCGTTCCGCGTATGAAAGAATAATAAATACAATCGCAATAAAATGATAAACACAGGGCTAGCATCTGCTCCGCGCCCCGCACCGCTTTAAGTATTTTCCACATATTTTAATTCACTTAATCCTCTCAACACCCTGTGAGGGAGACACTGTCATTATCGGCCTCGTTTCCCAGACGAGGAGACACGTGTGTAAGCTGCCTGGAGGGGCACAGCCGGGAGAGCTGCCGGGGCCCCTCCTGCAGAGCTGCCCCCTGAGCCACTGTGTGGACGAGCCCTCCACCTGCAGACACGCAGGCGGCGCCGGATCTGAACTCAGAGCACACGGCACAGCAGCCGGGGCCGGCCGAGCACGCAGGTTCTAATAAATGACTCGCACGGTGGATTCCCATTTCGGCCACACCCTAAGCTGTGGAGACTGAGAATTCCCTGAACTCTGGGAGCCCCGACCGCGTGCAGAGCTGTGCTGCGGGGGGTGGGGGGTCGGGGGCAAAGCGGCCAGTAATTCATTTACAAATATCCACCAGGCCCTGCCCTGGGCCCGGCCTGTTCCAGGCGCTGGGGACGCAGCAGCGAGCAGGACGGCGGCAGTTCCTCCAATCTCAGGTTGGAGGAAGACAGGAGCACACCCGCTCCTTCTGGGTCCACGGCAGGCCGGACAGTCGCCGAAGACAGAAACCCCAACACGGTCTCACGTGGAAGACACAGTGCAAGAATCTAAGAACTGACCAGCAGAGGACTTTCACGTTTAATCTTCAAAAAAAGAATAAAGGTTGGGGCCGGCCCGGTGGTGCAGCGGTTAAGTGCACACATTCTGCTTCCGCGACCCGGGGTTCACTGGTTCAGATCCCGGGTGTGGACATGGCACTGCTGTGAAGCCATGCTGTGGTAGGCGTCCCATGTATAAAGTAGAGGAAAATGGGCATGGATGTTAGCTCAGGGCCAGTCTTCCTCAAAAAACAAAAAAAAAAGAATAAAGGGAAAGATTAGAAAGAATCTCTTCTTTCCTCTCTCTCTCTCTCCACACACACCCATATCCGAGGAAGGAAATCCAATAACTGAAGACACATTGAGAAGAGCGATTTTTGTGGCTTTTCACTGCTGTTCCCTGAAAAGGCTGGGAGGGCACAACAGGCTGGAGCACATCCCGCCTCAGTGAGGCGAGGGGAAGAGGAAGAGTGAGGAATAAGGCGGGAGCTTCTAGAAAGGGCGCCCCTCGCGGGGGAGTCACGCCGGGCCGGTCGGCTCTGCAGCTGTGTGTTCAGAGAAACCACAGGAGACGCGAGCAGACCCTGGGCTGGGGGGACACACGTGTGCCCCTTGCACGGGAGGAAATGACGCCTCACGATGGAGAGGACAGGCGAGCGAGCTGGGCGTCAATACCCGGGGGGACTCTGGACGCACCGTCGGGCAGTCAACTGCAATCACGTGAAGCAGCAGAAGAAGCGGGCTGCCCGGCGGTGCAGCGGTTAAGTTCCCGCTCCGTTTCAGCGGCGTGGGGTTTGCATGCCCGGACCCCGGGTGCAGACCTACACATCACTCATCAAGCCATGCTGTGGCGGCGTCCCACACACAAAATAGAGGAAGATGCGCACAGACGTTAGCTCAGGACAATCTTCCTCAGCAAAAAAGAAACACACAAAATGGCAGAAGACTCAGCACGCGGCACGGCGTGGCTCCAGGAGGGGAACGGACGCCAGAGCCCCTTCATCCCTTCCGTGTGAGACGGGCGCTCCAGGAGAGGTGAGTGGGGGAGAGGGAACCTGCAGGATCGTGCGTGGCATTTACTCTGCCCACGACGGCCACTGGGGAGAGGCCCGCGCCAGCACCGCTCAGTGCCTCAGAGATCTCACCATGCTCCATCCTCCTAACGTGCCCACGAGGGAGCGCCTCCTGTTACACGCCCATTTTACAGATGAGACTGAGGCACAGAGAGGGTGAGTCAGCTGCCCCGGGTCACACAGAGTCTGCTCTGCACCCAGATGCTGTGAGGCTGTCATCCTCAGTCTGCACGGTCAACTTCCACTTGAAACTGTCCCCCAGAAGAGCCGGGGAAGCTCGGAGGGTCCCCCCGTCATGTGAAGGAGGTTAAGCAACTCAATACAGACAGCTGGCGAGTGGCGCAGCAGGGTACAGAGCGAGGCAAGGCCGGGGCCCGGGGGTGGAGGTCTGACAGTATAACCACCAGAACGGAGAATAAAGAGGTCGTAAAATGGGGAGGGGGAGAGAGAGGCAAGTCAGCCCTTTCCCCCTGGGCTCTCAGGGGCCACGTAGAGTGAGCCTGGAGGCAGGGAGCCCAGGAGCAGGTAGGGAGACTCCCCCCACCCTGCGTCCATTTCCCAGACCTTTCTTCTGATCACTACGAAAACCCTCGCACCTGAAGAGGTGCAGGAGAGGGGCAGTGTGACCCTGATGGGGACAGCAGGGCCCGGCCGGGGAGAGTGGGGAGCTGTGTTGTTTGTGTCTCTCCGTCTCGTCACGAAGACAAGTGAGAGCTTAGGGGCCTTTCCAGCACCCCCAAACCTCAGAGGGGGGAAGAACCTGAAATGTGTCTAAACTCTGGGATGTGTCCCACAGGAGAGCGATTTTTTAAGAAGGAAATGGAATAGAATAAAAAATATTGGCTGAACCACGTGCAGTAAAACTATCATTTTGTGAAACATCTGTTCCAGGGACGGGGTCTACGTCAGCATCGCCTCGTCATCCGGGACCCCCGCCCTGGGCCCTGTACTCAGAGGCCCTCCCAGCCCCGGCCTCCCCCAGGCGCCCCCATGGGCAAGGAGTCTGCGCAGCCGAGGGCCACACCCCACAGCTGCCCCCCTTCTCCAGCCAGGCCCCTGGGTCTGGGGCTGGTCTTCCCGCTTGTGTGCCCGAGTCCACATCCAGAGCCACACAAGGCCTCCCCCCAGCCTGTCCCCCCAAGCAGGCTGCCCGCTGGAGAGCCCATCCTGAGGGGTGGCCACAGCTTGGGTGAGCGGGCTGGGCGTCCACATGAGTGAGGCCCCGTGAGATGTGGGACCCAGGGGCCAGGCAAGAAGAGATGGAAACAGGCACAAGTTTCTATTTGTCCCGTGTCCCCAACCCTTCAGATGCCAGGGCAGATCTGGGGGGTGTGTGCACGTGTGTGCATGTATGAATGTGCATGACAAAACACACATTTGTGTGTCCACGCAAGTATGCAGGTGCGCACGTGTGAATGGCACTGTGCAGTGAGCAGGTGCCACGTGTGAATGGCACTGTGCAGTGAGCAGGTGCGCACGTGTGAATGGCACTGTGCAGTGAGCAGGTGCCACGTGTGAATGGCACTGTGCAGTGAGCAGGTGCGCACGTGTGAATGGCACTGTGCAGTGAGCAGGTGCCACGTGTGAATGGCACTGTGCAGTGAGCAGGTGCCACGTGTGAATGGCACTGTGCAGTGAGCAGGTGCCACGTGTGAATGGCACTGTGCAGTGAGCAGGTGCGCACGTGTGAATGGCACTGTGCAGTGAGCAGGTGCCACGTGTGAATGGCACTGTGCAGTGAGCAGGTGCCACGTGTGAATGGCACTGTGCAGTGAGCAGGTGCCACGTGTGAATGGCACTGTGCAGTGAGCAGGTGCCACGTGTGAATGGCACTGTGCAGTGAGCAGGTGCCACGTGTGAATGGCACTGTGCAGTGAGCAGGTGCCACGTGTGAATGGCACTGTGCAGTGAGCAGGTGCCACGTGTGAATGGCACTGTGCAGTGAGCAGGTGCCACGTGTGAATGGCACTGTGCAGTGAGCAGGTGCCACGTGTGAATGGCACTGTGCAGTGAGCAGGTGCCACGTGTGAATGGCACTGTGCAGTGAGCAGGTGCCACGTGTGCATATGTATGCATGTCCATGTATGTGGGCACACTGTGTGCATGAGTATTCGTGCACGTGTGAAATGCACGTGTGGTTTGTGTGTGTGACAGCATGCAGACGTGCACGTGTGAACGCGTGTGCACATGTGTATATGTGCACACGAACTCACACCATGTGCCTGCTGGGCTGTGATGCACGGCCCTGTCCAGTATCTCACAGCCCAGCAGGTTGGAGAGGGCTGCTCGGTCCACCCGGTTCAGCAGGGTGTGGTGGTCTGACTCCGTGCCGTAGCTCTGCCTCTCCTCCGCGGAGCTCCCTACTGTGGGCACCCGGGGACTGTCTTCCAGGTCTGAGGCTCAGCCTGGGAGCTCCCTGAGCAAACCCTTGCCAACCCCCTGGCCCAGAGCCAGGCTTCACAGATGTTTGTTAAATGAATAATTGAGGGAACAAAGAAAGGCTCAAAAATCCAGCAGCCAAACCCCAAACACTACTGAGCCGCACACAGCAGAAGAGTTCCTGGATACTGCCAAATGACCCCCGGCAATGACCAAGGCCCGAGGCACAGCCTAGAGACTTCCAGAAGGACCCCAGCCGCACCCAGCCAGGGCCAGGCCCCACGCCTCGTTCTGTCACAGCCCTGAGACGCTGGGGTCCCAGGAAGGCCTGGCTCCCCCCTCATACAGGGCCCGGGAGCCCTGGCCTGGCTCTGCTGTCCTTGTGCAGCCCAGGGGAGGCGGGTGGCCCCTGGAGTCCACGCTGGGACCGGTGCCAGGGGCTCATTACGGAGGAAAATCCACACAAATATCTACTGAAAAGGAGGGCCAAGGGCAGTCCCACCTGCGCCATCACAGCTGCCCGTCCTGGGGCCTCGGGCACAACAGTTGCCATCCTGAGGCCTCAGGGATCCCGACTCTGAATGGGCGCAGCTCGCTCTTTCTTCTGCTTCCCTTCTCTCTCTGTCTCTGTCTCTCTCGCATCCGTTGTTATTATTACTGTTGTCGCTGTTGTTGGAGCAGGGCACAGGACCGCCACCCGGCAGCCATGGGGGCTCCATGCGTCCCTACAGGGGGACACATCCCCTGGGGAGGACGCTGCCTGGAGGAGGGGTTGGCCTAACAAACACGCCTTCTACGTGCGGCACTTGACCACTCAGGCCACCGGGGGGCTGACAGAGGTGAAGGGACTAAAGCCCCCCCCGAGGCTCCCTCGGCACAGAGGCCCACTCAGAAGGGCCCCGAGGATGGATCCTCGCTCACCGGGAGCAGACGCGGCCACCAGGAGGAGGCTGTGGAGGGGGGACTGTCGAGGGGGCTCTGGGGCAGGACAGAGCTGGGGTCCAGCGGGCAACAAGCACGCCCAGCGGGGCGCCTGTCCCTGTGGCCACAGAGCCGCCCCTCGGCCTGGCGGTGGCCCTGGCCCAGCGTCCTGAGCGAGTGAGCGGACCAGCGGGACTGTGTGTCCTGTCGCTCTGTTCACGGCACGGGCGGCACCCATGCCGGCGTGAGCCCAGGGCTAAGAGCCCCAGTTTACAGATGGGGAAGCTGAGCACAGAGGAGGGCAGTGCGAGGGCCCCGGGGGGGGGGGAGAGGGGAGCAGGCACCTTTCCTGCGGCGTGTGGCTCCCCGTCCCTGGTGATGCCACCCCCACCTGCAGAGACAGACGCGGGCACCCTCAGGAGCCTGGGCTGCACGCGGCTCCACGCCCATCAGCTCCGGGGCCGGGCGGGCGGATGTCAGCCAGGCTGCCGCCCGCCAAGGGGCCAACGCGCCGGCTCCTTGCTAGTTACTCATTTCTGCTAGATTAAAGGCCTAGTTTTTTAAAAAGTGGATTAAACTTGCCTGCTTGCCTCCCTGGACCCTGTGCTAAGATGGCACCGCCCTTGGCTGCCCGGTTTTGCAGAGCGAGGCCCCACCGGTGCCGCCCCGGGCGCCGCAGGCCGTGAAGCCCTGGACCTGGGAGCTGGCGTCGGGCCGGCCGGGGGACAGGCTCACCCCTGCCCCCCCGGCGGTGTGGGCTGCCTGGGCTCACGGGAGGGAGGGGCAGGGCTGTCCACCCACTGTGGACGGGGGCTCCAGCCTGCCCGAGGGGCCCAGCAGCCCTCCCCAGGGGCCGCTAGTCACCTTTAGGTCAGTGCCCGGCACAAGTCTCTTCACAGTCATCGTCCACGGTTCTGCTTCTCTGATTGGACGCTGATGGCCACAGGTGTTTACAGAATGGCCAAAGGCTCCCAGGACGTAAGGGGGACACGGACGCAGAATTAGTCACTAGTGGTCACTAAAGGCTGCCGGTGGCCTCTGAGAGCAAATACAGCCGAGGAGCAGGGCCGCGAGCCTCCTGCAGGGAGGGCAGACGGGAGCTCGGTGGGCGGCCGCCCCTGGGAGCTTGCTAGAAATGCAGAGTCCCAGGCCCAGGCCGGCTCTGCTGCTCAGAGCCTGCACTTTACCAAGGCCGGGGGGTCCGATGCTCCCACGGTCTGAGAGGCCTGGTGCAGCCCACCGTGCGAAGGCATCAGATGAAGAGAAAAGGGGAGAGGATGGGGGGGTTCACCCTGCACGGGGCCTGGCCCCCGGGACCCTCGGAGAATGGCCGTCAGGAACACCCTCCTGGAGAGAAGCGACTGGGTGGGGAGAGGGGGCTTCTGAGAGAGGCGGAGGCAGAATCTGGGGTTTCCATGTAAGGAAAACACAACCAAACACAGTATGGGAAAGAGTCACACCTTTCCCTCCCACCGCGCAGATTCAGAACGAGGAGGAGGAGGAAGTGTGTCCAACAGTCAGAACACACCAAGGCCTGGCTTCTCGACGGCTGACAGCCTGGAGGAAGGGAGGGGAGGAGAGGGGAGGGGAGCCAGGGGTGGGAGGGGAGGGGAGGCACCAACAGGGGAGGCAGCCGTTCATTATATTAATCAAGAGCTCCAGCTTTGGAACCCAACAGAGCTGGCTGTGAATCCCGCTGTGTGACCTTGGGCAAGTCACTTCACCTCTCTGAGCCTCTGTGGCCTCATCTGGAAAGTGGGGCCAACAGTGCTCCTTATCTTGTTGGGCTGCTGGAGGATGAAATGGGTTAAGACGGAGCATGCTCTCCATCTGCTTTCACTGGTATGACCATTACGTGGAAGGGGGAGAAGAAGGAATTACACGCGTCTATAAACCCCCCACGTCCAGGCACAGACTCAGGGCTTGATGGCGTGACAGCCCCATCTCGTGGCCAACGGTGACGTGGCCTAGAAGATGGCACACGGCAGCGTCGCATTTCTGCCCCCAGTGGTGCGTCCCGTAGGTCCCTGCCCCACTGGCCAGATGTGACTGAGAGTCTGGGCCCCCCACCCCGTGCCCCTGGGGCTGCCACCCAGGAGAGGGGCCCCAGTGGTCCTCGCCAGATGCCCAGATCCCGGAGCTGAGCAGCCAAGATGCTCAGAGGCAGCCAAACCGGTCCCATGCCTCCCGACTCCCCCGGGCAAGGCAGGAGGCCCCAGCAGGCACCAGATCGCAGTAAAGGTGACTCAGGTGTGCACACCCCTTTCATCCGCAGTCCCAGGGCCTGACGAGCTTGCTCATTAAACGTCACAGACGTCCGCAGGAGGAGGAGGCTGACGCCCACATTTGTGCTGCCAGGTACTGGTCTGGGCCCTACGTGCCCCAGAAAGAGTGAGGGTGGGCAGCATGGCCCTGCTGTCCACAGGAGACGCCGAGCTCAGAAGGGCTAGTGGTCTTGTCCAAGGTCACACAGCAGGGTTTGAACTTGGCCTCCCTAGCTCCCAACCTGGCTGGTTGGATGAATTCCTGCCCCACCGCCAAGCTGGGAAATGTGAGCCTTTCACAGCTCCAACGCGCCTTGGGTGATGGAGACAAGAATGATAACGCCCACCCCCTGCAGCCCCTCAGACTTCCCTAAGGCCTGGTCCGAGCTCTGGGAGGTCTGGCCCCAGGCCCGGGGGCTCACACTTGGCCACTGATATTTGCCAAAGAGGGGCAGGGGAGTGCGAGAGACGGTGCAGAATTTGGGACCAGGCAGGTGCCATGTAAAAACATTTTTAATTATGAAATATTCCAAATGCACAGAAAATAACACAGCAAGCACACAGGTGCCCCTTCTTGCCCACGTGGACCCCCTCCCGGATGGAGCAGAGATGCAGACTGTGCAGCCAGCAGCCCTGCTGAGGGCTTAGAGAGCCCCGGATGGCTCCCCTGGCACTGGAGCTGCCCAGGCCGCCCTCACCGTGTGAGGAGACGGACCCGCAGGGCGCCTGCCACTTAGCGGGGGCATCAGTCTCCTCGCGCTGCTGCTACAAGTGATATGAATGTGGTGCCCTCAGACACCCCAGCTCATTCCCTATAGTCTGGAGGGCTGAGGGCCGACACGGGTCTCACGGGGCTAGAGTCAAGGTGCGAGCGGGGCTGGCTCCTTCTGGAGGTTCCAGGGGAGAACCCGCTTCTCCTTTCCTTTCTGGCTTCTAAAGGCACCTGCATTCCTGGGCTCGCGGCCCCTTCCTCGCATTGCTACAACCTCTCACTTGTGTTATCATATGTCTTACTTCCTTCTCTGCAGCATCCCCCTCCACCTCCCTTCTCTAAGGACCCCGGGATGACACTGGTCCCTCCCAGATGGTCCAGGAGCATCTCCCCATCTCCAGGGCCTCAATCACATCTGCAAAATCTCCTTTCGCCACGTGAGGCCACATATGCACAGCTTCTGTGAACAAGACCCCAGGCATCTCGGGGACCACCATTCAGCTGGGCACAAAGGCTTTTAATAAATGTGGCTTTGCCCGTTACTTCCCACTCCTCCCTTCCCTGTCACAGGAGAGCACGTGGACCCTGAGGAGCCCCCTAAGGAGACGACGGATGCGGGCAGGTGAGGGGGGAGCAAAGAAGCAACAGCTAAGGGGCAGAGGGCCAGGCTCGGGGCCCCTGGGAGAGCCCTTGGAGAAAGGGGTCTTGCACCTGCCTCTGGAGGCCCCTGACCGCGCCCACGATGGAGTGGGGGGCTCTGCCCGCTGTGCCCGGGAGGGCTGCTCCGCCCCGGTCCTCCCCGCACATCCCCAGCCTCCCCGCCCCCAGCCGCCTTCCCGGGCAGTCCCCGAGTTACCGTTTTAATGAGTTCTGGCCCTCCAATTAGCAGGTGCGGCTTTGAAAGGAAGTGCCTGGTGTTTACCTTGCACGGGGCCTTTAATAACCAAACCCAAGGCATCGGCAGGCTGGCTCCCGCCTAATCCCCATCCGAACGGCAGCGCTTAATGAGCCTTGGCACCAGCCAGCCTTCGCCTGCCCTCTCCCGGGCGCCCCACGGCGCCCCGGGGCCTCGTTACTGAGCGGCTTCGGTCCTGCCAGGAGACGCCCCAGCAGCCCCACAGAGCCCGGGGGGGGGGGGCAGGGGGGCCGGCGTGCGTCAGAGCCGGGTGGGGTCCTGCAGGCCGCTCTGCGTTCCCCAAGCCAGTGGGGGTCCCCAGCCCACGTTTACCAGCTCCCAAGAGGAGCCCGGGCTGTTCTGAGGCTCTGCCCGCCCAAGTGCTGACACCCTCGCTCCCATCCTCCTGTCGTCCCCGTGTTGCCCCCAGAGGGGGCCCCCGGGGAGACAGACCTGTATATACAGGGACCTTCTGGATTAATTTCATATGACAGCCCTGGGAGGCGGCCCCCCATTTTACAGACAAGACCCCAGACGTGCAGAAAAGCCGAACACTTTGCTGGAATCTAAAGGTGGGCTGGGACCCCGCCTGGGCTGGTCTGATTCCAAGGCTGTCGCTCTCTCCAGGGAGCCCAGGGAGCTGCGGGGAGGAGCAGGGCAGAGGGCAGAGGCCAAACGTTAAAACAGCGGGGTCGACGGGCCTCTGGCCCCACCAGGGGTTGGAGCAATGACCTGCTTAGCCTGCCATGGAAGGCCCGCCCTACTGCAGGGTTCCACTCCCAGAGGGCCACCCGGCCCCTCCTGAGGTCCAGGAGTCTCCTACGACTGCCCGCTGGGGGGCAGGGGCAGCCCCAAGGTCTGATGGCCTCCTCTGACCCTATCCATCCAATTACTGTGGGAAGCCCCGGGGTGGAGCTGGGGCCCCAGAAGCTGCAGGGCTGGGTGGCAGGTGGAGGGGGGGACCCAGGTCCATCATCTCTCTCCAATTCCCTCCCCAGGGCACACCCTGCAGGGCCCAGAAAGGGGACTGCACTCTGTAAAGGAATATTCTAGAACATGGGGTTTTGTTTGTTTTCTTTTAAAATAAATGGATCTGCCTCTGGGTTGCTGGAGGAAGACAGAGGCGCCTCCCACCCCATTTTGTGCTCAGTTACCTCCCCCCTGGCCTCTGAACAGCCCGCCAGTCTGCCAGGAGATTGAAAGACCTTTGGAGTGCTTAGGGGGAGAGAAGAGGCCTCCGCAGGCTTCCTTTGTCGGCAAAGGGCCCCCGCTGGGCCTTTATCTGGCTCAGCTGGCTCTTCCTGCAGCCGCAGAGACAACTCCAGAAGGGGGCTTAGGAAGCGGAGCCCTCCAGCCCTCGGCTCCTGGGCCACCCAGGCCAGCACCTCCGGGCCCTGCCCCTCCCGCAGGGGCCTGGTTTGGAAGAGGAGGGGGCTGCCAGGCCCGGCTACCCCAAGTGCTCTGCTGTCCTCCATCCTGTCCTGGCCTGGCAGGCCCCGAGCTACCTGGCACCAGTCAGGCATGAGCAGACAGTCTGTTGAGCATTTATTGAGCACTTACTGTATGCAGCGCTGTAAGGTCAACATGGGAGGGACATGCAGAAGGTCTGAGTGGCCTTCCGGGACATGACTTGGGGGTCACCTGGATTCAGGAGTGGCGAGGGATCTGTGCGAGGCATTTGGGGGGCGGGCAGGAGGAGGCACAACGATAAAGATGACTCAGCCCCTCTTCTCAGGACCCTGCCATCAAGCAGGAAAGATGACCTCCTCCCCAACAGCCTAATACACGGCGGGGGACAATCTGTGATGCTGCGAACACACTTTCCTCCCAGGACCCATCCAGCCCTGAGCCTTTACGCTATAAGAATAGATGATATTTTTCAAGATGGCCACAATGGTATTTCCCACGCCGCACACTCTTCCAGAACCTCCCAGTTCGGGGCCCGTGGAGCAGAGAGAGGCCCTCCCGCCAGGCCCCGCAGACTGCAGATCTGGGAGCAAAGCCATACATGTCGTTTTCCGCTGCTGAGTTTGGGGTGGTTGGTCACCCCGCAAGAGATGACCCCGGGCGACATTTCCAGGCAGGGCTGGGTCTACCCTAATGGAGACCCTGCAGCATTTAGCACGTATGAGACGCCCACAAATGCTTGCTGATGAGGCTGTAAAATGGGAGCTAAAACCCAGACAGGAAGACCTTCCTAAGCGCCAGGCACGGATCAAAGCATCAGACTCATTTCATCCCACCGACTTTCACTCTCATTTTCCAGATGAGGAAACTGAGGCACAGAGGGGTCGCACAGCCAGGAAGTGGTGGAGCCGGGATTCAAACCAGGGCGGCTCTGAGGCCTCACCCCCAGCCCTGGGGCTCTGCTGCTTTTCCCCTGGTCGTGAGGGTCCCACGTCCTGAGAAGGCAGCACGGCCCTGATTCCAGACAAACGTATTCTTTCCAACGAAAGGGGGTTCAGTGCGAACTGTCAGGCCATTTTCCCATCCCCATAAAATTTTTCATGCAAATATATTTTAAAATCAATTAAAAATATCCTTTATTGGATCCCAGGACCCAAGTTTTGTCTGAAAACCGTGCTCGTGACAGAGTGAGAACTTGGAGGGGCAATAATGAGCCCCAGAAGACGTAAAGTCTGGGACCGAAGGAAATACAGCAGCTCGGGCCCGAAGCACGCCCGACAAACAAAGGTGCTTTAAAAACTGATACAGTTTACATATCACAAAATGCGCCATTTTAAAGCATACAAATCAGTGGTTTAGTTTCTTCACCATGTCATGCAACCATCGCCACCCCCTAATCCCAGAACGTTTCCATCGCCCTGAACAAAACCCTGTACCCCTTAGAGTGCACCCTGACCCCACCCGCTCATCACCCCACAGCCCCCAGCAAGCGCTCATCTACTGCCTGCCTCTACGGCTGTGTCTATTCTGGACACGGCCTGTGAATGGAGCCACACAATACGCAGCCTTGCGTCTGGTGCAAGTTTTCAGGTTTACCAGGTCGGACCAGGAATTAGTACTCTGTTCCTTTTCATGGCCTAGTAATATTCCAGCATTTTGTTTCTACCACATTTTGTTTCTCCATCATCCGTTGATGGATATTTGGGTCGTTCCCACTTTTGTCCGTCGTGACTGTGCTGCTGTGGCTGCGGGAGGAGGCGCACTTTCCACTCTCTTGGGAAAGGACTTAGGAGCAGAGTTGCCGGGTCACATGGTGACTCACTGTTGAATCGTTTGAGGAGCCAACGAACTGTTTTCCACAGTGGCTGCTCCATTCTACATTCCCACCAGCAGGGCAGCAGGGTCTCGATTTCCCCTCACTGTCACTAACACTTGTTAAAGTTTGTCTTTCTGATCCTAGCCACCCTAGTGGGGGTGAATTAGGGTCTCGTGGTGGCTAAGTTTGCACACGAAAAAGGATCAGGGGGCTCAGGGGCAGCTCACACAAAAGGCTCCTGGACTCAGGACAGATTTGGGGTCAAGGCCTTACTGGACATGGAAGCTGTGTGGCCTTCAGCCAGATGACCAGCCTCTCTGTGTCAATTTACCTCCTAAGGCAAATGAGAAGCAAGCATGTGACAGACACACACAGCTGAGCATGGGACCCGGGGTGACTGCAGGTCGCACGCCCACAGAGCTGGCCCTGGACACATGGCAGACGCTTAGCAAAGGCCCACGCTAGGCCTCTGCCCTCTGCTCAGCCTGGCAGGAACCAGGAGGTGGGGACACAGGGCAGTGCCTCTGGGGGTTCCAGCAGGTTCCACCCACAGAGGCCTTGGGATCGGGGCCCCCACTACCAGCCCCACCTCACACACCTGTTTACACCAGGGACTAACTCCGCCCCCAGCTGTCGCCTTCCCGCCCAGGGGCCCCTGCCTCCGGAAACGTCTTTTCCTTCCGTTGGAATCCAGCTCAACTTGACAGCCTCCCCATCCTTGGAATCTAACTCAGAAACTCTGGCCCGCCAGTGCCCCCCGACCTCTAACCTTTCATCCTTTCTAAGGGCAGCTGAAGTGGGTGGGGGATCCGGTCCCACTATCCTGTGGTCTCCACCAACCATCAGAAAGTTTCAGAAATGCTGAGCCTTTGGCACTAAACGCCGTCTCCCACTCAGAGTCGGCAGGGAAATGCCTTTTCGGACCGCGTGATCCCATCTTTGGTTTGGAGACGGTGCCCTGGACTCCCAGGCCGATCTGAAACGGGCCGTCAAGCCATCCCCCCAGGTCCCGTCTCCACTGCGAACCGCAAATGCTTAGAGGCGACACACAACGGCGCTCTGTTCTGCCTTCCTTCTCGACAGCTATTTCAGGAGGCTGGAGACAAAGCGGGAACAAGGGTGCGCTCTTACTTCAGCCCGACCTGGGGCCCAGGCCCCGCAGGGTCCCCCCGCTCAGCAGCAACCCCAGAGTCATCTGAGCCTCAGTTTCCCCAAATGGAAAAGGCAGGTGGCAGCTCTTCCATTGGAGAGCCTTTGCGGGGCTGGGAACACCGCCCCCAGAGCACCAGAACTCGGTGCCAGCAGAGCCCCGTAAATGTCAGCCGTTGGCACGAGCGCGGTGTCAACAGCCCGCTGGCCACCGCATGTGGCAGCTCCACGTCTGATCAGCTTTGTGTGTTTACTTTTCTTTGCAACAGGGTTTGGAAGTGCAAACAGTGTGGCCGGTCACAGTGTTTCCAGAAGGCTCAGGGAGTTCTCTGCCACTCTGGGTGGGCCGCCCCCTGGCCCCCGCATCCTCGGCTTTGAGGCTGCTGGCCCACCAGGCGCTATCAGACCCGGACTGGCCGCCGGGGACGGCAGGGGACGCTCCACTTCCTGGAATGTGTGCCACATGACGCTGAGCTGGCCTCTGGCAGACAGCAACATTGACCTTGGAAACTGATGCCGTGCGCCGGGAGGCTGGGAGGGTCCACCCGGCCTGGCCCTTCTGACCTGCAAGCCGCGGGTGCAGGGCCCCAGGCGCCCTCCCACGCCGGCCCCACGCCCGCCCTGAGCAACAGTCGGTCACCCCGGCTGCCCAGGGAGGGAGGAGCTGTGGTCAGGCTTGGCGTGGGGACTCCGCCCTGGTGTCAGCAGGGGAACTCTGGGCCTTGCTCTATTCCCACCGGCTCAGGGACCCTGGGCATGTCCCTGACCCGCCCCTCCGCTTGGAGCCACAGCATCCTCATCGCTAAAACAGGGCTGTTAGTCCAGATTGCAGGTTCAACCCGGCTGCGGGCAGGAGAATTCTTCCCTCCTCTCCCTTCAAATAAGGAATAGGGAAGCGCAGAATAGCTCAGGCTTGGGGGGCCCAGAGCTGACCTCTGCGCCCCCTCCCTGCCTCCCTTCCTCACCGTGTGTGGCCCCTGAGGCCCCTCTGCTGAGTAAGGCATCCTGGCTTCCACGAGGCCTGAACACTCGAGCCACAGGAGCATTCCTTTAGGCTACAGCCTAGGCGAGCACCTCCTACAAGCAGGATACGGCTGTGAAGAAGACAGACAAGTCCCTGTCTCCAGGCTCCTGGAGGCGGCAAGACAGAAGACACACTTATGATACGCAGGGGCGAGTGGAATGAGGAAATTAAGGCCCCATAAAGAGGATCAAGGGTGTAAGGGGAGTGCTACCTCTGGGAGGGCCACGTGAGGAGACCCCTGAGGAAGGGAGCTCTGGGTGCCGCCTTCCAGGCAGGAGACCAGCAGGTGCAAAGGCTCTGAGGCACGAACACCACTGGTGCTTTGGAGGAACGGCCCAAAAGGCCCGCCCATGTGGCTGAGGCAGCCAAGGAGAGCAGGAAGAAAGGAGGTGGGAGAGCCGGCTCAGAGGTCAGGTCACACCTTGGTGGCTAAGTGTCTGGGGTTGAACAGCGTCCTCCCAAATTCACGTCCCCTCAGAACTTTAGGATGTGACCTTATTTGGAAAAAGCGTCTTTGCAGATGTAGTTAGTTAACATGAGGTCACACTGGAGTGGGGTGGGCCCCAAATCCAACGAAACTGTCTCAACAAAAGGACGAAGGGACAAGAGACACAGAGGGAAAAGTCAGGTGACGACAGAGGCAGAGGTCGGAGGATGCGGCCACAAGCCAAGGAACTCGGGCAGCACCAGGCGCTGGAAGAGGCAGGAAGGCTCCTCCCCTGGAGCCCCCAAACGCAGCCCCGCCCACACCTTGACTTCGGACTTGTAGCCTCCAGGACCGCGAGGACAGACACTGTTGTCTAAGCCCCCAGCACGTGGTCCCTTGCTACAGCAGCCCCAGGACACTCAGACACCAGGGAAGGACTTCGGTTTCATTCGGGGTGAGATGGGGGTCGACACGGACTTTGAGCGCGAGCAAGGCACCATCTGGCTGGCATTTTAAAGGGTCGAGTTATGTCACGTTGCCCATCACACCAGGCTCCGCGCCTCAGAGGAAGCCCACAGGACAGCATTCTCGGGAGAAAAAGAAAAACCACTGGTGGCCTGTGGTGGCCCAGCAGCCCTCGAGCGACACACGTCTGCTGAGCCGCCCCTGTCTCAAGTGCCCGCTCCCTCGGTGGGCGGGTGCCCAGGACCCTGCCCGCTGGGGCCGCAGCCGCTCCCATGCTCTCCCCCCGGGGCTGAACAGCAGCAAAATGGAGCTGCCGGCCCCGACCGGTTCTCCCTGCCGTCTTATTTAAAGTTTCCCAGACAGTTTCTCCTCCGAAAAGCTGGGGCCTGTCATTATCCATCTGAGAACCTGTAATTTCTTTTCAGGGAACACAGCCCCGAAGGAGAGATGAGTCAGCGGGGCAGCGTCAGCGACATGCTTAGCCCGTCGTAAACCCGTGGACGAGGTGAGTGGGGATGAGGACGGAGGGTCACCCACGGACGCAGTGAGCACACCAGGCGCCGCGCTCGGTGTTCCCACAAAGGCAGCTTCGATTCAGTTCCACGCCGTTTTACTGAATGTGTGAAATTTCTGAAAAGGCCTTCAAGGAGGGGGAGAAGAGAGACCCAAGGCTGACCTGAAATCTCGGGGTCCAAGGCAGGTGTGCGAACACCCCCCGGACGGCCTCTAAGAGATCATACGGCAGCTCAGGGTGGAAAGCAGTGGGCCTGGCATTCGAGGCCCCTGGGACCTCTGCGTTCTGGGCAGAGCCTCAGTTTGCCCAGCTGAGAAATGGTCATGATCACTGTGGCCCGAGACTGTGCTCAGCAGCCACAAGGCTCCCACGGGAGGCGCCGGGGAGCCCATCCCAGTGAGCTCAGGGGCCCGACGCTCAACACAGCGCCCCGCCCCACCCGGCTGGTCCAGGGGAGGAGAGGACGCAGGACGAAGCCAGGAGCCGCCTTCCCACCTGCTGTTGCTGGCATGGCAGCCCTGATGCAGCCTAGCTGTGATGTCACGTGATCCGGAAGGTTCCGGAAGGATTCCTGCTGCATTGTCTCAACAGCGCTCTGGCACCGACCACAAGCCTTGGGCCCCACACCCACTCTTCCGGCATTTCCCCAGAAATTTCCGACGACTGGCAGTGGAGCTGGTGTTTTAATTGGCTCTGAGACCCCAGCCCACCCCCTGGGCATCTGTCTAAATGTCAGGGCAGAGAGGAGGAGAGGGGTGAGGTATGAGGTCATGTCGGATGTACCCCCTGCTTCAGCCTCCCGAGCTACCCTGGCTTTCCAACTGAGGACACGGGTGCCAGACCCAGGGCCACACGCCGGCTGAGCACCCAGGCCCCCTCAGCCCTGCTGGCTCCTTTAAGAACGCTGCTCGTGGCCATGTGGCTTAGGGACACTGGGAGGTTGCTGGGCAGTTTCAGAGGTGAGAACATTAAGGGCCAAGGTCACTGAACGACAGTTCAGCATCACGGGTTGAGCCAACAGCTAAGGCAGGACAAGAACTGACAGTCCTGGCCGTTGTCCCCCCGCCCCGGGGTCTCCTGGCACCAGCTTCGGGGAGGAGGCAGGAGCGGAGGCCACATCCTCACCGGTGGTTCGTTACAGAGCCTGCCCGCCGGGCGTGGTGTGGCTGTGCCAACACCCCTGCTGACACGGACGCAGATGGAGGCCCACGCTCTGTGTGCGCCCTGTGCCCGCCACTGCTCTGAGCGCTCCCACACGCCACACACTCGGTCCCTGTGAGCAGAGACTAAGGCCATCCCCATCCTACAGATGACAAAACTGAGGCAGAGGTGGGTCACCGACTCGTCCCCCGGGACAGCGAACCCCAGAGAGAGGGGCCCTAAGAAGCGCCCTTCTTCCTGCTAGAAGGGCTGCTCTCCTAAGGGCCCCCGGGGTGAGTGCCCGTCCCATGGCGCCCTGCCCGCCCGGATGCAGGTCCCTGCCCAGCCACCGTGGGAGGGCCTCCCTGCGGCTACTCACCTGCCCTGTTCCAGCCTGGCCCGCCCCACTGCCAGACCTTTGCAGATGCTGCTGGCCCTGTCTGGCATGCCAACCCCGCTCTTTCCCAGCTTTCTGGAACCTTCCCACTTCTTCTGAGGTCCCGCTCAGGCACTATCTCTTGGGCACCCCAACACTGGGTTGACACTGAAACACTGGTAGGACAGGGTTTTTTGTCTAAGTTTGGGGTCCCCAGAAGCAGACCCCGGGATGAGGAGCCGGGTGGAAATCACCAATCTGGATGTCCGGGTGGGAGGTGAGACTGGAGGCGGAGGAGCCAGAGTAGGCGTGCGCTGCTCACCAGGCTACACTGTGTGATGGAGCTCAACCCCACTGGGGACTGTGTAGACAGGGCAGGGCCACCAGAGTGGCAGGAGATTGAGGGCTTGCCCTGCACTTCCTGTCCCACTCCTGGGACACTGGTCCCCACGGCCATCACAGTGTCACGTGGGAAGCACGGGCGAGCCCCAGAGACTGAGAGCCGAGGGGAGACGGTGGGGTGTGGACCGCCTGCAGGAGCCGACGAGCCAGCAGGACGGCTGCCGCCAGCAGCGGGAGGCTCTGCACTCTGGCCCCGTCCCGCTCCCCCACTTCCTCGGAGCATCACAGCTGCGCAGCAGATGCATGCAGTCCTAACATGCGGCCGATGGAGCTCAAGACCCTTCCATGCGGGCCCCAGCGGCAAGGTCGGGAGCCCCAGGTGGGCAGGGGCCTTGGCGCACCCTGTGAAGGCTGGCTCCCGCGAGGAGCGCAAGCGCCACTTCTGGGCTCCGGCTGTGACTGCTGTTGACTCAAGTGGCAGCTGCCTCAGGATGCAGGCTCAGGACGCAGGCTCTGTGAGGCCTCCCCTGGCGCCCACTGGGCTGCAGCCAGGCCGGATCGGGTTACCTGAGAGCTGGCGTTCGCACCTGCCCAGGTGCATGCAGCTCGGCACACCCACGCCCCTGACAAGCGAACGGGGCCTCCTGCCAAGGGGATGCCACCTCCTGGCTGCCAAGACACACAGGGAAACAAGCCACAGCACCATCAGGGACCGTGACCCCTGCGAAGCCCCTGGGGTCAGGATGGGGGAGTGGACATCAGGGGTTCCCCCGCTTCTCCATCTGCTGCAAAGACCACTGGTTATTTCCATGGCCCCTCTGCGAGGACACCTGCTGTCCTTGCGGGTGGCCTGATCTGTGGGGAGACCCTGGCACTGACCTACCACTGCCCCCTACCGGTCCTTCAACCTCGTGAGCAAGTCCCTCCAGATTTGGGGATGAGACCCCGCTCCACACGAGGTTGTGCTTGCTGAGGTGTTCATCCCCCGAGGGAGAGGAAGCGTCTGGACCAGGAGTCAGCAGGTGTGGGTCCCAGACCTGCTCGTCCTACACGGGGGCCACAGGCCACACGTGGCTACGGAGCCGTGGAAATGGGCCTCGTGCGAATGGAGATGGACAGTACGTGGACAGGCCGAGTCTGGAAGACCTACTGTGAGCAAAAGACTCTCTCACATGACTCAGTATATTGGTTACACGTTGAAATGGTAATATTTTGGATACAGTGAGTTAAAGAAAATAGACTAAAACTAATTTTGGCTGTTTTTAATGATATAATTGATATGTGATATTGTATTAGCTTAAGATACGCAACGCAAGGACATGATATACGTGTCTGCTGCAAAACGAGGACCACAGTAAGTTTACTCAGCGTCCATCACCTCGCCTAGTGGCAGATGTTTTTTTTTCTTGTGATGAGAATGTTTTTACTTGTTAATGTGGCTACTAGGAAATGTAAGATGACATGTGGCTGGCATTGAATTTCTACTGGGCACGGTGCCGCTCTAGAAACGAGCTGGCGGCCGCAGTTTTTCCGGGAAATCACTCGGCCCTTTAGAAACCAGCAGACAGACCGGGTGGTCTCTGGCATCCATCCGGCTGGGAAGCTTTGCGGCCCTGAGCTGTGACTCGGCAGCAGCCACAGCAAAGCCTGCAGGGGCCCCAGGCCCACAGGACGCGGCTGTCCCCTCTGGCCTCGCCCTGCCTCTCTCCCCTCCCACCCGGGCCCCTGGAACCACCCCGCCAGGACGCTTCCCGCGAAGGCCGTCCCGGCTGACCGAGCCTGCTCTCCTCCTGGTCTTGTTGCCAACGCCCTCTTCCCCGGCAGGCCTTCCTGGCCACCCCACTTAGCACCCCAGCTCTTCATCACATGCCACCTCCCCTGCCCGCGTTGGCTCTGTGACCTTTACGCCCCCACTTAGGGTTGTCAGATCCGGCAAATCAGAATGCAAGGCGCCCAGCAGAGCTTGCATTCCAGATCAACGACAGGCGCTTTTTACTGTAAGGGTGCCCCAGGCAACATTTAGGACACACACTAAAAATGTATCCAGTGTTGACCTGAAATGCTGATTTAACTGGGCGCCCTGTGCTTCCTCGGGCCAGCCCGCCACGAGCGGCTGTGCTCCCCTCTTGTCTTGAGTTGGGCCCGAGTCTCCCTGAGCCAGGACGGCAGCTCCCAGGCGCGGGGCCTTTGGTTCCCGCCACTCCGCACCCATGGCGTTTACTGCCGTCCAGCACCAGGCTGTGCTCAACGAATATTTGCAGAATGAATGAGGAGAACCAGCCTTTCCTCCAGGAATGCAGCAGCTGATCTAAGACCCCCCGGCCCCTGCACGCGCCCAGACATACTCAGGGTGGGCTCCCCTCTCCAGGAAGCCAGACTGTCCGCAAACGTCCTCCAAATGTGAAACGCACACAGGAGGGGCCTCAGCAGCAACGAGTCCACGCGGCAGGGCCTGACTCTGCCGTCGCCCCCATACTCCCACCCCGCATCTGGCCTGTCCTTTTCCCTCAGGCCACCCCTCTGTGTCCTCCTCAGCTGTCAAAAGCTAACTGTGCAGACGTGCCCTGGGAGGGAGATGCTAAGACAGCCAGAGGTCACCGGGTGCCTCAGCCACGGCGTGGGTCCCAGTGGGCAGAGCTGGGCGCCATAGTATCAGCCAGGCCTCTGATCTGTCCTGGGACATGCACGGCAGACTTCCTGAGCTGGCTCTGATTTGACCGGTGGTCCCTCCAAACCATCCAAATGTCCTGGATGTTCTGAGATGTCAGCAAATGGCAAACGCAGGGACCATGTCAGTTTGTGTCCCCATCAAGATGTGAAGGCCCCCGAGCTCCTGGCCAGGAGGGACGGGCCCCAGAATGGCTCTGTCTCTTCTCTCAGATGCCCTGGAAGATACACGAGAAACAGAGACCACACCAGTGCTGCCCTTGGGTGATCTCATCTGGGGAGATAAGACTAGAAAGAGCAGGAGGAAAGTGCAAGCTGGGGACAGCGAGTGGCTGGGTGGCGAGCAGAGACAGCCCAGCGCAGCGGTTTCTGAGAGACGAGCCCGCTGGTGGGGTACACCTGGGAGCGTGCGAGAGGAGGTGGGTCCCAAGGGGCAGATGGGAGAGGACGGAGGGAGCTCGTGTGCACGTGTACCTGTGTGCAGGGGACAGCAGGCCACCAGCCTGCTTCCTCCAAGGCCGGCAGCTCCGTCAGGGCCCCTGCGCCTGCCACCCCTCTATCAGCCCCCACCGTCCTTCGCCAGCCCTAGGCCAGGTCACAGCACGCTGTGTGCTTCACCTCCACTTTTCACTCAGGAGCTGTGAGCTTAAAAACAAACACCCAGAGCAGTCTAAAGAACTTTCCAAAGGGTTCCTGGGAGGCAGCAGTATTTGTGTCCCCCTCCTTTGGTGAGGCACATGCAACGAGCCCTGGGGCCTGGGCGGTTTTTGTGCCACAGCCTGGCAGAACAACTTCTTTTCCTTTTCTCTTCCCCGCTCCAGCTGCGCGAGGCAGTGCAGGGGAGGAGGCAGAGTGAAGGGGCCCCTCTCTGAGCCGGGCCTGTATTTCTCTCTCATTCTCTATCTCTCATACACACACACTCACATACACATCAGCTGGGACCAGTGCAGTATCACAGCACCCCAAGACCTGTTCACATCTCTTGGGTCCCCCGGCCCCCAAAGTGGGCAAGTGTGGGGTCCAGCAGGCCCTGGGTGGACATCGCCAGCTCAGCCCTGGCTGGCTGGTAGCAGAGGCCTGGGCTTGACCATGAGAGAAGCCCAGCAGCTCCCACACCCCTGCCCCACAGCTATTCACTCGCCCTTGCCTTGGGGCCCGCCCGGCCTCAGCCCTCAGTGCCTGCCTGAGCTGGCCCTGGAGTCTTGCTGTGGGCTAAGGCCCAGCTCCCCCGGCCTGATGCCCCTCCGGCTGTCCCGGGGTGACCAACAGAGCAGGAAACCCTTTCCAGGCAAAGGGCCAGGGGGGCAGGAAGGAGAAGTGGAGGCGGGCGGGGGAGGGGGTTACTCTGCTGGGCTTCCTCAGAGCCTACATGAAAGGGCCTGTTGTCCACAGGAGAGAAGGCCAAGGTGGCTGGCCCTGGCCCAAGCAGGTCAGCCATCCCGGGATGTCCACCAGGGTGGTCTTCGGGCAGGGGCAGCCCCTAAACACAGAACCACATGGGATGAAGGAGGAGCAAGTTGTCCCGGGGGCCTGGAGGGAAGCCACACAGCATCGGGGGGTCAGCCCGAGGAGAATGGGGGGCCAGAAGGGAGAGGAGCTCTGCAGGCTCCCCTGGAAGGAGTCCATCCACAGACCCACCGTCTCCCGGGGTCCTCCTGTGGCCGCCACGGTTGGGGCCACTCCCTGGATGGGAAGATGGGCATAGCCGGGAAGGGGCAGAGCGGGGACTTGAACCCAGAGCCCACCCGGCTCCGTGAGCTCCCAGCTGTGGTCAAGAGGACAAGAGACCACTGCCCACCCCCACCAAGAAAGTCCCAGGAGGACCCACGGGCTCCCCTCCTGTCAGGACGGCGGGAGCAGCTCTGCCTCCAGTGACCGGGATCTAGCGGCTGATGGCACACTGGGTGTCAGCTCTCGGGGGCTCTGCGAACATCAGTGGATGGCGGCTCCGGCTTCCCCCCGGGGCTGGTCCCAGGGACCCGCAGCCGCTGCCGGCCTCGATGTCATTCATCCCCTGCTACCTTGGGGTCGCTCCAGCCCAGTCAGACCTGGCCCCCCATTCCGAGGCCAGCCTCAATCTAGACGGGCGACACCTTCTTCTCCTCCTGCTCGCACTGGGGTAAACAGTGTCCCGCCCCATGCGTGTCCTCCTGGAACCTGCCAGTGTGGCCTTATCTGGAAACAGGGTCTTTGCAGATGGAATAAAGTTAAGACGAAACCATCCTGGATGAGGGTGGGCCCCAAATCCAATGACAGATGTCCTTAGAAAGGCAGAGGGAGATTTGGGGACACAGAGGAGAGGCCACATGACAGAGGAGGCAGAGACTGGAGACATGTGGCCACAAACGAGGAAGCCTGGAGCCAACAGACGCCCCGGCAGGCCCACTGCCCGGTGCCCGGGGAGGGGCAGCCCCTGGGCCTCAGCTCTCCCGTTCTGGCACCAGCTCGGTGGGACTTAGATCTCAGCCCGTCTGCTGGGGGGAGAGCCCGAGAAACGGGGCTTCCATGGGCCCTGGAATTCGAGACTAGCACCAGGAAGAGCCGTGGCTCCCCTCCAGGCCGGCCGTGCCCCGGCACTGTCACACTCACTGCCTGCTGGAGACCAGCTAATCCCCCTTGACAGAGCCGCGCCATTTCTGACGGCCAAGGGGGAGGTGGGCTGGGCTATATTTAGCCTCAAATTGCTCCTGCCGGGGAGGCTCTGACGTGCGAGGGTGCTGGAGGATGGGGGGCGGAGAGGAGCAGGGCGCTGCGGCCCCTCTGTGCCCCCAGCAGGTGCCCCAACCCGGGAGCGGGCTTTCCGCTGCCTTATAGTGCAGGGGGGCCCTCTTACAGTGCAGAGGAGCTCTTATAGTGTGTGTGGGGGGGCTCTTACACTGCAGGGGCGGGCCTCTTACATTGCGGGGGAGGCTCTTACAGTGCAGAGGAGGCTCTTAGAGTGCAGGGGAGGCTCTTACAGTGTGGGGAGGCTCTTACAGTGTGAGGGGGGCTCTTACATTGTGGGGGGGGCTCTTACATTGCGGGGAGGGCTCTTTCAGTGCAGGGGGGGCTCTTACAGCGCAGGGGGCACCCCAGTGTTGGGGGCACAGCCCACCTGGCCACAGGACCTGGAGCTCTGCACAGGGTGCCAGGCAGAGTGGGTGGGCTGGGGAGGTGGCAGCCTGTGAGGGGTTCCCGGCAGGGAGCACAGGCTGGAGTCAGCTGTGCACACCCTCCCTGGTGCCCTGCCTGGGCACACTGCCCTTTCCAGATGGGGCCAGAGACCCCCTCCCCCAGCCTGTCACTCTCCTCCAGCTGCCCCCATGTCACCTTTGTGGGCCACGGCAGTCCCCACCGGACACTGGACAGGGGGCCTCTCTCAGCCTGGGATGGCTGATAATTGACGCCCAGGTGCCTGGCAGCAGGAACAAGGAGGGGGCAGGAGAGGGTCTGAACGCGGGGCCGGGGGAGAGCGAGGGGGAGAGGGAGGGGGTGGAGGAGGGGAGGGGAGGAGGAAGGCCGATCCGGTCAGCAGGGAAACATGACGATAATATTGATAAGAATAAGGGTTTAATAAAAACAGCTGCTACTCCTCGAGCCCTGCCAGCTGGTTCACACATATTAACGCATTTGACTTCACAGCCGTCCAAGGGTAGCCGTGGCTGTTATTCCCTTTTCCCTGAAGGGGAAACTGAGGCCCACAGCAGTTCCAGGCACTAAAATCGAAGGTGCTGCTCGGGCCGCCCAGGCCCCCAGCTCTTGCAGCCCTGCCCGGGCCCCCTCCCGTCCTCCTCGGCACAGCTCTGCCCGGGCCAGCTGGCGGGGGAGCTGGCGGGAGGCACAGGCTCGGGCCGGCCCCCCCGGCGCAGCCCAGCCGAGCACCCGATGGCGGGTCAGGGGTGAGGCGGCGCTAAGTGGCTTATGCCTCGGTGCAGAGGCCGACTGACAGACGGCTGGATTAACAAAGACGCGCTCTGTTCGCCAGCAGGTCATGTGGAAAGCGTAGCTGTGACCCCTGTCGCTTCCCCTTTTCTATTTTTTTGTAAGAAGGGATGTTTGTTCCCGAGCCGGGGAGGAGAAGGGGGCGCCAGCTGTAGCCACATCAGCTGCTCCTCTGCCGCGTCCACCCCCCACCCCGAGGCCCCCACCCCAGGCCGCCAGCCGGCCCGGCTAAGGGGACGCAGCCTGTCGCCGGCTTTGCAGCAGAGCATTGCTCCTGCGTGCCAGCACACAGCAGTGGCTGGAAATGGATCATTAGCCCCAAATGGAGCCCTGGCAGCCATGGATGCCATTCCCCCAGGGCCACAGAAGGGGACACTGCTCCCTGCCCAGCCCGGCTGACCACAGCCGCAATGACGCCATTTCAGGTATACCAAGTTAAATAAAATCTATCCTTAAAATTCATCCCACCGTTTCTTTTTACATGTAAAACATGGCTACCTGATGATTGAATATTACATAAGTGGCTGGGGTTCTATGTCTTTTGGGCAGCCTGGGTCACACTGGTCCAGACCCACAGCATGAGGATCCCCGGGAGCTTGGGAGAAAAATGCAGATCCCGGGGCGCTGCTCAGGCCTGCAGAATCGAATCCTAACTCCCAGGCCAACCCTGGAACCCCCCCACCACTGTACTTGTGACCTGTCACCAAACTGAATCAGGTCACCCACACTGCCCTGTACCCACCCCAGCTCTTGCAAAACCCCAAGTCATTGGAAACGCCTCGTCCCTCCATCCGAGGCAGCGCAGTGCCCAGCTGTGGGGAAATTTCTCCTGTGGGTCATGGTAGCAGAAAATATGATCTGAGAATGTGGAGCTTGTCCTGGTCTCTCCAAAGGGCTTCTGGTCAAAACCTCTCTGATTTAGACTAAAAGGAGAGAGACTGTCTGGCTTACAGAATTCAAGAACGGTTTACTGAGTCTTCCACAGGCAATGCATCTTAAAAATATATATACTTCATTATTTTTGGATATACATGGGAATGTCAAGCCAGGCTTGCCTCTTAAAGATCTTTTGGGGGGTCAGTTTTAATAAGTAGATAAGAAAGCTTTCCCATTAAGGTCCGACCATCGCAGGTATGTTGACGGCTGCTTGCAAAGTTCCTGGGGAGTTTGTTTTCTCGAGCAGCTTAGAATTAGCCCCTGTATTCTTTCCTGTTGTCAGCACTGCGCTTTGTGGCTTAAAATGCTCGTGAGATTCAAGGACGGCTCTCCAGGCCTGGGAAGCCGAGAGGCTGTCTGTTTTGAACTCACTCTAGTTCTTAAGAAGGAAAAGGTGTTCTCTGTCCTGGCTGCCTCAAAACCTTCCTTCACGGTCAGCCTGGAGCTGGCTCAGGGCCACGGGATAGTGGGGGCCAGTCAGCCCTCCCCATGCCCTCCATCTCGCTGCCGAGGCATCAGCCACGTGCAGCGAGGTCTTCCGAGCGGAGGGTCCCTCCAGATGCCTCCTTTGAATTTAGAGAGGAAACAACTCTAAATGGTCCAAATATTAGGGAATGGGAAATTGGACACTTATTCAGCGTCTCCCCAAAGCTCGTGGCTGGACCCCTCCTCCGCCCCCCACGCTGGGAAGCTGATGGTGTGGCTGGCACAGTACTTGGGAAGAAATAACGGCGTCCTTGCCTACGTATCAAGAACCCGCTAATCACTTCAACAGAGCCGACCTCAGATTTCCAGCACTCCCAGGGAACGGTGAGCAGTGGAGAAAGAACCATGTGCCCAGAGAGGTCTGGCCTCTGCCCTCGGCTCTGGGGTGGTGACCTCTATGCCCTTGGATGGCCAGCTGGATGAGAGTGTCTTTGTCTACCCGGGGCCCCGGGCCGTGTGTACAGTCTATGCAAACAACGTGACTCACGGTGGGGGTCTCGGCCATCTCTGGAGGGGCTGGAGGCTGAGGTCAGCCACACAGACAGTCAGCCACGTCCTCATGACCAAGCCCCAGTGAACGCTCTGGACACCGAGGCTCAGCCCAGCATCCCTGGTTGCCACACTCCATGCATACCTCACCATCCTTGTCACGAGGGGTTAACACTGTCCTGACTCCACTGGGAGGGGACAGCTGGAAGCTGCGCATCTGGACCCTCCTGGACCCTGCCCCGTGCACCTCTTCCCTTGGCGGATTTTAATCTGTATCCTTTCGCACCCTGGGGGCCCTTGAGGAAGGGGGTCCCGCTCTGGATGGATGCTGCCCTAGAGCAGGGGCGTGTGGTGACGGGCCATCTTAGTTGTTTCTAGGAGGCTGGCGTTGTCACGGGCAAAGGAGCAGGGGTCAGTGATGCTCGTGGGAGAGGGGACGTCCCACCATCTCGTGGCTGAGAGTGGCCCTGAGGCTGTCCTGCTCCCAGCGGGGTCAGCAGGCCCCTGCTTGTCCATCCGTATTACGCGAGCGATGCTCGTGTGCAGCGGGAAGGCCACAGCCCAGCTGCCAGCAGGTGGATTTTCACTTCCTCCTGGGTCACCAGATCTGGGGGCTCATGGCAAAGGGATCCCCACTTGGGGGGCTGCCCATGGGGTCTCAATCTTGGAAGCCCCTCTTTCCTTTTCCTTTCCGAAGCCCCAAGCCTGGCTCTCCTCCTGGCATGGAACGGAGCTGCCCCTGGCATCTCCCTGGCTCACCTACAATGCCCGGAGGGGTCAGCCAGGGCCCCGCGCAGTGGGCACTGTTGAAGCCCAGCGACCCCACAAAGAGGGGCCCCTCACCAACCCGAGTGTCCATCCGCTCCTGGCCGTGGGTCCTGAAGGACAACCAGCCTGGAGCCACTCCCAGCTCCACACAAAACAGGAGAGGGACAGACTCCTTCCTCCATCTGGGACTCGGTTTCCCCATCATGAAAGAGGAAGGTTCTGATCTGCCATGATTTGGGGCTCCTGGCGCAGGAAGGACACACAGCAGCCGCCCTGTCCCCTCAGCTTGGACAGTCGCCCCTGAGGGCCTCCGGGGGTGCTTTCTACCTCCTCCTCTTGTCCAGTCCTCACTCCTGGAACCCTCTCCAGCCCCCAGGACGGCTCCTGGGCTGATCTCCTCATCTGGGTCATTGTTCTTGCTTGGAGCAAGGGGGCAAACACTCCCTGTAGCCAGTCAGTTAAGATGCCCTGGGCAGCCCCCAGGAGTGCATGGAAAAGCAGAGGGCACATCCCTTGCACTCAGTTACAGGGACACGGGACTGCAGACTACACACGTGAACGCAGGAGCTGCGACCAGCCCAGCGGCTGCACCCAATGGGCACTCACCCTGTGCCAAGCTTCACACACATCCTCCCGTTTAATCTTCACAACCACCCTAAGGGTGCATCCTGTTTCACCCTTGTTTTACTCATGGGGAAACTGAGGCAGGGCCAGGAGAAAGTCACTTTCACCAGGTCCCCCAGAACACAAGAGGCGGTGCTGGCTGTGAACCTGGCATCTGTCTCCACAGCCCTGTTCCTAGCCATCGTGCTTATAACCTGGTCTGCAGCTTGTGAGCTGTGTGGCCTTGGGCAGGCCACTTCACCTCTCTGGGCCTCAGTGTCTTCATCTGTGAAATGGAAGTAAGAGTAGAAGCTGCCACCCAGGGTTGTTGTGAGGCTTCAATGAATGCATCCAGGAAGAACCCTTGGCATACAGCGAGCGCTCAATAAGTGCCAGGTACTAGGATTACGACAGGTGCTGGGTCTGGTTCAGAGGACGGGGCAGGTCGCAGCGCCCTCTGGTGACAGGGAGGTCTCCCTGCAGGAGGAGAAGCAGCATCAGATGGACCATCGTCCACTCGCCCCAGGTGAGCAGTGACATCCGGATGGGCTTCTGTTCTGGGAACATCTGGGTCGTGACTGAAGCGTGGATCTGAAACCCAAAGCACCCCACTTTCTAGGGCGCTCCCGACTTTAGCATCGCCAAGGCTGGGGCGCGTCCTGGAGACCCAGAGATGAGCCAAGTCAGTGACCACCACAAGGCAAGCCCCCAGTCGCTCGGCCACCTCGCCTGATTGCCGGGCACGTGCTGGGGACCCCGCTCAGTCTCCGGGGAGCCAGACACTGGCTGATGCTCACAGATCTGCTTCCTCTCTCTGCACACACAGCTTAGCAACATTTTCCAGCCCCACGCCCCGAGGCGGGGCCACAGGACCAGTTCTGGCTGGTGGAACGTGGGTGGGAGTGACAGCTCCATTGCACCATCTTCTGCCGAGAGAGCTGGACTAGCCGTGGGGTCCCCCAGGCCCCAGGAGACGGCAGGGCGTGCGCCCCCGAGCATCTCGTGGAAGGCCTGCTGAACCCCTACTGGATGATGATGCGAGGGAGCATAAGCTTTTACTGCGTTAACCACTGAAAATTGGGGGCCATTTGTTACAGCAGCTAGTGTCGCCTGCCCTGTCCCACACATGGAGCCTCAACGATGCTCAAGGCCTGGCGCCGGCCCCCAGGAACTCACTGTGCTCTCAGGCGGAGACGTACGGGCCCCTGCATCAGAATGCCCAGGAGCGCCTGTTGAAAATGCAGATTCCTGGGCCCCAACCCAGGCCTCAGGAATCACCAGCTCTGGGGCTGAGGCCCCGTGACCTGCATTTTAAACAAGCTCCCTGGGTGATTCTGATGCACAACGCATTTGAGAACTGCCAGCATCACGGCAGAAGATGACGACCTCTCATTTGATGCTAGAGAAGAGACAGGCTCAGTCCTCCCGCCCAAGCCAGCCCCACCCCCGTGCGGTCCATGCAGAGCCTGACAGCAGCGCCGTGGGGGTGGGGAGGCCACGAGCCACGTGCAGCTGATGGTCATTCAGTAAACTGGGCAGACAAGAGGATTCATTAGGGTCCTTGCTAACGCAATGACGAATTCATTGAATTCTGATAAGGTCGTCCTTTAGCAGGTGGGATAAATCGTGGCTGATCTCGTGTCAAGACGACTCTGAGTCATCCCGGATTAAATTAATAATGATTAATTGGGGCTCCTGAAAGCTGAGCCGCAGAGCATAGATGAGGCGTGCGTTCGAGCTCGCTCTCTCTCCCTTTTATTTCCTCTCTCCCTTCCTGGCTCTGTCTCCTCCCCCAGGTGACATTCGAAGACGGGAAATTGGAAGTGGAGGATTTGAAGATCTGGGGCAGCCATTAACAGCTGTGCAGAGGGCCCCTCCACACGCGGCTCGGTGGGGCAGCGGGTCTGGAGGGTCCCTGTCTGGGGACTTCCGCTGGGTCTCCGTTGAGGGGGCCCATCGAGGGGGCACAGCCGTCTTCCCGGGTCAGGGAACCCAGAAGGGCTGGCTCCCTCCTCCCGCCGTCTCAGCCTGCTGGGCTGGTCTGCAACTGGATTCCTGGGCAGGGTCTGACTATCAGAGCTGGGGGTGGAGAGGTTGGGTGCGGGGCAAGGTCGTGGGTTCCTGGCTGTGCTCATTTCATGAGACAAGCAGCAGGGTCTGACACCTAGGGCCTCTGGGCCATCTGGAAGGAGGGCCTTGCTGCCTGCAGACAGACCCCTTGCCCTGCCCTGGGAGGGGCCCCGGGGAGGCAGGGCCCGGCTTCAAGGGAGGGCACAGAGAGATGACACAGAACAGTCAGAAAGCAGAGAGAAGCCCCAGGGAGACCCCCCCCCCCCCACCGTTACTTGGTGGAGCTCCTTTCTGGTGACCCTTTAGGGCAGCTGGGGACAAACCTAACCTCGCCCCCTCCCCAGCCCCGCCAGTCCCACTGCGTCTCCAGTGCGGCTTGTCCGGGTGACGGCAGAAAGAGTGTGCTCAGTGGCAGAGGTTTAGGAGGAGATTGCATGTTCTGGAAACCGCTCCTTGTCCCTAGGCCCCGTCCCCCAGGGGCCGCCCCATGCCAAGGGCGTCTTCAACCACCCCCAGGAATTCCGTGTAACCTCCCTGAGTGAAGGCCGTTCCTGCCAAGTGCCCGGTTATTAGCAAACGCTCGCCGAGGGCACCACTGGGCTAGGCCTACGCGGCTCATAAAATGCACTCCAGCCTCGACGTGGGAGGTTTAACCATAAACATTCCTGCAGTGGGCTTGGCAACCTCCCCGGCACGGAGCACCAAGGCGCCATGCGCAGCGAGAGGGAAGGCGGCCCAGCCGAGCCCTCGGGTTGGGGAGGTTCTGTTTCACTTCAGACGGCTGGCAGCTGGGACCAGGTGGGAATTCTGCATGGCGGGAGGATGTCCAGAAGGGCGGGCAGGGAGCACCTGGGGCAGGGCAAACTCTGGGCCCTCTTGCTGAACATGCCCATCCCACCCTCAAGGGGGCCAGAGAGGCGAGTCAGCCCTGCAGGGCCAGCTCACAGGGGCCAGCCACGCAGCTGCAACTCTGCTGCCTGTGTCTCCCCCTCTTCGAGCTCCCCCTCCAAATACCAGGAGGCAGGCCGGCTAGGGGCTCAAGCTATGGGGTGTGGAGTGCAACCATCTGGGTGTGTCCCAGCTTAGCGGCATGCTGGGTGGGTGGTCGGGGCCAAGTTGCTCATCTTTGTAAATTCTCAGTCTCCTCATTCACAACGTCGGGGGAGGCTGGGATCTAAATCAGAGAACCACTGTGAGAGCTGAGGCAGGTACACAATGCCTGGTGCACAGCACTGCTCAAAAAATGTAATCCTTAACAGAGGAGTGGACAAACAACGTGCAGCTATCTACACAGTGGAATATTACTCAGCCGTGAAAAGGAACGAAGGACTGACACATGCTACAAGATGGACGAACCTGGAAAACATTATGCTGAGTGAAAGATGCCAGACAATGGACAAATGTCATATGGTTCTATTTCTAAGACACAACCGGAGCAGCAAATTCCTAGAGACAGAAAGCAGACTAGAGGTTACCAGGAGGTGGCTGGAGGGGAACAGGCGGTTATTACTGAACCAGTACAGAGTCTCTGTTTGGAAAAGTTTTGGAAATAGAGGTGATGGATGTCCAACACTGTGAACGTACCTAATGCCACTGAATTGTACATTTAATGGTTAAAATGGCAAATTTTATGACATATATTTTAACACAATAAAAAAATGTAATAGTTGAAACGATTCTGCTTTCTGCTGAGGAAGGGGATAGGGCAGAAGACTCGGAGGGAACATGCTCCACCGAGGCCTAAGGGAAGACAAGCTCACCGGACGCTCGGAGATGGGCCGGATCCAGAACACGCTCCCCGCAACCACGGCCAAGTAACTTGACCTATCTGGTGGAAGTGGGTGTGGAGGGTGCCCGGGCTTCCTTGAGGCTGGGTGAGGGTCAGCTGGACAGTAGCACACAGGAGGGCTGAGGGGACCAAGAAGGCAGCCCAGGACCCAGAAGCCTGCCTCCTGCTCCCAGCTCTGCCACCCACCAGCTCCCTGCCCCGAAGGCCGGCCGATTCCCACACAGACACAGGAATTCTGCCAGATGCAGCGCCAAACCCAACAACATTCAGGACCAAACCCACTAACAATCAAGGGACTGCAGGCCAGCAGGTTTCCCAGAATAGCCAGGTCAACCCCAAATGCACGTTTCTCCCTAAAGATGAGACAGTGCACACGTAACCACACAGGCGTGGTGGGTCGACCTCCACGGCACAGTCACTAAGCAAATCCGCTGACCAGAGGGCTGTGCCCCACGGAGGTGGGGAAATACGGCGGCGGGATGTCAGGAAGACAGACAGAGAAGGGGGTGCCCACAACCGCAGGGCACTGGGGGGACTGGCTTTGAGGACCAAGAAGGAAAACTGTCCAGCACCATGTACATAAATACCTAGACTCCCTCGGAGCCCGGAGAGTCTCTAAGCCATCGACCTTGAGAAACAGGCACGTGCTCACCCAGGGTGGGGTCTCTACCCACCCTCCCCCCTCCCCACCCAGGCCGGCCCTGGCCCCCTCCGCCCCTTGGTGGCATCTTTGTAGTCGGCCCCCTCCCTCTTCTCAGGGTGGAGGGTCCCTGAGCTACGCATTTCTCTTCTGCTCCTCCCTGTTGGCCTCCACCTGCTCAGGCAGCTGCTCACCCCGGGTGTAGCGGGAAGAAAGCCCCCAAAGGTGTGTCTGCCCTAATCCCGGAGCCCACACACACGTGACCCGACGTGGCACACGGGACTCTGCAGACGTGATTAAGGACCTTGAGATGGGGAGGTGACCCTGGATTACCAGGCGGCTTCCCGGCTGTGCTGAGCGGGAAACGTGACGATGGAAGAAGCGTCAGAGGGATGTGCTGCCGGCTGTGAAGATGAAAGGGGCCGCGAGCCAAGGGATGTGGGCGGAAAAGACAAGGAACCAGACGCCCCCTCCAGAAGGAACCGGCCCTGCCGACACCCTGATTTGAGCCCAGTGAGACCCGGGTCGGACTTCTGACCTCGGGAATGACAAGAGAATCGATTCGTGTTGTCTCAGCCACTGAGTTTACAGTAGTTTCTCAAGAGGCCAGAGGAGGCCTGGGCCCAGGCTGAGGGCCACCTTGGGCTGCTTGAGACAGAATGGAGCTGTTGGTCGGCTGAGCTCAAGGCGGCGTCCCCTGAGGAGACTTCTCTCCCCACATGGCTTCCCTGAGGGGCTGTGCTGGTGCAGGCTCTGCCCCTCCCTCTGCCCCTCGGCGAGGTTGTGCGGGTGGAACAACGGGGCAGGCGTGGAGGCTGCTGGGTAGACGCCCGGTGCTGGCCCTGCGGCAGGTGACTGACAGCCGTCCCCGGGAAGAATTCTCAGTGTCACCTGCCTGACTGCCAAGAGCCTTCGATGCCGCCCCATGGCCCCCAGAATCAACTCCACCAGATGCTACCAATGGGGCCTCCAACTGCTCCCTCGTAGGACCCGCGGCTGAAATCTCGCTGTCCCCTCCCTGTGCCCCGGGCCACTGTGGGGCCACCCACCCAAGTCCCACCCAAACCAAACCTTGTGATTCAATCAAAGTGCCCCCCCCCACCACCAGCATCACTTCCTAGGACCACCGAGACCACATCCCACCCCCGGGCACTCCCAGGGCCGGCCTTCCACTCCAGACGCTGAAGCCCACCCTCTGGGCACCTGGCAGGCCCTGTGCTGCCTCAGAAACTTCCATCCTGCCCCCCGGGGGGGCCCCTCAGGTCCTCAAGGGCCGCGGACCTGCCCGCAGATGCCGGATAAATGGCGGAGGACCAGCTTCACAACAACGCAAAGACAGGACACTGTGTCTGTGCCCCGACCTCCCGGCACATCCGAAAACCGGTCCAGCGCAGGCAGCCCTTTCTCCTCAGGCTTCTGAGGAGCAGGAGTTGCCCACGGGAATGAAACGCAGCACGGGAAACTCGTTCAGAGAAGGGAGCCAGCGTGGTGGCCGCAGGCGGCAGCGGGATGTCCCTCTCCCGGCTCCCAGGATGACGAGCCCCCCATCCCACAGTGGGGACCCTGGCGCCTCTCCACCCCTTTCCGTTTCCACACTGAGGAGGAACAGGGGGGACCCCTGCCAAGCTCTGGGAGCCCCACCTGGGACCTGCAGGGATGTCATCTCTGTAGCTGGCAGAGCCAGACTCCTGCTGCCCCCCGGGGTCTGCAGGCCCAAGTGGGAGGCTCGGGCAGGTGGAGCCCCCCACCCCCCGACAATAACCAGGTAAAAATGCAGGGTGGTCTGCCCTGCCTCCTCCTCCCTGGGCAGCCCTGCCCACTGCCTCTGCCCGCGTACCACCTGCAGGACTGTCTGGAGCTGGGGGCGGGGGTGCTCCTGCCTGGCTGGAAATATCAGACCATCTAGGGTGACATCTTGCCTGCAAATGTGTTGGCCAAGAATCGGCTGACTCCAGAGAGACCCTCAGCAGGTGTAGACAAAACCACAGCCGCGGAGGAGGTGGGAGAGGAGGGCAGTCTCAGGAACATTCCCAAGTGAGCTCCGCAGGCTGGCGATGGGCTGGACGTGGGGCGGGCTGAGAGACGGGGCAGCAGGACAGTCCTGGTGAGAGGCTGTTGGGCAGGGGGGATGTGCTTGCTGGGCTGGGAGACCCCGGGGAGAATTGGAAGCCTCTTCTGGGACATGTCGGCTTTGCTCTTGGGGACTCTGGGGAGGAGGCGGTGGGTGGACGGGTCCAGGCTCCTGGCCCCAGAGAGCCCTCCACTAACCACCAGCATCTGCATGGCCGGGGGCAACCCGGGGATGCAGCGTCTCCGGCCCGCCCAGACCCATGGGGTCAGAACGGCTTTTTCTAACAGGATCCGGGGTACACGGGTCACGTTCCAGCCGAGGCAGCACGGGGCGACCTCGCCTCCCTGGAGAAGGGAGGGTGGAGCTGCTGCACTGTTTCCTCAAGACCCGTCCCAGCTCGTCTGCAGACGGTGATCCCCAAACCGAGCTCGGCAGCACCAGGCCCATCTCCCACTTTCACCCCCACGTTTCTGGAGGGAGTGACTCGAATCCAAGTCACAGGGTTCCTGAGAGTGAGACCTGTGGTGACGGCGAGACCCCGGCGTGCCCGCGACACAGGGAGCAGAGCAAATATAAGACCCAAAGGATGACGCCGAGCTTTCGTGCCCAGGCAGCTCACGTGGCATAAATAGTGATCTTACCGGACAACTGAAACGGTGCCGGGTGAAGAAGAAAATCTAAGAACGTCCTCCCTATCTCTGGAAATTGCCTCCTCTCGCTGCAGGGAAAGGGCGAGACCGGGAGCCCCCTGCCCCGGCCCCGCTGTCTGAGCCTTCCGTCCCAGCCCCCGTGGGACGACGACCCCAGAGAGACCCCGAGCATTGACCCCCTGCTGAGCCCGTTCGGGCCCCAGATCATGGGGGGGTCACAATGAAATGGCGTCGCTGTCTAAGCCCCCAGGTTTGGGGTGGTTGGTCACGTCCCGAAGGTAAGCAGGAGCTGTCTGACCGGGTGGCACAGCCGTGGAACCGTCATACGCTTCCCAAGCACAGTGCGCGGGCTCAGAGCTGGCTCTGCTGCTGGCCAGACGTCTGACACGGGAGCCGCTCCTGCCCACTCGATGCCTCGGTGTCCTGATCTGTAGGGTGGGGACGACTGTGAACCGGCACGGGAGGGCTGCTTGGGGAGCCGAGTGACCAGACAGCGCGGGGCCGCACACGTGCTGGAACCCGGAGGGCAGTCCACACCTGGCCTCCGTGCCACGCAGGGACCGGCGTGGCCTGCTGCTGTCCCGGTGTCTCCGCTCCCCGCGCCTCACAGTCCACCCTTGGCTTCAGTTTGCTGCCCGATTCCCCCTTTGGAGGGTGAACACGTGAGGACATGGGCCTGGCCTGTCCTGCCCTGCCGGGGTGCGGGGGGAGCTGATACAACTGATTTGGAACGAGCATGCCGGCAAGATCCGGAAAAGTGGAAGGTGGCCCCAGCCCGGACTCCTGAAACTCAGCCGCAAACCCTCAAGGAACCCTCAGGTGTGGAATGATGGGTGTCAGGCGGCATCTGCGACAGCAGGACGCTGGAGGTCAGCCCCGCACCAGCAGAACACGTGTGAATAAACGTCGTACGCGGAACGCTACACAGCTGGGAAAAGGGGCCAGCCAGACCCACAGGCTCACTCGGAGTGACCGCACACCCCACAGGCAGGCACCGGAGGGCACAGGCGCCGGGACACCACTTGCCCAGAGCTGAAAGCAAACCAAACCAAGCCACGGGTGGTCTCCGCCTACAGCCCTACGCCCCGAAAGTCGGAAATACTGACCTTAGGACAGTGGTCACTCTGGGGGAGGGAAAGGAGACGATTCGTGGAAGGGACCCAGGGGCATCTGCCATGCTGGGGCGATGCTGGGAGCCCGGCCTGCTGTGGGGTCTTCACCTGTGTCAGCTCATGGACTCAGGAGCCCTGCTGGGGTCCCCACCGTCCACGCGGGCGATCGGAAGCACAGAGACGGGCTGCACAGCATCCCCTAAAACTCACGTCCACCGGAAGCTCAGGACACGACCTCATCTGGAAACACGGTCTTTGCAGATACAATTATTCCGATGAGGTCATCCTGGAGCAGGGTGAGCCTAATCCGAGGACAGTGTCCCTGTGACAAGGCCACGTGAAGACACGCAGAGCAGGCCGTGTGACAAGGGACGCAGAGACTGGAGCAACGCAGGCACACAATGAGGAACGCCACCAGAGGCTGGGAGAGGGGCGCGAGCAGACTCTGGGCCTCCAGAGGGAACCAGCCCCGCGGCCCCTCCGGTTTCAGACAACTGGCCTCCACAATTGGAGAGAACACCTCTCTGTTGTCTTACACCCCCTGTTGTGGTCACTTCTTGTGGCAGCTCCAGTGAAAAACCCGTGGGCTTTATCGTACGGAAATGATATCTCAATAAAGTGGATCAAAACATAAAACAATTTAATCTGCATGCAAACACGTAATTATTCTTCACAAGAGAAGTTAACATCCGTGACCAGCCCTGTGTTACAGATGAGAAATGGAAGCCCAGAGAAGTTAAGCAGCTTGCCCAAAGATGCACAGCGAGGAGCCGCGGATGTGGGATGATGGCACCTCCCAGGCTGAAGGCGGTTCTTCTGTTAACCCCCCTGCCACCTCTCCGGGTTCTGAGGATCAGCAGCAGGGCTGCCTAACCCTTAGTCCCCATATCCTGACCCAGTCAACCCAAAGCAGCTCTGACAACAGATGGAGGGAAGTAGGGCCCTTTGTTCTAAGCGACAGGGCGCGGTGTCCTGGGCTGGGAGGGGGCAGAGCAGAGCCCGGCTAGGAGTTCAACGACCTCACAGAGAGGCCGCTGGATGGCTGTGCTGCCTGGACCTCCACCCCCGGCCTCCTGCAGGTGGGGAGGCCTCCAGGGGCAGGCGGGGGGAGGAGGGGCTGGGACTGTCTGCAGGGCAGAGGCCACACGCAGCACCCAAGCCACAGCCCGAGCCCCGAGGACCCGTCAGCCCCACGAGGAAGAAGGGCCCTCCCTCCACCCCACAGCCTGGATGCCGGTGGGCGCAGCGGCCGGAGGACTGGAGGCTCAGGGCCCCCCAGGGCAGAGCAGGTCTCCTGGCAGGAAGATCCCAGAAAATGCCATTCGAGGCTGCAAGAAGGACACAGCACAGCGAAGGCCAGACAGGCACTAAGGTGCCTCCTGCCAGGCGGCTGCTGCGTGGGGCTCGTGCGTCCCGGGCGGGGGGGGGGGGTGGGGGGGCGGTGCGCAGCCCTGGCTCCCGGCCCCCTGCCTCGTGCCCAAGCTCCAGAGGGTTGGGGGTTCAAGGGGCCCCAGCAGCAAGGATTCTGCTGCCAAGAGGCCTGGTCTGGACCCCGGCTCTGCTGGGTGACCGTGGGTGAGAGACACCCCTACTCGGTGCCTCAGTTTCCCCATCTGTGCGATGGGGATGATGACAGCGGCTTCCCCAAAGGGTCGCGTGACGACTCAGTGAGACGCCAGCTGTCAGGTGTGTGGCCAGGAGGCGCCGCGTGCAGCTCTGCTGTTACGATGATGACTCTTTGGCGCCAGCGGCCCCGGCTCTGATGTAGCTGCTTCGGCTCCAACAGCGAAGACACGATTCCTCACTCCCCGTCCCCTGGGGCCCCGGGCAGCACTGCCGAGCCACGCGCTGAGGGGGAGGTGGAGCAGGAGCTCCTGCGGCGGCCCACATGCCCATCTGTACACACTGGTGGCGGCTGCAGAAGGGACCAAGCGCAGGGCGTGGTGCTTGCTGGTCCCCTGGTCGGCACGATGACACAGAAAGGAACTCAGCGTGTGAGGCGGCCACATCCCATCCTCTTTGCGTAGTCTCAGGACCCACAAAGGTTTTATGTAGCCGGTTAAGATCGCAGGTTATTACAAAAAAGAGGAGCCTGGTGTAAGTTAGAGGCTTAAGTGAGAAAAAGTTACACTCTTGCTCCAGGACACATGGCTTGGCACATGGTGTATAGGATGGATTTTAGTTGATGTCCTTGTGCAGTGTGGAACCTGCACAACTGCACACGGGAGCCCCGGAATGATGAGCAGAGGTCACAGCGTGAGCACTGCAGTCTGCATTCCCTGCTCAGCCTCCTGGGGTCAAAGATCTGGACCCATCCCCTCTCCAGGGGCAGCCAGGCAGGCCTGGTGTGGAGGCGGCCCTCACCCCAGACCTTCAGGGGCCCCCCACTCCTCACAGTTACTTCAACTCAGCAGCAAAACCCCCAGCCCCACCACCCCCGGCTCCTCGCTGCAGACCAGAGTCCACACCCACGGACAACCCCTGCCCGTTCAGCTCACCGGCGTGTCCACTCGCCTCCCTCTCCAAAGACCCCTTGTCCCCAGCCCCACGGACGCTGAGTAGAGGTTGCTTGCTCTGACCTGGACGGTCGAGGCCCGGGGATGAGGGATGGAACCTGCGCGGCTGAGTGCTCCCCGTCCTCACTCACTCGGCTTTTGGGTTGGAATCAGACCAGAAGCCGAGGTCTCCTGCCTCCGGGGCCTGCAGCCTCCATGTCACCGGGCCGCCACTCCAGGAAGCCCTCCAGATTTCAGCTGCCCTCTGACCATCTGCCCGCTATGTCTATGACTCCTTGAGCCCTGGGTCATCCTCGTCATCATCATCGCCATCATTGTGGCATCTTCACAAGCATCCAGCAGGTGCTCAGCGATTCCGTGAGGACCACGGAACCTCCCGCTTTACAGATGAGGAAACCAAGGCTCCGAATGACTGCAGGCCTTGCCCCAGCTCCACAGTGACCTGAGCGCTCATCTCCCGGGTCCAGGTGCCGCACGCTGCCACCAGCCGGCCTGCAGGGGCACCGGTGACACGGAACCCCCAGCTCATGCTGAGACCCTCAGCCCCTGAGAAGCCCCACAGTCTGGCAGGCACTGGCTTCTGTGCTCCAGCCCGGCCCACTGCCACCCAGCATGGCACCTCCTGGGCTTCTGTTCGCGGGGGCTGATGGCGGGGCAGGCGCAGCCTCCCTGCACCCCGAGGCTCAGCTCACAGCTCGCCTGCACTTTCCTCCTGGCGCCCCCGTGATGGCCGCGGGGGTGATGGGAGCCCCCAGACCCAGGCTGGCTTTGGTTCTGAGGTTCAGAGGTATGGCTGGCACTTCCGAGGGAGGACTGGGGACCGAAATGAAGGGGGGACGTGGTGGGGCCCCTCCTGCAAAGCGCCCGCTCCGAGCTTTCAGGCACGTGTGTGTTGGGGGCGGGGCCTGACGGATGGGGCCCCGGGGACCGGCCACTGCACCGCCCTCTGCAGGCCCTCCCCGTGTAAACGCCTCGGCCCGTCACAGCTCGCCCTGCGGGGCCAGCCTGGTGGGCGGTGGGACTGCAAGTGGGTGGAGACCCCGGGCGCCCCACCAGTGCCCCTCCCCCCCTGCTTTCCAGGGGGGCTTCAGGGGGCCAGGAGGGGGCTCCAAGGAAGCTTCCAGCAAGGCCTCATGGGCGGAACAGTGGACAGCCTGCACTGCTGTTCCAGAAGCAGCAACAAGGGGCGGGAGGCCCCATGGGGGGCTTTGACCCTGGTGGTTAGACTGCCCTAAAGGTCAGGCTGCCCAGGTTTGAATCCCGATTTATCACTTCCTAGCTGTGTGACCTTGGGCAAGTGACCTGCCCTCTCTGGGCCTCAACCTCCCTTTTTGTCTCCTGGGGACAGTAATGATCTTACCCCCCAGGTTGGGGGGTGAGGAACTGGATGCGACAATCCTTGTAAATACTGAGAACAGGCTGCCGGGCCCTGGCCCGCGCTCCGAGAACGCCAGCCGACAACCGTAAGGATCATGGGTGCTAATCTCCTGAACGCCCCCATTGCCGGCGTCAGATAACACAGGACCACAGGCTCAAGAAGCCTAATGTGAGAACAAGAAAGAAGGAGGAAGGGACAAACGCAGCCTGAGCCGCCCTCCCCAGCTCCCGCCGGGAACCTCGCACTAGGGCAGTGGATGTGGGCTTGGAGTCCAACGCCTCTTAGCTGTGTGACCTCGGGCAAGTTTTCAACCTCTCTGGGCCTCATCAGGCAAACAAGGACGAGAAGCCCCCTCTCAGGAGATGGTGTCAGGGGCGCCCAGGAAGAAGAGGTGGGCCTAGGGCCGGCCTGGGAGGGACAGCAGTGTGTGTGTTGTAAGCCCCGTGGAATTATTTGAACAACTCACTTGGTCTCCTGCCTTGGCTTCCCTTTCTCCCTCTGTCTGAGGCCCGCTGCCCTGGTCCCTCAGACAAAGGTTCCTCTCAAATGCCACCTCTTCCAGGAAGCCTTCCTAGGTTGATGGGCCACTCAGAGTTCATCGTGCTCTTCCCACAGGACCACGGCCGCGTCGTCCCGGGCTCGCCCCCTCGTAGGACGGAGAGCTGCCCCGGCGGGACGCAGCCTTCCTCGTCCTACTCCGGAGTCCGGTGACTGAAGTCCGATCTCAGCCCCCAACACTCACGCGCTCACTAAACACAAGTGATTCAAACGGGGGCTGACACGACATTTGAGAATGTCACCTGTGATGGAACCAACGGCCACACGCACGTGTACAGACGGTTCCTCCTTCCACCATCCTCAGGCACCGTCTCCCAGGTCCTCACTGCGGCCGCCACTGGCTGTGGGCTTCCCCGCCCCAGCCAGGCTCAGCGGTGTCCCCAACACCGACTCCGCCCCGTCCCGCTTCCCCTGCCCAAGTCGCTCCCCCGACGCTCAGTCTCCATCTCTGCAGCCCCCCAACTTCAATAGCGTGCCCCACGCTCGCCGACTGTGCTCTGGATGCAGGAAACAGCCGGAACTCGGGAGACCCCAAAGCCGGCTCCAGGTCACAGCTGGGGCCCAGGCATCAGGACGTCCGAGGGGGTCCAATGGGCGGCCCGGGTGCACGCGGCCCAGCTCGGGGTTCTCAGTGCGCAGGTCGCCTGCCTCGCCCAGACCTGCAGACCCTGGACCTGCATTTCCACAAGGGCCCGGGGGCTTTAGGCCCCGCAGGACTCGAAAAGCCGGCTCTGCTGAGCATGAACGACATAGGGGACGCACATGCACACGGAGGGGACACAAACCCAAGCGGGGCAGACACAGGCGGCGGCTCGTGTCGTCTGACAGACGCGGCCTCTCGGGCCTGGGTGGAGCCCCAGCGTTTTTGGGGGGCAGACGGGGTCACTGTGAGCTCATGAGCAGCCTCTGGGACTTGGGGGAGGGCGCGGGCCCAGCTGGGCAGCGGTTTGCACCTGAAGTTTGCTTAAAAAATAAAGTCAACCTTGAGATCAGGGTGATTGTCCAGAGGGAGACGGCCAGGGCTGCTGCCACACCGACCCCCCGGGGGGAGTTAAGAATGGTGGCCTTGGCATTCTAGGCTCCCAGAGCTGGACCGCACTGCTCTCTGGCCACTTCCTCTCCCCGCAGCGTCCCCAGTGCCGCCCACACCGAGTCTCGCCAGGACTCACGGCTCACTGCCAGGGGGCAGCTGGATTTCAGCTCCACCCACCCCCTCCCCAGGTGGGTGCCTTGTGTGGACCCTCACAGCCTGGCCTCTTTGCATCCAAGCTCTGGCGGGGCTCACACGCCTCCCACCTCAGACTCCACTGATGCAAGCACAGACGCTGCCTCCTCCAGGAAGCCGGCCGGAACTGCATGGCAGCTTGGGTCCCTCTTCTGAGGAGCAACCTGCGGGCCCCAATTCTGCTGCTCTAAGTGGTGCTGGAGTGGCTGCCTGCAGACAGCGGCTCCTAGACCAGAAGCCTCTCTGTGCCCTTGGTCCCTCCTGACATTTGTGCGGCGGGTTCCAGGGCTGCCCGTCGGTGGGCTCAGGCGGTGATGCAGGCGAGGCGGGGGCACGGATGTGCTCGGCGTCACCCAGGCAGGTGGCATCTGTGCTCGGGGTCTCTGCCATTTGCCGGGGTGGCTTTGCTCTCGGTGAGGTCCCCCCGCCTTACACGCTCTGGTGCATTCACACAGGCAGTGCCTCTTTCATTATTTTTTAAATGTCAAAAAAGGGGAGGGGTTGTTAGTACTCATTTCTCACTGATCTTCATTTTTTCCTTCCACAAATATGTATTAAGCGCCTACTGTGTGCCAGCCACATTCCAGGCACTGTGCACACAGTCACGAACAGACCAGGGCACCCCCACGGCCAACAGGGCTGACTTAGGTTTTGGTGGCAGTAGGGGAGGCAGACACGCACAGTGACACAGAGCACGGTGGCAACACACGGGAAGAAGAGGAATGATGCTTGGGAGGGGAGAAAAGAATTGTCCAATTGGGGCTGGAATTTCAGATCAGTGGTTAGGAAAGGCCTCAGGCAGAAGGCAACCATTGAGGAGAGATGTAGAAGGAAGTGAGGGAGCCAGCCATGGAGATATCAGGAGGAAGAGCATTCCAGGTAGTGGGAACAGCAGGTGCAAAGGTCCTGGGGCAGTGACATGGCTGTGGTGCTGAGGAACAGCAAGAAGAGCAGCTGGGCGAGGATGGAACGAGTGAGGGGAGGAGATGAGGCTGGAGGTTGGGGTGTGGGCAGCGCATGAAAGGCCTCATGGGTCACTGCGAGCACATGAGTGGCCATCAAACTTCAAGGTCCTCTCAGAGGTCCTCCCTGGAGTGAGTGGAGCAGGGGGCGGGCAGGCAGTGAGCACCCCACTCTCCTGTTGGCTCTGGGCCCCACTGAGTGGGCCCTTGAGGCCACCCCAGGAGCCCAGGCCTCCGCGGTCCCGCCAAGGGTGGCATGTCTTGCACGATTTCCGGGAGCCAAATCTGACAAGGCCATCTGTCTCAAACAGACCCCAGTGCCTGCCTCCAGCTGGTCCCTCGCATGAGCCAGAGATCTCAGTGACGCCACAGAACACTCATCTGCCGTCTCGTCCCCTGAGACCACGGGGAGACCAGAGGCGCTGGGAGCCCAGCACGCGGCCGAGGCGGCAGCATCCTGGGGCGGGTGGGGGACCCCCAGAGCCTGCACCCCGTCCTTCCCGAGGGGCAGGGGGAGCATATTCTGCGACAGCTTCTCCTTAAGCGAAGCGGCTTCCCGTGGTGCAGTTGTTCAGGTGGCCCCCAATCTTTCATTTTTCCAAAAACCCCAATCCGTTCTGAAGCTGCGGGGCATTTGCACTAATAGATGTGTAAAGGCAGTGCCAGTGATTTTTGGCGAGCCGGGGGCCCCGTCGCCAGGACGACTCCGGCTCCGACCTGCCTGGTCTTAATTTATTACAGCAGGACCCAGCCTTCCGGGCCAGGCGCTTGACAACGCTCCCTTGTTAGGACGGAGGCTCCTGGCGCGAGGACAAAGGCTGGGAAGATCACCTTGGGAAGGGACATGCCAGCGTGTCAGGTCCCCGATCGCGTGAGATGGACGATGGCAGCGATTCTCGGGCAGACCAGCCGGCTGCGCGGATCCGGACGCCCCTGTTTTCCTCTCCGGAGCCGCGTGGTCACACATTCCCTCAAATAAATGTTCCCATTTCGAATGAGTCACTTGGCGAGGACACCAGGCGCTCACGCCAACACGTGGGCCGACCCGCCTGAACTCCTCGGAAAATATCAAGCGGCTGCTGTGTTCCCGCTAACGAGCTTGGGGAGCGGCCTCGGCCTGTGTTGGGTTTTCGTGGCAGGGCCTGCTGACCTCCCGCCTGTCGAGTGAGACGCGCACACTTGCCCTGGGTTGTGGATGCAGCAGCTCAGGATGAGGGAGAGACGCTCCCCAGTTTGTTGGACTCGCCACCTTTTCCGACACAACAGTCCAGGGGAGCCCCCAGTCTCCCAGATAATCGGCCTCAGTGTCCCCATCCGCTTCCTCTTGTCTGCCAGGGTCATGCCCCGAAATTCTGTTTCCCTGCATGGTTCCCGGTGATGCTAAAACTAACTGCGTCAAACCCACAGACCCTTGGAGTCAGAAGGTTGCTTCGAGTTCTCGAGAGGGGTGTCTGCAGCCTTTCTGTGCATAGGAGGCACCCGGGGGTCTGGTCACAGTGTGGGTTCTGTGCTAGGCCGGGGGCAGGGCCTGAGACTCTGCATTTCTTACAAGCTCCAGGGAGGGTGCTGCCACTGGTGCAGAGACCACGCCAAGGACTGAGGGCTGGCCCAGACCTCCCCACAGCCCCTCCAGTGCAGAATCAGCTGGGTCAAGGAGCATGCGCTCTCCTTCGTTTAACCAAACAGGCCATTTTCACGGGAATACCCTAGAAGAGACACTGTCGTTCAGTGCGTGATATCAGGGCCCCGGGGTCATCTGTCCCACCCTCGTGAGGGTCACATTGATCACCTGGTGTAGGCAGCATCTGCCTGGTTTAAGTGGCCACTTTCCCCTTGGAAATCAATACAGATCTCGTGGAGAGACTCAGACAATGGGAATATCCCGTTTTCCATCACGCTTCCACTCCCGGACCTCAGCACCCATCGCTGATTCTTGCCTCAAACGACGGTCTCTTTGCCGTCTGCAAACAGCGATTTTCCACTTCCACCATCCCCTCCACCTTCGCTAATTTTTTGGTTCAAATTCTGGCCTATGATTATAGATCTAACCAGAAAAACAGCCCGGAGACCAGAGCTGGAGTGTCCACAATGCCGGCTTCCTGCCGCTGGGGGACGCTGCCCCGGGTCCGCGGGCCAGCCTTCCCTTTGTTATTCCACGGGCACAGTTTTCCCAACGAGCCCTCCCGCCCGAAGGACCCCACAGGCCGTGGGCCATGCTCTCCCAGCAGCGGGCGTCTAATAGCCAGTCAGCGGGGTCTCGCCGCCCCCTCGCTGACCTGACACATCTGTACCGAGTTCCCGCGAATCGTCAACCCAGCAAATCCCTTAATTGGAGGACATGAAAACCCAGGGCCGTGTGCTGTCACAGCGGAGTCCTGGGGGCCGGGGCGGCCACGCTGCTGCTTGAGATCAGGTGTCTGGGGCAGGCGCGGTGGGGAGGGCGGGGGGCAGGCCTCGGGGGCCACCTCCCCTGGCGCTCACCACCCGCCGCCAAGCGGATGGAGGCGGAGGCACCCGCCCCGCCCACTCTGCCCTCTCCTGCCTCCTCGCTGTCTGATCGCTTGGTGCTGTCATGTTCTTTGTCCCCGAGCCGCATGCTGTGATTACACGCCAAGAGTCATCCTGCGGTGACAGCTAAAGCACGGCCCGACAGGCGGATTCTCAATTCTCCCGGCCTCCTGACCCGCGGGGCCTTCTCCTGGGCCTCGGGCATCTTGAAAGCAGAACAGAGCTTCCGGGGGCTGGCGGGCAGCTGTCGCGGAGGACAGCCGCAGCCAGTGGCGCACTTCACTGCCGGAGGGAGCGTGGAGGCCGTGCGGTCCTGCCTCCCTCCCCAGCCTCCGGTTTATTCACATGGGGACATCGAGGCCCCGAGGGGCAAAGAGATGGGCCCAAGGTCCCCAGGCAGCAGGGACACGCGGTGGAGTGGATAAGCGGAGCAACTCCTGGGCCAGGCTGCCTGGGTTCAAGTCCCAGCTCCGCCGCTTCCTAGCTGTGTGGCCTCAGGCAAGTGACTTAACTCCTCTGGGCCTCAGTTTCTTCATCTATAAAATGGGGCTAATAGTCTCTACTCCTTAGGGGTTGTCTGAGGATTGAATGCGCTCACACACTTACGAAGCTGTGAAAACAGGCCCCAGCTGCACAAACAACTGTGAATACGCTTCTCACTCAGTTCGGGGCCCTTCCACCAGCCTCCGGCCTGAGGAGGCTGCAGGGCGCAGTGACAGTCTGCCTGCCGGAGCCCTGCGGCTCACCCCAGCGAGGGCGTCTGAGGACTTAGCACCAGCCCGACCCCACCTTCTGACAGCGGTCGGTGAAGACCCGGGTCCTCCCGGGGCCCTCGGCCGCCCGCTCTGCCCAAGTCGGAGTGCGCAGTGGGGCTGTGGGCCCACGGGTCCCTCAATGCTCTAGAATAAGGGCACGTAAGGCTCCCCTTCGGCTGCAGCCCCCAAGTCAAGGAGGGACCCAGCTGGCATTCGAGTGGAGCCAAGGGGGCTGGCACCCACTCACCTCCAGCTGCGGGGTGTTTTCGGCTTCTGCCAATCCAGCAGGTTAGGGACAGAGCCAGGAGGGGCTGTGGGGGCCCAGGGACGCGAGAGAGAAAGAGGAGAGCAGGGCGGGGGGCCGCGTGGCCAGTGAAACGGTGGGAGGGACGACTGACGGCTTCTGAGGCTCGGCCCCCAAGCACTACCCTCCGCCGTGCTCTGTCGAGCCGCTGGCTCCCGGAACCTACCGCCGGGCTGCGGGGTCACCCAGGCCGTCCCGTGCAGAGACCCCGCACGCAGGCAGGACCCAACCCGCCCGCCACGTGTGGGCGCCACCTTGGGAGGAAGTCCTCCCGCCCAGGCCCAGGCTGCAGGCTGACGTCTTGAGAAACCTGGAGCCAGAAGCGCCCAGAGGAGCCCCTTGAAGTCCCGACTCACAGGAACCGTGAGAGAGTCGTTGATCGCTGGGGTTTTAAGCCACTGAGTTTGGGGGTGAGAACTATGCAGCATCAGGTCTGAATCCAGCATCGAATCGTACAAATAAGTCAGGAACTAAACCTTACAGTAGGCAATAACGACGAATCTGAACTTAAGAAGCCCTGGTAGAGAAAAAGTATAAAATTATGGAGAGAAAGAGGGCAAGTCATAATTCATGATAAAAATTCTCCTTGGAAAAGCAAGAGCCTTCAGGGTCCCCTAGCTACGACCCATGTGCCTTGGGCAAGTCCCTTCATCCCGGGGCTTGACGTCCCTGTCATCAAGCCAGTGGGCTCCCTGGACACTTCTCGGGTCCTTTCCGACTCCGACATCCTACGGACTGGGATTTGCAGCCCCGACAGGTCCTGTGAACGCCCCGGGTCCCCAAAGGACACGAGAACCTGGTTTTTGACAGAAACACCTTTCACACACCTGCAGGGAGAAGAGCTCAATGCGTCAACCCCAGGGGGAGGCGGGTCGCGGGCAGGCCACGCACGGCAACAGCAGAAAAGCCCGATGGCCAGAAGCAGAGCGCACGCAGCCCCCAGCACAAGACCCCACAGGTGGTAGATCCAACTCGGAGATCCAACTCGGAGGAGGAGGGCGCGGCGGGACCCAGGATCCCGTGCTTTCTGGTAAATAACCCTGTCCCTGTCGTGGCGATCACGCCCCGATCAGACGAGGTGCTTCTCGATCTCCTGAAAGCAGGACAGTGGCCACGGGGCCTGGGGGCAGCGCTCGCCTCCTGCAGCCCCCGTCCCCATTCTCCCGTCCTCATCCTGGGAAGGGGGCTGCTCACTAAGAAGACGGTGGAGCCTTCGGATGGGACCACCCCCCACCGCACCCACTCGCCCCAGTGCTGCCCCGCAGAATCCAGGCTGGACCGAATTCAAGTTTTCTGTCTTTCTCGGGTTTTCTTTCTTTGGAGTGTTGCCTATGGTTTTTAGAGGAAAACAACGAAAATGGGAGTCTTTGAAGGTAGTTGGAGACTAATAGCCCGACTAATTAAGAGGCAGGCTGGATTAGGCTCCACCGCAAGGAACCTCCCCACTTGGCGTGTAACGCGCTGGCTCGACCCCTGTGGGCCTCGGTTTAGCCGCCCGCCGAGCGGATGTGAGGAATAATTATTTCCTCCGGCGAGGTGCCGGGAGGGTTAATTAACTCGAGCCTGGGACTGCTCTGAGCCGCTCCGTGGCCGGCGCGGGGTGCGAACGTCGCCACTGAGGGCCGTTCTGGGAACAAGCCATCCCTTGCCTGCCGTCAGGAACCGTCACCTCAGGTAATGGCCCCGGCTCCTCCGGGCCTCGGATGCCCACCGTCTCCACGAGGGTCAGGACTGGGGCCGGGCAGACTCCCTGCCGCGCTCCAGCTTCGCGGTGCTGTGTTGGAAGAGAGGCCGTTCGCACTGGGGGTTGGTTTGCTCCTTCACCCTTCTGGGTCTTTCCTCAAGTCACTTCAGAGCAGGGAAAGCCACTCCTCCGACCAGAGACACGGAGGCTGCAAGGGCCCCTGGCCCAGCGCTGCCCCCTGGTCCGGCCCTTCCCGGGGGAGCTCTCACCGGGCCCGGCTGCTGGAGCAGACTCAGCCAGGATGGCCCGGGCAGGCACCCCCTGGACTTGGGGATGCTTCAGCCCTGGGGAGCCAACCTGGGCCACACCGGCACAGCCCACGGGACCCCCTCCTCGTCCCCGCCTGCCTCTCTCGGCCAGTTTTCTAAGAAGCCAGACCCAGTTACTCAAGACGACGTCCTCATGGAAAAACGTTTACGCAGATAGGAGGCTAAGGTGACGTTTTGTAAATGAATGATAAGCATTTACAGGAAGAATCTGGGAGGAGAGTCTCCAAATCAAAGAGACCAGGGGACCCAGTGACCTTGGCCGCAGGACAACCCCTCGCTGGCGGAGCCACGGTGCTAGGAGGGTCTTGGGCAGAAAAGCCTCATCTGGACCAGTGAGGGGACCTGCTCAAGATCACCGGGAAGACAGGGGCAAGAGCTGGGTGCACAAGCCCCAAACCCTCGGGACTGGGGCCCCGGGTGCCTCCCCCCACCACCTGCAGGGAAGCTGGTCTCCAAGGGCCATTCTGTCTGCTCCAAAATAACACGGCTTCGGGAGAGAGCCGCAGAGCTTGCAGCTCTGGGAATCGGCCAGGGACAGTACTGGTGCCCCCGCTCAGGGCAGGGAGTACCTCTGGGCCCGGGCACGGCTCAGCCCCGAGCTCTGCGGGTGCTAAGAACTCAGGAGCTCCCCTGACAGGTGCTGGAGCCTCACGCTGGACCTCAGGGCAGGCCGGCCGCCGCAGAGAGGCCCCGTGCATGAGGCTGAGCTGTGTCCCGACACCAGGACATGGCTTCGCGCAGGGTTTAATCTGGCCCGGGGCGGGGGAGGGACAGACAAGCTCGGGGACTTGAGTGAAGACGGGAGAAGGTGGATCCAGGGACAACGGGCTCCAGGAGGGGCACAGCGCCTGGCGGACGCACGGTGCTCACATACGGGGGCTCGTTGGCTCCTCAGCAACCCCGACGTGCAGGCAGGGAAGGCGCGACCCCGGCTGCAAAGGGGTCACTGAGGATCTGAGCCGTGGAGACACTTCAAGCAGGATTAAGGGCAGGCTGGCCTGGCATAGGAATTCCATGACTGGGAACAGGAACCACGGTCCCCTCCCCAGGGATGCAGACCTCAAGCTTCCTGCCTCCCTTCCCCCACCATCGTCCCCCTCCTGGCTCAGCCACGGGGCTCCACATCTAAGCTGGAGGAATAAGCTAGGCCCCCAAAGCCTCTGCTTCAACACCGCCTAATACCAAATCACTCACGTTTTTAAAAATTAGGAGTAAAAATAGACCCCCAAAATATCTGAGGTAAAAAGCAACACTAACAAAAAATCTTCATGAATTCATGCTCCCAGGGGAAGCACAAGTCAGTCCAGGAGCGTGATTTTTTAAAAATCTGCATTATTAAATGCAACGTCGCCATTCTCAAAAAAGCTAAGGGAAAACGAGCAGATAAAAACTAGAAAGAGGAAGCACCGCTGAGTAACTGAGCAGAGTCCCCTGCCACAAGGAGCAGTAAAGATTGCCATTGCTCCAGCCATTACTCCCACCATCTTGGATCCACGGCTCCACAGCAAGAGGACTGGGTCTCAGGCTGGGAGCTTCAAAACCTGGGTCAGTGAGAGGTGCCCCTCTGCCTGTGGAGGGTGAGTCCAGGGGGGCCTCTCACCCACCTGGGATCAAATCCTGCACCTTGACCCAGAGAATGGGGCACTTCTCTCCTCAGTTCTGTCATCTGTCAACAAGGGAGGTTATGACGATGATCTGTCCCATGGGGCAGCTGTAAGGTTTAAGCAGGATGCTACACTTACAGCAAGTGGGGCCCCCACTGTCCCTCCTCTGCACTGACCCCGGAAAGCCCCTGAGGCTGCCCGTTGTACTGCCCACGTCCCCTCTGTGTGCAGAGATGGCACTTGGACACGATGTCCCCTTGGTGTGCAGAGCCTGGCCCATGGGGACCTGATGTCCCCTTTGTATGGAGACACGGCACCCAGGGACCTGCTGTCCCCTGGCAGGAGAAGCCCTGAGGTGGAGACCACAGGCTGTCCCTCAGCCAACTGCCTAGCAGCAGGATGTCCCGGGGTCACCTGGGGTCTCCCCATCCCACTGCCACCCTCCAGAGGCCTCCACGACCCCACTGTCCTTTCTGGACCAAATATCCTTAATGCGGCCCCGAGGCACTGGGTGGTCTCCTCATGGTCCTGCCATGGCTGCAGCTGCTCCGTGCCTTGTGAGCTGATTCCATATGTCTTTCTACCCCAGCAGCCTGCAGGGGCATCAGGTGGGCCTGGTACACAGAAAACTGTTAGGTGAATGAAGGAGTCTGACCCAGCCTAGCCGAGTCAGACTGGCTGGCCCCCCACATAGTAGCTCTGAGCCTCCTGAGCCACCTTCCTTAGGCCCTCCTGCCTCAGTTTCTCCCTTTGGATGAAGTGAGAAGATTCACCTAAGGTGTTCAAACAGTGCACAGAGCAAGTGTGCAGCAATAGTCAGCAGTCCCAGAAGGGTCTTCCAGCTGCCCTACGAGGTAGAGATAACTAGCCTGGTCTAGTCCTCCTAGCTGTGTGACCTCAGGCAGCTAACTCACCCTCTCTGGGCCTCAGTCTCCTCATCTGAAAAGTGGGGATGGGCACCCCACAAATGCAATCTAATAGTAAGGACTGGGTCCTCTGCGGCTCTGGCTCTACCAGGCGCGGTGCTAGCACACGCTCCATACCCACCAGCTCCCCACTCCCCGAGGCAGAAAACAGGCCCATTGTTGGGATGGGGACCCCAAGGCCCCGGGACTCAGGAAGCACCCCCCTGGCCAGCCTACGCCCGCTCGCCCGGGCCTCGCGCCCACACATGCGGAAATAAACGGGGGCAGGGGGCAGAGGGCAGCGCGCAGGCAGGACACCGGCCATCTGCCTCCTCCCGCCCGGCCCCTTCCCTTCCCAGGCCACGGGCGCCACCTGCTGGGGGCAGGGGGCTCGGCACCCGGGCATGTCCCTCCCCTCAGTTCCCCTGCTGGGGGCGGGGGTGGGGGACACGACCTTAACGCAACCAGGTTGGGCCTCTGGGGTCCTGTGCCCTGACTGGCCCCCCACCCCCAGGGCAGACCCCAGGACTCGCCCTGCCCCTCGGCCCCTGGGGTGCAATGCTGGGAGCTGGCTCCAGAACCTTCTGTCCTCTGGTAGGCGTGGTTCGCATTCACGGGGGTTCACAAGGAGTCTGGTGAGGCCCCCAAGACTCACGCCAAGCACTTGGGTGTGACGGGCCCCGGCCGTTCCCTGAGGATGCTCCCCGCCAGGGCCGGGACGTGAGCCCCTAGAGTGGGGTGCTGTGCTCCCCCGGCCGGGCCTTCCTTCCCCGGCCCCCCTCCCCGCCTGCCTTCCACGCGGCTCTCGTGTCTGCTGTTGAGGAGCTGGGACTGTCGGGCCCTGGCTGGCTGTGCTGGCACCGAACTGCCCAGCCTCCTCCCCATTCCTGTGCTCTGTGCTCCGGAACCTTCCTCCGCCTATAGGTGGGGGCCAGTGCCGGCCGGGTCAGCATCTGCAGCCAACTGACCGTCCCACGCCATGCTCGGCAGCCAGCCCTGCAGAACCGCGTGTGGCCTCTTATCCCTGCCCACCTCCCAGGGCTGGACACAGGCTGCCACCACGCATTAATGAGGGACGCTTCCATCCTCCAGGCTGCCTGGAGGAACGGCAGGAAATGCCTCGTCCGCCCTTCGAACTGCACAAGGTGCGGGTCCGGGGGGCCGGTGGGTCCAGGCTCGGCTTTCCGCAGTGAGCAGGCTGAGGGGGACCAGGCACCCGGCCCCATCAGCACCACTGAGACCAAGCCACCCATCACCCTCTCTGTGCTCCTGACACTGTTCTGGAACCCCACAGGGAGCAGGGGGCATGGCTGCGGGAGCCCAGGGCCCCGAGCCTCTGGAGCAGGGCCTCAGGACAGCCCCACGGCGGTCACCAGCCGGTGTCCTAAACACACCGCCACAGCTCTTCCCTCCTTAACTGTTGGTGGTTGTTGTGATGGTAAACACACGTAAGATACACACAAACACATTAGCCATTTTAAAAGGGGACAATCCAGCGGCACTTAGTACATTCCCAGTGTTGTGCAGCCACCCCTCTGTCTATCTCAGCAGCATTTCCATCGCCCCAAAGGAAACCCCGTGCCCATCAGCAGCCACTCCCACTCCCTCCCCACCAGCCCCTGGCTGCCAGCGATCTGCTTTCCGTCTCCATGGATTTGTCTTTTTGGGGTGTTTCACGTACACAGAATCATGCAGTACGTGTCTTCTGTGTCCAGCTGCTTTCGCTGAGCGTGACGATCTCAAGGGTCACCCACACTGTATGCTGATCAGGTCTTCCCTCCTTTTTATGGTTGAGTAATATTCCGTTTGTCACAGTTTGTTGATCATCCATTGATGGACATTTGGGCTGTTCTCCCCTTTTGGAGACTGTGGACAAAGCCGCCATGGACCTGTGTGTCCAAGTTCCTTTAAAATGTTTACAAGTTTGTGGGGGTGCAATTACACACAGCAAAACCCACCCTTCTCAAGGGGACGCTCTGCTTCGCTTTCACGGCCCTGCCAGGTCTCCCCTTTCAGCCCCATAGGTCCGTGTGGTCCACAGCAGTCGCCCTGTATCAGAGATGCAGACATTGCACGTGAGGACGTGGGGCAAGGGGGGAGATGAGGACGTGGGGTGTTGGACACTCCGCATTAGAGATGAGGACACTGGGGCCCAGAGGCGCTGAGTGGGTGCCTGGGGCACCCCAGCTCTGAGGGCTGCAGCTGGGGTCTGAGCAGACCGGTGTGGCCCTGGGGGCCTCTGGCTGCTTCCCCTAGAACGAGGTGCATCTTAACCAGAACGTAACCCAGAAACCGCCACAACCCCCGGCCCCCGCATCCCCTCCCTCCAGATGACGCTGCCCTCCCCACTGGTACTCTGCCCCACGTGCCCAAGACGGTGGCCAAGGGGCCACAGGGTCAGAAGGCCCCTCACCAGCCCGTGACCCAACAGGCCCCTCGGCCTCTCGGCACCTGTTGCCAGCTGTGAGCCGGGGCTGGCTCCTCTCAGGTCGGGGTGACCATCAGACGCCAAAGCGACAGGTGAGCAGCATGCAGACTGTGGAGGGCTGTCCTGGCTCTTCTCCCTTGCCCTGGCGGAGGGTTCAGGCTGTGGGGACACGACACCTCTCCAATCGCCCCCAAAAGATGGCTGACGCTAATAACCACAATGACATTTCACAACCAGCTCCCAAGACCTCGTGTCCCCGAGCCCGGGAGCAGAGGGGACAAGCCCAGTGCCGGCGGCCGGTGCGAGCAGAGGTTCGGGGGAGCAGGCGGCGGGGAGGGAGGCAGGGGAAGGACCCCAGCAGAGACAGCCATGATGCGCAGGTCACCCGTCCTCAGTCCCGCTCCATCGTGCCCGGGAGCTCTGGGGACCACCGTGAAGAGTGCTCAGTGGGCCCCCGACAGGAAGGAGCTGGAGTATTTATACACCGAACCCCAGCAGTCGCGGGCGAAGGGCGCTGACTTCCAGCATCCGGGCCCGCCCCTGTGACCCCCAGAAGCACGCAGGACAGATCCATGCAGGGGCGGAGGGAGGAGGTGGTAACAGAGATGGAGGGACAGGCGGGGCCTGACAGCACCCACCACGCTGCAGACAAGCACGAGATGGGCCCCGGCTCCAGCGAAGAAATAAAGAAGCCGAAGACGAGCCAAGCGAGAAGGGGCAGGTGTCTGGGCCAGGCTGCCTGCTGCCCCGTCCCCTCCTCCATCTCGCCGGGATGGATGGGCTGTCGGAGGCTGCAGACAGGCCCATTTAGAAACTGCTCCTTCCGGAGTGGATGGCAAGACCTCATAGGGCACCTCTCCCACCCCAGAGACACCCAGGGCGACATCTCTGCGGCTCAGGGAGCCGGGCCTCCGAGGACTATTAAATGGATTTCTCCCCTCTCTGGCGCGTGTTTCCTTCCAGGCCGCACGCAGGATGCAGCACGAACAAAGCAGCCAGCTCGGGGCAGCGTCCGTCCCACAAACACGACCGCCCGCGAGCTGAGATTTAATAAACGCGGCCCCCACTGGGCCGCTCTAATTGTTTCCAGACTCTGAAAAGATCTGAAAAGAGGATGCAAATGGAAAAATCCACCTCTGGCTACCACGCCGTCCAGAGCCTGCTGTGCACAATGTCCACAGGGGCTGTGTCCTCAGAGAGACGCCTGGGAGAAGGGAGTGAGACCCCGATGTCATGCAGACAAATGGCCCTGGAGGAGGACACCAGGCAGGGAGGATCCATCAGGCAGGGCTCCTGAACGAGGTCGGCAGGATGGCAGCTGGTCACCGTGGTCATCGCCCTGGCCGAGATGGCCTGCGGGCCCTGGAGGGACGAGAGCCTGGGGCAGTGTTCCCTCGTCCAGAGACCTCAGAGCTGTGCTGTGAGGGGGAGACAAAGGCCTGGAGACCCAGGAGTCTGCTCAGGGGGCCGATGACCCAGGGAGGTCACTACCGAGCACCTGTCTGGTCCCTTCCCGCCAGAGTGGCTCGAGAGGAGGGAAGCCACGCCAGGACAGGCCCCAAGGAGAAGGCAATGTGGCAGCACCGTAGGAAGAGCACGCGGCCGGGCCCACGGGACGGGGTGAGGATCCTGGCTCTACCAGCTGGGCGGCCTCGGGAGAGTCACACAGCTTTGAGGGGCCTCAGCTTTCACACCTGCAAGATGGGCTAGCTACGCCAACTCCAAAACACTCAACGGCGTCCACAGGAGGCAGCCACATGCTGTGTCGCCCTGGGTGCTGGCTGCTCAGTGGCAGGGCATGTGTGAGAAGCACAGACACTCTGGGGCCACCTCTTGCCCCGAGACCCCTGGTAAACCTGCGGCCGAGTGGAGGGCACCAGGGCCCTTCCCCACGGCTTGGGTTTGACGGGGGGCAGGAGAGGCTGCAGAGAGGGGCTCCTCGGGAGCCAGGAGAGGGCTGGGCAGGCAGAGCCCCCTATGCTGTCCTGGTTCCAGGCCTGTGTGCCCCCGTCCTGCATTGGTAAGGCTCTCCCCAGCCAGGAAAGACCGTTGTCTCCATAAAGCATGAGGGAGAGAACACGCACACACAGGCACACACACGCAGTAACAGGTGCACTCCCACCCGAGCCCGACAGGATGACAGCCTGTCACGGTCTGCATGTTACAAGTCAATTACGCCCACCTCCCAGCCAGCCTCTGATGCCGCTGGGGCCAACCCTCTCAGCGCACGGGGACACTGAGGAAGGACGTGGGATGCTCCCCCGGGGAGGGGCCCGCCAGCCCGCAGGAGGCCGCCACCTGTCAATCAGGAGGAAACCGGAGGTGGGGGCGGTTCATTCATTTCCATCCCTCAGCCTCCATATTAAACGGCAAGGTGATAAAAAAAAGAAAGAAAACGGTGTGGTTCCAGCGTGGCCCCAGGCAAGGTTCTGCACAGCCCTGCCATCAGTCTCTCCATCTGTGAAACGGAGCCCACGCCCACCCAGGGCCACCGTACGGGCAACCAGTCATGGTCAGCCTTTCCTTCTCCTTGAGTTTTCGGCAGCCTCCCCTCCCCCCACCCTCCCTGGACCTGGGTCATTAACCAGAGCCTTCTGGAAGGTGGGACAAAGCTGGAAATGGGTCCCAGCCTTCAGACCCTGTGTCTGGGCAGCTTGAGTGTGGAGAGACAGAGTGGAGACCCTGGGGTCCACCCCACAGGGGGGTGGCTCGTGGGTTCTCACCCAGGAGTGTGGGCATGGAAACAATTGACACCCCCCTGGACGGGGATCGCCCGCTGGCCCCCACAAAGGATGCAGAGTGGTGCCCGGAGTCCCGGGACCCCTCCCACTGAGCCTGTGCTGATGGGTGAATCATACACCCCTGGGGGCCTCCGGGGGCAGCTGCGCCCTGAGATCACAGCAGCGGGGCCTCAGGCCAGCCCCTCCAGCTTCGCTCTTGTCCTTGGTGGCTGGACACAGTTCAATCAGACACCTGGACACCCAGAGAAGCTGCCCTTTGTCCTCAGTGGTCTGCAGCCCAAAGCTGGCACCCCAACTCACAACCCACCCCAGAACAGTGACACCCACTGCTCCCACCGAGGACCCATGCGTGGGGAGGGGCTGGTGCGGAGCGGCAGGCGAGGGGTGCCGAGTGCAAAGTGCGGAGTGGGCGGGGTCTGTGCAGGCCCCGGCACACACGGTGGTCGTCACTATTATTGTCATCCTCCCTCTCAGGAGGGGGCCTGGGGAGCGGCTGCTGCACCACCAAGGCCGAGTTGCCCTGCCCTGAATGGTGGCTCTGCACCCCCGCTCTCCAGGGCCCCACCTGCCTAGGCCCATGCGGCACCACAGGCTCAGAGAGCAGAGGAGCCTGCACCCACCCTGGAGGACAGCCGGTCCCAGGACCCGGGCACGGACAACCCACCCGGGGGACAGGACGGACAAACTCTGACAAACCCTGACCCAGCCCTCAGGCCGTGCCAGGCAGCGAGCCCAGCTCCTCACACATATTACTCATTTAATCTTGACCTGGGCACTTCTGTTACCCCCGTTTTACAGATGAAGAAACTGAGGTTCAGACAGGCTACCTGTGAGGTCAAGGTCGCTGGTTAGTCTGGGGCAGAGCAGGGTTTGAACCAGGCATCTGACTCCACTGTCCATGTTTAACCAGCACACTCTGCTGCCTCTCGGGCTGCAGAGTGTATCAATGCAGTGCACTCGCTGGCTGAGGAGGGGCAACCTGCAGAGGGTTCTGAAGAGTGCATACGAGTTGGCCAGCAGAGGAAACATCTCAGGGGTCAGGGAAAGTGTGGATGTGCTCAAGAGAATGGAGAGAAGTGAGTATAGCCAAGAGAAAGGCAAGCGTATGCCTGGCACGTAGTGGGTGCACAATAAATATTTGTTCAGTGAGGTGCGGGAGGAAGAGTGACACCGGCCTAGAGGAGCAGGCTAAGGGGTGTGTATGCACACAGGCACTTCCCCGTCCCCCTACACACACTCGCTTCCATCCTGCTCACGCGGGAGGTGTCCCTGACTGCTCCAGCACAAGCCCCCTGCTGCCCAGCACCCCCTCCACAGGGCGCATTCATGGAGAGCCACCACAGGGGTGGGTGAGAGCAGAGGGGACTCGGGTGGACGGGGGTGGGGAAGACGGCTGCTTCCCTGCTGGGTTTCTGTGGACTGAGCCAGAGACGGGGGAGGGGCGAGGTCAGCAGCACCGGGTCCTGGGAGCCCCCCTGGCTCTGGGGTGAGGAGGGGCTCAGATGCGGCTCCGCCTCAGCTGAGGGGCCGGGAGTCTCGGGAGAGCCCAGTGGGCGGCCCCCACCGTTGCTCTGATAACCTCCAGCCCTGACCTCATTTCCCACCGAGGCCCGTGCAATTTCTTCCAATTTTCCACATAATTAGCTGAGCGGGAGACACGTCCTCTGCTCTGAGGCAGGAAGCAGTTGGCTGCTCCAGGGCCGGGGGGGCTTCGGATGGAGGCAGGCACACCGCCGGCTGGCAGGGCACTGGGGCCAGGCAGTGGGGGGCAAGGTGGGCAGGGGCAGGACGCAGGGTGAGGGGGAGCTGGCATGACGCAGACCCGGGTTCAAGACCCCGCTCCACCACTGGCCGGCTGCGAGACCGCAGGTCAGATGTCGGCCTCCGGCTCTGGAAGATGCAGCTCTCGTGGGGTTTTCGAGGATGAAATCACACGGGATTCAGAGCGACCTGCCCCCACAAGAGTCCACTAGCTCCTGTCTCTACCCCCAGCCCTGGCCTCAACACACTCCCTGGAAATGTGCCCCCTCCTTCCTTTTGCTCTCTCTTTCTTGGAGGCCCCAAACCACCCCCTCACCTTCCTGGAGTGGGAGGGCCAGGCTGGGCCCCCAGCTCCATCCCCCATCTGCTGGGTGAGTCAGCCACACAGACCCGCTGGCCTGGGTCTTGCCATCTGCGAAGTGGGCGTGACGACCGAGGCTCCCTCGAGGATGGGAAGGAACAGGTCCACAGGGCGCTGGCCGCCCGCCCCTCGGGCAGGGACGGAGCTGCTGCAGCTCCTGCCATCAGCTTCCTTTCCTGGGCTGCTGCCACCCCTGCCCCATTGGAGGGAGGTCTCCAGGCGGCTCTGCAGTGGTCCGTCAGCAGCCCCCAATTTGGCTGGAGAAAAGCAGCAGTGAAGGGGCCCAGGCCTCCCTGGTGGGCCCCGACAGGCGTCAACTCACTCCTCCGGCCTCCGTTTCCCTAACCCAGCAATGAGCAAGGTCACCCCTGCGCCACCTTCCAGGAAGATCACGCCTTCCTGACTGCAGAAGGTGTCCCAGAGAGAAGACGCACTCCCCACAGCTTCACCCTGGGGCAGGAACGGGTCCCCACGGCCCTCAAGGTGCTCCACAGCCTCGGGGGGGGGGCCTCTCTGGGGCCGAGGGCGGGGGGCGCCCCTCCACCTCCCCGGGGAGCCGCGGCTCCTTGGAGCGGCCTTCCCCTGACAGTATGAGCGATGCCCGCCCGCCCTCCGCAGCCCGGCGCCAAGGCCCGGAATCCATCATTCCACAGCGTCTGTCTGGGCTCCGCCGGCCGCCAGGCCTCTGTCACGGGGAGGGAGGGCAGCCGACCTCAGCACGGGGCCCGGGGCGCCTGGAGGACGTCACAGCCAGAGCAAGGAGAGCCGGGCCCACCCCTGCCCTGTAGCCGGGGACACGGGACCTCCCCTCCTGACCTCGGATGCTCAGTGGAAAACGCGCTCCCCTCGGTCACACGAGCCTTGTACACTGGGGTGCAGGTGGGCCCCCACGGCCAGCTGAGAACACTCCTGCCCTGAACGAGTCCTTTCAGTCCCCGGCCCCCAGCAGCGAAGGGGGGAGCGCTGGCCTCCAGGGCCAGACGGTGGCTTGGGGTCTGCATCACGGCTGCGGTGTGCCCAGGCCGGCGCTGACCTCTGCTCTCTCACTGCTGGGTCTCCGTCTGGATCACGAGGCAGCTTCCCACGTCCTGGGGACACAGGCCTCCAGCTCATGGGTGGGGTCTGCAGCCCCCAGGGGGACTATGGATCCCCATATGGGCCGTTGGGGACCTGTGCCCTAGGACCAAGGGGCCTCGACCCTCTGGGGTGGCCAGTGGGGAACACAGGACCCCGGCTGAGACTTTGAAGCTGAGAAATAAAGGCGGCCCACAGACTGGCGAGGTCAGGAAGGGCTTCCTGGAGGAAGGGGGGTTGAGGCTGGCCTTGGAATGAGATAAGCAGAGAGGAGAGGTGGCCCAGGCAGGGGTGCCGAGGGGAGCCGAGGTGTGGCGGCATCTGTGATCCGGAACCCTCTGTGAAGGAGATAGATGTGAGCGGGCCTGGGTGGGGGCGGGGCTGGTGGTGATGACCCCGGGCTTCTGCAGAAGGCCTGGTACCCCATCGTGTACAGACCCCTCCCCAGGAGGGATCTCCTGGTGGAGCGACAACTCTGTCCTCACCTGGCTGCCGGTGCCCGGCCAGCCAGCGGAAGGCTGTGGGGACGGCTGCATGGCCTGGAGTCCTCCTCTATTTGGGGCTGTGCCAGAGGACAAAAAAGCAGCCCATCGGGAGGAATGCAAAGAATGCATGTCCAGCTGCGGTCCAGCCAGCCCCGGGAGGATGCAGGGCAAGGGGTGACATCATTCAGTCATTCATTCATCGAACGTGAGGCACCTGGCCCTCCTGGTGCTGACCACACAGGAGAAACCAGAGACGCAGGCCCTGGCCCAACTTGCTCACAGTTTGTAGGGGAGACAAATGTGAAACCAGTTACCAGAAAGTGGATTCGAAGAGGGCTATCATGGAAGACTTCCTGGAGGAGGTGACCCAGGGGATGAGGAGGGTGCCCAGTGGATGAAGAAGGGGTGGGGGATCCCAGCCACAAGAGACAGGCTGGGCGTACTCAGGAGGAGGCCAGGAGGGGGCCGGCGATGGGAGGGGTGTGTGTGGAGGGGTCAGGAGGGCAGAGAGCAGGAGGGGTGAGCATTTCTGGCAGTCAGCTCTCATTAGCAGCGGTCACAGGGACTCCACCCCGAGGGTGGCCATGAGCTCCTTTCCAGCTCGTTTACGGAAACCAGCAGGCTGGGCGGCCGAGACTGGAGACGAGCTTCTGTTGCTGCAAATAAGCTGGGTTCAGCACCCCCGTCTACACTCCTGCATCTGCCCGCAGGCCCTTGTCAGTCCAATTCCATTACCTGTTTGATCTTTTTTTGAAAAGATTTTATTTTTCCTTTTACTCCCCAAAGCCCCCCCGGTACATAGCTGTATATTCTAGTTGTGGGTCCTTCTAGTTGTGGCATGTGGGACGCCACCTCAGCGTGGCCTGACGAGTGGTGCCATCTCCAAGCCCAGGATCCGAACCAGTGAAACCCTAGGCAGTAGAAGTGGAGCGCATGAACTTAACCACTCGGCCACGGGGCCGGCCGCTCACGGGTGGGGTCTGCAGCCCCCAGGGGGACTATGGATCCCCATATGGGCCGTGTGACATGTTACACCTCATCCATCGGGGGCCCCTCTGCCCTCAGGATGAACCCCAGGATGAAACGTCCCTGGCAGGACATCTGAGGCCCTCAGAGAGGGACCCACTCCCAGATCTAGCGCCCCAGCCATCCCCCGGAACGCTGTGCCCCATGATCACTAACTCCTGCCCTCCAGGCGAGATGTGCCCTCCACCTGGAACACCCATCCCCCCTTCCCCACCTGGCAGCACTGAGTCTATGGAAACGTCACTCAGGTGTCACCTCCTCCTGGAAGTCCACCTTGATGCCCAGGCTGGCTAGGGGTCCGGCCCGCCTTGGGCTGAGCTCCATTCCGGCACACCAGCATCTGTCTACCTGTCCTCGCTGCTGACCAGCAGCTTCATGAGACCAGGATGGCTGTTCAGAGCCAGCACCGATGAAGCGGAGCCACGTGAAATGGAAAAAGTGGTGATTTCACAGTTTCATCTAAACTTAGGTGCCTCCAAAGTGTCTGTCACAGGAATCAGTGGCTCTTGGCCACATCCAGTAGGGAGAAGAAATTCAGGCTTGAACGCAGGAGCCGCGTCTACGCCCAGCCCAGACCAGGGCCTCTCAAACTGCGGTCCCCGGGCCAGCACACAGCCTGGGAACCTGTCAGAAACGCAGGCTCTGGATGAGAAACTCCGGGGGCGGCCTGGCTCCCAGTTTAGCAAGCTCCCCTGGGGACCCAAAAGCTGCTCGAGTGTGAGAACCCTGCCCCCCAAAATATAAAGCAATAGACGGTGTTCTTCTAACACGTCCCCCCCAAAACAGTGGATGATCTTTGTTATTCATCCTCGTAAATAAACAGACAGTAATAAGAATGGATGACAAGGCTGTGGGTGGGGCCTCTCCTGACTATGCCCCTCCCCATCCCATTGCCAGCCTCAGCTGCACCTCCCCAGCCTCTAATCACCCCTAATTAGCCGTCAGGAGCGAGGCGAGCCAGCCCAGCCCCTCGCGACCACCGGCGGGACTGCACATGGTTGGTTATCATCTCCTTCCCTTCTGGAAGGTCAGCAGCCATCTTGATCACCCTGCACCCCGGCGCCCAGAACAGAGCCCAGCGCATGGCAGGTACCCACTGACTCGATGGCTGAAGACACTGAGCTCTTCCAGCTCAGCTTGCACGGCAGCCTCCTGTGGGCACTCGCAACAAGCCTGAGGGAGCCAGGAGTGGCGCTTGCACCCCCACCAAGCAGGCGACGGAACCGAGCCCTGGGGAGGAGCGGACTCGCGCCTGGTCGCACGGCGCCCTGGACTCCCGCTCCGCTCTGAGTTCTAACCCAGAATCCTGATAACTGTTGGCAAATTCGGTCCCAGGGATCAGCGGTGGCCTTGCCCTCCTACGCCCGCCCACGAGCTGGCCCCCAGAGGCCCGCGGCCCAAGGGCACCGCCAAAATGGAAACCGTCACCCTGGGAATGTCTGATCGATGGAGACGGAGGCGGGAGGCCACGGCATGGCTCCTCCGAAGCCCCCCGAGCAGCTCCAGGGCCTTGACAAGGACGCCTGCCATCTGAGAGGCCCCCCCCGGCACAAAGACACACAGCTAATTAGCTGTCAGGAGCGACGCAAACTCCAGCCCGGCCCCTCCCCGACAATCTCTCCCGGAATCGCCCTCTGCCACCGCGTGTCACCACAAGATAAAAGGAAATCTGTTCAAAGCGGAGCCACTAACAAGAGACGGGGAGGCGCGCAGAGGCAGAGAGAAGCAGATTGAGGCTGACACGCTCCGAGGACAGGGGATGAATTAAAACCATTAAAAAAATAATTTGTCATCGTCAGTTTTCAGGAAGAAGTTATTCCGGAGCAGCGGGGCGTCCCAGGCGTGGGCTGGGAGGGGCCGGCTGTGGCAGAGCGCCTGGGCTCTCCCTGGCCTCCTGGGTGACCTTGGGCGAGTCACACTTGTGCCTCAGTTTGCCCGTCTGTGGAGTGGGGGTGACATCTGTCCGTCCATCACAAGGTGGGGGCCGTACGAGGTGAATGCATTTGAAGTGCTCAGCATCATGGGGACAATCTCAGTGTGAGATAAGTCACAGGTGTTTCTACGCCTGTGCTGCTGAGCTACGGGAATGTGGTCGAATCCTCGACGTCTCTGTTCCCATCTCCAGAAGGGGATGCTGACAGCTCTACCCTCAGAATCTGGGGAGAACCTGACGGACGGATGAAGCGTGAAGTGCTCAGAACACCTCTGAGTAGGTGGTTGCTGTTCTGATGATCCGTTCAAGGGCATCTGTTAGGTCCTGTGGACGCAGTCGAAGGCAGATGGCTCAGGATAACGGGGACCAATAAATGCTAAGCCGTCTCCTGCCGGCTGCTGAGTCCCTTCCACCAGATGGAGCTCTGCCAAGCCCTCGCCCTCGGCTCCATCTTACGTCTCCCATGCGGCCCCCATCGAACCTGCTGGACATGCTGCCTGGTGGTCAGAATGAGCTGTGCCACCTTGGAGATGTGAGTACCCTCTCTGTGTCCCCCATCTCCACAGGGCAGGGAGAAGCACACCGATTGCTGCCCCTCGCTGAGCCCCAACCAGAAGTCAGACACAGTTCTAAATGCCACACGAATTCCCTTATCCACTTCTGGCAACAGCCCATTGTGCAGACGGGAACACCGAGGCACAGAGAAGCAAAGCCATTTCCCCAAAGTCACGCACCTAGTGAGGGGTGGCGTGGGGACTCCTGCCACCCAAGAGCCCTGGCGGGGTGTTGCGAGGATTAAGTCAGGCACATAAAGGGCTCCTCGTGTGCCTGGTACACAGCAAGCACTCACTAAGTGCTGGCTGGTGCTGGGACCATGGTGGAGGGGCCATCAGCACGCAGGGAGCCGGCGCTGCCGGAACGCAAGCAGAGACGGGCCATCCCAGGGTGAAGGACAGAGCCCGGCTGATGGGGCGGCCTTGGCCCTCCAGGCCCCGCACTGTGGGAGGAGAGAAGAGGGCAGACAGTGAGGGCCGGCCGGGCACCCAATTCCCACCTGCCAGGCCTCCTCCCAGGTGACCTGGGCTTCCGTGTGAGGACGAGACCCGCTGGAACACAGCCTCTGAACCCCTCACGTCATGGGCTGTCTTGGTTGAATCCCCCCAAATGACGAGCCAGGCCTTTCTGCACCCCTCCACTTCCTCTCCAAAGCTGGGTGCGGTGGGTCAACAGACGTCCCCCAGAGAAAGCGAGAGCCCAGCCCCACCCTGAGTGGGCTCCCTGCATCCTCTGGGACCACAGCCCTGTGCGCTCCCATCACAGGACAGCGTGGCCAGCTCTCCACCACACACAATCCTGGCCTTCGCGCAGCGCGGTCCGGGGGGCGCGGGGCAGGCACAGGGCTGTTAGAACCACACGGAGCATCATGACGGTGGACGGGCAGGCAGGAGCGTGGAGGCAGCATCCTGCGGGAAGACCTTGGCTGCGGAGGGTGCTGGGGGTCAGCCCCCGTCGCCGTGGAAACCCGCTCCTGCTGGATGAGTCCACTGAAATATTGACCTGACAAGCGTCAAGGTCACTGGAATGAAAGCCCGAGTGTGACCCCCGAGACCAGAGGCGACGGAGGGCTAGGAGGCTGGGAGGGCTGGCTGGAGGGGGAGGCGTGGGGCTCTCCTCCCACAGGTGCTGCGGGAAGGGCAGGTGGGTGGCCATGGGGCCCCTCCCACAGCCGCCCCAGCCTGGGACCACCACCCAGAGTTCATTCAGGAGCTTGCGCTGGGAGGGGTGTGGTCCTGCCCCATCCCTTACTAGACCCCCACCCCTGCGGCCCCCCTCTCCTCTGTCCCTTCAGCTCCAGCCAGACTGATCCCCTGTGGGGGGGGTCTCCACCTCCAGGAAGCTGGGATGAGTGGCCCCCCAGCCTCAGAGCCACTCCAGTGCTCCAGCCAGCAGAGCCCCCCATGCCGGCCTGGACTGCTCTCTGCTTCTCTCTCTGCCCCTCAGCTCTTCCTCCTGGGTCCCCAGCTCCTGCGCTGACGTCCCATAGTGAGAACAACTGAGAGGGAGGCCCAGTTACCACGCGAGCAGCTCCCTCACCTCACATCACCCCTGTGCAGCTCTGCCTCCAGGAGGGGCTCCCACCTCCCCAGACGGCTGTGACGGCGCCTCCTCTCTGACACCCCTGAGGGCTGGGCTTAGACCCTGCACCTCCTCACACAGGAAGGAGTCTGCTGGTGCCTGGCGCACAGTGGGACCAGAGTGGGGCACATGGTGGGGGGCCGGGCACACAGTGGGGGGTAGACAGTGAGGGTGGGGCACACAGTGGGGGGGGGCACCTGGGGGGGTAGACAGTGGGGGTGGGACACACAGTGGGGGATGGGGCACCCAGGGGTGGGGGTAGACAGTGGGAGTGGGGCACGGTGGGAGGTAGACAGTGGGGGAGGGGTACATGTGGGGGGGGTAGGGCACCTGGGGGGTAGACAGTGGGGGTGAGACACACAGTGGGGGATGGGGCACCCAGGGGTGGGGGTAGACAGTGGGGGTGGGGCACACAGTTGGGGGTAGACAGTGGGGGGTGGGGCACATAGTGGGGGGTGGACACAGTGGGGAGGTGAGCACACAGTGGGGGTGGAGCACACAATAGGGCTGGGGTGGGAGCACACAGGGCACCAGGGTGCCGCACACCGTAGTACAGGGCACTGCTTAGGTGACTGGCTGGGAAGTGTCAGCCAGGCTCTTGGAGGCCCTGGGGCACACTGCCCCCCATTCTGGGTTATTTTACTTTATTTCTTTCTGCCCCCCACCCCCGGCTTCCCACCATCTCCCTGGCCACCCTGTGGAGCCCTCATCTTTGCCTGGAGCCCCCCCTCCCTCAGCAGGGGTCAAGGCCTGGCCTGAACCCAGGACCCCGAGGGGCCTCTGGGGAACCTCTGCTCTGCCTGGCAGCCCCCGGGCCTCCCTGAAGTGGCTCTGGCCCCAGAGAGAGCTGAGAGGGAGAGCAGACCGGCTGACATGCTGAAGGATTGCCATGGCAACGCGCAGGGCGGGCCAGCTGGCAGCAGTGGCGTCTGGCAGAGCAACGGGCCTGGCCTCCCACCAGGGTCGGGACGGGCTGGGGCGCAGGGGCCACACAGGGCGGGGTGGGGGTCCAACAAGCGCCCACGTGATGGCCGTGTCCTCTCCCAGGAGAGTGTGGTGGCCCCGCTGGGCGGTCACCGGGCGGGGCCGGGCATCTGGGGAGCCCACCTCCCTTCTCCATACACACAGGGTGGGGGTGGGGACCTCCTGCTGGAATTCTCTGACGCTTCTGAGGCGAAGGGTGCCCTACCCCTCCCCTCCATCCCAGGTGGGAAGGGCTGCTGGGCCGGGCGCTCCAGCAGGCTGAGCTGTCCTGGCTGTGCGCTGTTTCTGCAGCGCATAGTAGGACTTGGTGAAAATGTGCCCCGTGGAAGAATGAACAACGGGCGTGTTCACACCCTCCTGTGACCGAGGCTGGGGGTGGCTGCAGGGAGCGGGGCCGGTCGGAAGACCCTCCGAGATGAAACTCGGTCAGTCTGAGTCCTCCCTCCCCGGGGAAGCAGCAGGCAGCCCCCACGCCCTCTGGACCTTCCTGGCTCTCACTTGCCCACCTGGAAGATCTGAGAGGCCTCTCCTGGGACAGGGTGCCAGGAAAATGTGCGTTCCCAGGGAGCTCCGGGTCCCTTTTCCCTCCCTCCACCCCAGGACGGATGGCGAGTCGGGTCCCTGCGGGGGAGCAGGGCTATTCCGGGCCGTGTGATGGCCCTTGAGATCCTCAGCTTGGAGGCGTTATTCCGCCAACCCCATGGATGAAAAAGCTCCGACAGGGAGCCGGGCTGCCCAGGGTCGCCCGGCAGAGGGAGGAGCCGAGCCCAGGGCCACGCCCAGGAACCTCCGCGCTGGGCCAGGAGATCCCCACGCACACAGATGTGTAAACAGAGGCCCGGAGGTCTGACGATAAACGTGCCAGCCGTTCAGAGAGGGGCTCAGTTTTAGTTTCTTTCTTCTTTTCAGTGAAGGCAATCTGTGAAACGCTGAACCAAATGCGAGCTCATCTTTCCCATCTTTTAAGACTTCTCCTGTGAAGCAGTTTACAAATATGTAAGAGCTCTCTTTTCTCGGCCATGTGCTCCAGTCTGAGGTTTGGCGAAATACAACAGGCTGAGTTTCTGGGGCAATACGGCCTAACATGCAGAGGGACTCCAGAATGTCCTTGCTGCCTCTTAGACCAGGACAGCAAAGGTGACCCCCCCATCTCTCCACTCTCCCCAGGTGCCCCCACCCCACCCAAGGCCCCAGCCAGACCTCACTGCATGAGCAGCACTCTCCAACAGAACTTTCTGTGACGATGGAACCTTCTAGATCTGTGCTGCCCTATAAGGTAGCCAGTGGCCACCTGACATGCAGCTAGTGCAATCAAGCAACTGGATTTCCAGGTGCATTTCGTTACGTGGCCGCCACGCCGGACTCTGCTCATCTGGGGTAAAACCTTTAGTGTTTAGGCAAGCACGTCCTGTGGTCAGAGGGTAGGCAAGGGAGGGCAGAACCCCGGGCGACAGCACGGCTGGGCCAGCTCAGCCCCTGGGGCTGGGACAGACGGGCGGTCTGAGCCGGTGGATCTGGTCAGGTGGAGGGAGGACGGTGGACGCGATCCGGGGTCCCGATGGAAGCCGGCCTGAGCAGATGTGAAGAGGCTGGACCAGTGGCTGAAGCCAGGCTGGGTGAGAGGAGAGCTCTGAAAAGGATGCGGAGCAGTAACCCCAGGCTAGCACCTCCATCACTCTGTGCCTCAGTTTCCCCATCTGTAAAACTGCAACAACAGTGGCAAACCCAAGGGTGCTGTGAGGTTAAATGAGCCTTAGGCGAACCACTCAGAGCATGCCTGGCTACAGAGAGCACGCCATAAATGCTGCTAGTACCGTCACAACAGGTTTGCCTGCAGCCACCCCCTGGTGCCATCTGTCTCCCTGGCCAGGGCAGAGCTGACAGCTCATGCTTCCTGGCATCCCCTCCCCACACATCCTTTTCCCAGAATAAACTTCTTTCAGCCCCACAACACTACAAGTTTCCTCCCCGTTTCACAGATGGGGAAACCAAAGCACAGAGAGGTTAAGGGACCTACCCAAGGTCACACAGCTCCACATAGTAGAGCCAGGATTGAAAGTAGGCACTGACATCACCCCATTTTACAGATGGGGAAACCAAGGCTGGGAGGGGCGTCCTCAGTTCCTGGGACACACAGCCAGGATGCAGCTGAGCTGGGCTGGCAGCTGGGACTTCAGGCCTCTTGAGCCCAGGCTCTGACCACTGGGCTCTTGGGCTTCCTGGGGGGGCTCCAGGCAGGTTTGGGGCAGAAGGCTCTGGAAGGGCCAAGGAGGCAGGTTGGGGGCAGGGGGAGGCGCCGACAGCAGGCTGGGCTCCTGCCACTCGCTGGTTGCTGCTTCCCACACCCGCCACCGCGGGGGCGCCGGAAGCTGTCAGCACCAACTGTTGCCGCCGCCTCCCTGCTCCCTGCCCATCTGCTCCCGCGCGGCATCCAGGTGGGCGTCAGGGCCTCGCCTGGACCGCTTGCTGGGGCCACAGCGGCGCCGTCCCCCACCCTCCCCTTCTCCCATGCCTGGGGGGTGCAGTGCGGGGGGCACAGCTGTCCCATGAGTGGGACCCTCCTGTGTCTCTCCTGCAGGTGTTCTGAGCATGGGGCCTGGGGCCCATGACCCTCCACTGCAGCGTTCCCTTCCATCCCAGAAACCCAGCTCTCCTCGTCCCCTGGAGCGTGACCTGAGGAGACTCAGCATCATCACAGTGTGGACGGGTGACCTTGGAGACGGCCCGGTTGGTGGCAAAGGCCTGTGGACACTGAGAGCTCAGAGCCAGAGCTCCAGCAGCTCGGGGACCCATCCCCGCAGTGCAACCTCATTGAGGGGCCACATGACACCAGCAGAGTACACTGGACGCCTGCCGTGTGCAGGGCACCATCGGGGAGGCAGAGGGAGAGCCTCTAAAGGTCATCACGGGTCCCAGCCCAGGCTGCACAAGGCCTGCAGGGCACCTGGGCGGGGGAGCACAGGAGGGACAGGGTGGGAGGCAAGGCTCCCCAGGGAGAGCAGCTGGGTGCTGACGGGTGGGGAGGGCAACCCAGGACCTGGCTTGCTCCCCTCTCCTCTGACACTACCCCAGAGAGGGCTCCACAGTGGGTCAGCCACTTCCTGTCTGCGTGACTGCAGGCCAGTTACTTGGCCTCTCTGAGCGCCAAGTACACCAGGAATAGGAATAGCAACCCCCTTCCGGGCCGGTTAGGAGGTTAGGATGAGGCGACACCTCCACCTGGTAAGTGCTCAATACTTAGGCAGTAGGACGATGATGAGGCTGCTGCTCCAGCCCCGCCCCACACCTCCCCACGCTCAGGCCAGGCTCCAGCCAGCCAGAACCCCCTGTGCTGCCCCCAAGCACACAGAAACCGCCCGACCCTGCCCCCTGGCCTTTGCACACGCAGGTCCCTCCACTGGCAACGCCGTTGCCCACCCTCCTTCGCCACTGGGCTAACCCAGTCTTCCCCCGAGTCTCACCCCACATGCCACCACCTCCGGGAAGAAGGCCAGGCTGGCGGCCCAGGGGGAGACGGCAGAGGAGGTGGCACGGGAAGCCCCCCTGAGAGCACTTCCCCCGCCCAGAACCTGTTAGCTGCGGCTCTGCCCCATCTCTCAGGGAACAGTGACATCTAGTGGGCAGAGGGCCCATCCCCCCAGGAGGTTCCCCCAGTGCACCCCAAGTCCCCGAGTGCATGGAGGCTCACCCTCCAGAGGTCGCCCGGGGCAGAGGGACACCAAGCAGGAGGCAGGACTTAGCGCCCCCCCTCCCCAGACCTCCTCTCCTCCTCCCGGGCAGCCGTGTTCCCGTGTGGCATATGCCCGCCATATGCTCTCCCATCACAGCACCCTCAGCGGGCCTGCGTGCAGCCGGCTGGCGGGGGCGGGTGCCTCTGCGCGGGAGCTGGCCCCAACCGCTACCCTGTGCAAGCTGCTCGGAGCTGCTTCGAAGAGCGCCAGCACCCCGACAGGAAGGCGGGCCCTGAGCCCATAGCCCAGACAACCAAACTGAGGCTCAGAGAGGCTGAGCGCCTTGCTCCAGGCCACACAGCTTGCAAGGGCAGACCGTCCTGTGCCCCGCAGTCTCCGTTGTGCATCTGTAACTCAAGGAGGCTGCACGGGACGATTCTCCAACAGCTGGAGGCTCATTTTGCTCAAATCTTTGCTTGTGCGACTCCCCACGCTGGGATGTCCTCCTCCCCTGTCGGAGTTTCAGGGTCCCCTCGGAGACCTCAGCCTCACTGGTCTCCTCCTGGTCCGAAGAGCCGGCAGTGGGGTCCTCAGAACCCAAAACTGAGTCATGTTGCTCAAACTGGGTTCCCCAGAGCGCCAGCATTCTGCAGACGGGCTTGGGGTCTCGGGGAGTGGAGGGGGAGGTTGGGGGGCCAGGGCTTGTCCCCTTAAACCATGAAGCATCTAGAGCCCATCTCCCCAGTAAGCAATGGACGCACAAGTTCTAAGTGACAAGGGAGGCGAGGAAGGTTCTGGACTCTGCACGCGCAGGAGGTGACCCTGAGTGTGCAAAACAGGCCCAGCCCCCTAACGCGGCCGAACTCCCCCCAGGAGCCAGGCAGGGGCAACTGCCCGCAGCAGCTTCGAAGGGAGCAGGTGTCACCGAGATCTCCCAAGACCCAGGCAGGGTCAGGAACCCCACGGAGCAGGGTTAACTCAGGCCTCAGGATTCACGATCCCTCTGTCCCCGTGAGCTGAGGCGGCTCGGGCGAGGGGCTCCGTCTCTCTGTGCCTCGCTTTCCTCGTCTCTAAGACGGAGCCAAGAGCAGTTTCTGCCGATGGATGGCGGTGCGGATGAAAGGAGCTAACAGACTATACTGATTTTCCAGGCTTTACAACAAACGACCACAGGCTGGGGGCTTCCAACGTTTATCCTCTCCCAGTTCTGGAGGCCGGAAGTCTGGAATCAAGGGGTCACAGGGCCGTGCTCCCTCCAAAGGCTCGAGCAGGATCTTCCTGCCTCTTCCTGCTGCTGCTGGTGGCCGGCAGTCCTTGGCTTGTGAAAGCGTGGTTCCAGCCTCTGCCTGAGTCCTCCCGTGGCCTCACCCTGTGTGTCTCTGTTTTCACGTGCCCTTCTATGTCCAGACTCCCCTCCTCTTACAAGGCCGCCAGTCACTCCATTTAGGTCCACTCTACTCCAGCATGAAGTCGCTTTAACTAATTACATCTGCAAAGACCCTCCTTCCTAAGAAGGTCACCCCTCTGGGGCTCCAGGTGGACATGCCCTGGGGGGACACTATGCAACCACCACACACCCCTGCCGGGCTGAGAGCGGCACCTGCTCCAGAAACGCACGTGAGTTTATTGATCCTCAACAAGCACGAGACGGGCGGCTTACGCCCAGGCTGACAGGTGAGGACGCCAAGATTCAGAACGGTGACCTGTCTGCCTGGAATCAGCCTCACAACGTGGGGCTCAGATCCCACCCAGTTGTGTCGTCTCCACCACCTGGGCATCTTCTGGGACAACACTGCCCCATCTCTCTGGCCACCTGCTGATGCCTCGGAGGGGAGCCCCTCCGCTGAGGCTTCCAGCCCACCCAGCCACCACGCCAGCCGCTCCGATTTTCTGGGCGGGTCACCCCTGAAAAATGAGAAGATGACCCCACCCTCTGAGGAGCAGGAGAGCAGGAGGGCACGGCCCCGCAGGAGGATGCAGTCATGGGAGCTGAGCTGGCATTTACTGCGATTAACACGGCAGCGTCATCCCAGGACAGAAGTCATGCTGGATAAACGCTCTCTGACGGAGAACGGGCAGGAAGCTCACCTGACACCACGTCCCCATCAGACATAGGAGCACTGAGCACCCTCTGTGCCGGGCAGGTGACGGTGCCCACACCACACAGGAGGTGATGCTCAGAGTCCGGGCACACAGCGGAGCCCAGAGGACCGGCGGGGTGAGAGCAGGCCCCGAAGGTCCTCATGCAGCTGGGCAGCCAGGCATTAGCTCCCTCTGATGGGGAGGGAACAACGTGGGGCCAAGGAGAGAGCCGGGCCACAGACCGCCGGGCAGCCACTGTGTTACTCAGGCCTCTGGAGGTGGAATTACTGGGGAAGAGGACAGCCTCCTGGGTTTAGAAAGAGCCTCGTCTGCACCCCGGGAAGCTGGGGCCCCGCCCGCAGCAGGGGTCTCAGATGGCCCAGCAAGGCCCCGTGGGCAGGCAGGCCCCAGGCCTCCTCTAGGCTTACCCCGACCCTCTACTCTCACCCCGGGTCAGGCCGACCAAGGATGGATGACCTTGGGCCTTGTCACCTGCCGAGCCCAGTGAAACAGGGCTCTCCTGAGCCGGCCGACAGGTGCCGTCGTGAGGGAGCATCAGTCAAAGCCCATCGCCCCCGTGCAGGGGGCCACAGGGCAGCAGAGGGGCACACGGCTCAATCATCTGCCAGGGTTTACTGAGCTCCTACCTTGTGCTCAGGACCGGGACACAGTCGCAAACAAAACCCAAGCCCTGTAAGGACAGGCTACACCGCCTTCGAGTCAGGGAGTGGGGGGGTGTCCACGAGAGGCCCAGACACAGGGACAGGGCCTGGAAGAGCCGGAAGAGGCTGGGCTGTGAGAGTCACCACACCACCCAGCAACCCCGCTCCCAGGTGTGACCCGAGAGCCATCAGCCTACGTCAGCGTCGAAGCTGTCCACGTGAGCTCACAGCAGCGCTCTGCATGACAGCCACAGCGGAGACGCCAGACGTCCATCAAGGAGGAGAGAAACCACAGGTGGTCTATCTGGCCCAGGAAACGGCACGCGGCCACACAACGGAACAGAGCACCGCCACGCGCCATGACGTGGACGAACCCTGAAAATATCCTAAGTGAGAGAAGCCAGATTCCGTTTACATGAAGTGTCCAGAACAGGCAAACCCAAAGAGACGGCAGATAAGAGGCTGCCAGGGGCCAGGCAGCGAGGAGTGGGGAGTTGCGGCTGGGGTAAGGGGCTTCTTTTTGGGGTGATGAAATGTTCTAGAATTAGATATGGCGACAGTTGCTCCATCCATGACTATTCTAAAATCCGCCGAACTCTCCACTTTAAATGGGTGAATTGTTATAAAATTGTTATTAAAAAAACCTTGCACCTAGCACTTGCAAAATGCCATACCTTGGGGTGTTTCTGAAGTTATAAAAATTAAAAGGCACAAGCACACGTTGTTTTCTGATCAGAGAACTGAGACAGGTGCTCGCAGGCACCCGGCTTCCACGGCGAGGGGGGACCTGGGGGCAGCCGCAGAGGCTGAGGGAGGGAGGGCTTGCCCAGCGTCCCCAGGAGGCAGCACACGCCTGCAACAAGCGAGGGGCGGCCACCGTCCCCGCCAGCCCAGCCCGCCAGGAGTCCTGGAGACAGCCAGCTGGTGCGGGGGTGACGGAGAACAGACGGCCCTGAGGCTGCTCTGTCTGTAAACTGTCAGCGGGTCTCGCGGGGGCCGGGCAGCGAGGGGGTGCACGTCTGGAGCCAGGCAGGGGCTGCTGCCACGGACGGGGCGGTGGATGGGTGCCCACCATGCCACCTTGGACAGGGACCCGGGGAAAGGGGACCCCTTTTGAAATAAAGGCTCCTCGCCTTCTCTCTCTGCCGTGATGGTGGGGGGGGGCTCTCTCGAGGGGCACAGCCACGGGCCTGGCCTGGCCTCAGGATGCTGGATGACACTAGGAGAGGACTGGCAAGAAGCTGCCCGAGGCTGCAACCAACATGGTAACAAACAGCACAGAGTGTGTGGCCTGTCCCAGGTGGGCGCTGGCCACAACCTCACACCAGCCCCCAGTGAGCCCCACAAAAGCCCGAGAATAGGAACCAGTATGACCCCAGCACAGATGAGGAAACTGAGGCATGGAGGGGCACGGCTTCCACGGCTCTCAGCCTCAGAGCATCAGCAGCTGCCGGTGACACCAGCCGTCCTCGTGGAGGGGGCCCTGGCCGCAGGGCCATCTGCTTGCCCTTCGTCAAGTCGCAGTGCGGGCCTGAGCCGCGCTCCAGCCCTGCTTCCTACACAGAGTGTGAGGCGCAGAGCCCACTCCCAGCCAGGCCCGGGGGCCGGCGGCAACGCCCTTCCCCACCCCTGGATCCGGTTCCACCCCCGGGACACTTCTGGCACCAGAATTGTGTGGCTTGTCCACCCCAGCCACCACCTCTCCTAGTCCCCGGCCACCGGATACCGCTGGGCATCCTACAGTTTAACTCGGTTCTGACACGAATTTCCAGCGTCAGCACAGACCCCAGGGGACACCCGCCTCAGAGGCCCAGCGTGAGTCCTGGGTCTCCCCGACTTCCCACTGTCCGGCTACACATCGGGGTTCCCATGACCCCTTGGGGTTCGACGCTCTGCTGGAACGGCTCACGGACAACTTCCTAGGATGGTTTCTTGTAGAGGACACAGCTCAAGGATGGCTGCGTGCAGGACGCGCAGTGGCCCGTTGGGGGACAGCTGGGCAGCGGGATCCTGATCAGCACCCAGAGCGCTGGCCCGGCCACCCGGCCAGAGCTCTGCCGCAGGAGCTGTCGTGTCCGCGGAGGGACTCCGCAGCACCAGGCCCCTGTGCTGGGGTGCAGCGCTGTCAGAGAGAGATGCCCCGCCCCAGAACTGGGGGTCCCGGCTCGCACCCCACTCTGCCTCTGTTTCCCACTCTCTGACATGAGCTAACATCTCCCTGGGGGGCTGTCACCTACACAAGGCCGTGAAGTGCTGGGTGCTGGCTGGCACAGTGAGTGCTCCATCCATGGGAGCTGCTGCGTGCCTCCCCAGGGCCCCCCCACGTCTCCTCCTGGGAGGCCAGAGGAGGGCTGTGCAGCCGGTGTTCCCAGTGCCCCGTGAGGCCTAGAGAAGGGACCCAGGCGGGTGGGCTATGGCCCGCCATCCTCCCCATGGAGCAGCTTTGCTCCTCTTGATTGGATATATTGGGCTACTGGGTACGATGAAATCTGAAGAAACACTACTGCTGCTTAAACATCACTCAGGCCTGGGCAGGCAGGCTTTCTCAGTTGTGCCTCAAGCTGGCTGAGCAAAAGATGGACTTTGTTGACTCTGTAAATGAAGAGTCTGGGGGAGGAGGACTTCAGGCCTGGCTGGATCCAGGAGCTTAAATATGTCACCTGGGAGCTGCCTCCTGTCTGTATCTGTCTCTCCCCTCCTCCCCCTAGGCCCTGTGTTCCTCAGCACTGGCCTTGCTCTTAGGGTACTCTCGCCATGTAATGTCCCCTGGAGCACTAACTGGAGGGGTGCTGGGTGCCCAGGGCCCACCCAGCCTGGTCCAATCAAACCACCCAACATTGACCCTGTGCCATCCAGGACTCAGCCGGGGCCCTGGCATCCCCACCCAAGGGGGGCAGTTCTCATTGATCAAAGACCTTCAGAGCCAGTGCTGAGGGGGGAGATGGCGCCAGCCAGAGCCGCCTCTCCCTGCTCGGTTCCAGCCAAGATAAGGTTCCCAAAGGACTAATGCTAGTGTGTAAATATTAGATACTTCTGTCTCCTTCGAGACCAATTACACAGATCATGGCGGCTCCCCCAGGACTCTGCCTTCCACTCACTGTATCATCATTAACAGCCTATTAGGTAACAGCTGCTTGGAAGAGAGAGGGAGAAAGAGAGAGAGAGAGAGGGAGGGAGACAGACAGGGAGAGGGAGGGAAAGAGAGGGAAGGAGAGGAAGAGAAGAGAAGAAAGGAGAGAAAAAAAGGAAAAGGAGAAAGACACAGAGATGGTGACAATGACAGAGACAGACACAGAGGGAGAAAGACAGTGCTACAAAAAGCGGAGAGACAGGCAGATAGAAATTTGGGAGAGAGGTAGGGAGGGAGCCGAGGAAGAGAGAAGCCGAGGGAGGAGGCAGCTGTGAGACCTCTGATGGGGGCTCTGGAGCCCCAGGCCCACCTGCCCATCAGGGTCCCCTGTGGAATGCGCAGCCCAGGCCCCGCTGGTCCTTGCGGCCTGGCCCCGCAGCTGTGCCCACCCCGTGGTGTCCTTGGCCCTGCAGGCAGGTGGGCAGGGCTGGGGGGCACCAAGCAGGCCCCGAGAAAGCCCTTTTAAGGCCAGGGCTGTGGTGCTGAACCCTGCGGGCGCTGGGCGAGTCATGTCAAGGAATTCCTACAGCCCAAGGCAGGGAGCCGAGGGCGGGCGCACGGGGAGCCCCAGACGCCTTTGCAGAAAGGCCTTTGGGGGCAGGTCCAGCCTGGCTGCCTGGACACAGAAGACAAAGCGGGGGTCAGGGGTCCCCATCAGACTACAGACCAGCCCCCTGACGTGTGAGCCATGTGCCCAGCCCTGCCCAGCATCCCCCCAAGTCCTTGGAACAGCCCCACGAGGCAACAACGATGCGCCCCCTGCAGAGACAAGGAGGGAGACACAGGGGCTGAGTGGCCGGCCAGCCCAAGGCCACTCAGCTGGGGAGCCCACACTGGGATTCTAAGCCAGCGACCTAGGACAGGGCCAGCTCCCGAGCCCAGGGCACTGCCTGGGGAGCAGCAAGTCCTCTGCTGGAGGCTTTGGGACAAGAAATGGCCCCAGGGATGCGGCCGGAGCCAGGCTCCCAGGAGGAGGCGGGACACAGAAGCCCTGTGTGGTCAGCCAAGACCAGGCCTCCTCTGAGCAGGGGTATCCTTTGCCCCCAGGAGGCCTCCCCTCCTCCCCTGACCCCAGGGATCCCGCTGCTTCCAGCTCTGAGGTCCTGTCTGCCCCATGCCTCGGCCTCTTGGCACTGCTGAGCTTCCCATCATTGTCCGCCGTCTGTCCATCCACCCAAACCGCAGTCTCGAGCCTCCCTACCCACCAAGCTCCTGTCTAGGGATGGTGTGAACAGGAGGATGTGGACCCCACCGGCACGGAGGGCCGGACACCCGTGGTCAGAGGCGAGAGGCTCCAAGAAAACAGAGGGAGGAAGGCCTTAGCGCCAGTGCCAAGAAGCTGCGGGAGCGCTGAGAAGGCAGGGAACAGCACTCCAGGCACAGGGAACAGAGGGCACGGAAGCAGAGGCAGGAACTAACTCGTGTGTCCCGGAAGCGGGAGGAGCCCGGTGGGGCACAGGGGTTGGGGGAGCTGCAGACCAGGGGGCCAGGAAGGTGGCGCTCAGATCCGGGACGCCGCTTGAGCAAGGATTTGGAATTTCCTTCTAAGAGCATTGGGCAGCCCCCAGGGGGACCGACGCAGAGGGACCCCACCCGGCCCCTCTACAGAGCTCCCTCGGGGTGCGTGCGGGGGACGCGCCAGCCGCAACTCCTCCAGGGAGGGGCTCACCCCCGAGGCGAGCTTCTGCCCCTTCGTGCTCAGAAGAGGTGACGGGTGCCCCCAAGTCTGCTCCCCAGAGGGCCCTTTCATCCCGTCCAGGTGCAGTGCCCCGCCGCCCCCCAGGTCGCAGGAGGTCCGGGGCCTCTGAGCGCGGGGCCAGGGCGCCCGGCGCCCGGGAGCCCGCCGGGGTTCGGCTCCCGGCCCTGCAGAGCGTTTTCTTTCTCCTCCTGCAGGGCTGGGAGTCATTAGAGGCCAGGAACATAAATCAGGGCCGGCGCGGAACATCTGCTAATCGCATCTCCCGAGGAGGAGGGCCAGGGTGGGCCGGGCGGGGTCCCTGCGGCGGGGCGTCCCGCGGGGTGGGGGGGGGGGCGCTGGGGGGGGGGCGCGTGCGGTTCCCGGCTCCCCGAAACACCCCCACACGCTTGCACACTCACTCCCCCACACTCACACTCAGACAGACACGCCCCATCCACGCACGCACGCGCCCGATCCCCCAGTGAGAACGGGAAACTGCAGGTTCGGGGTTTTGGCGCCACCTACGGCCCATCTCCCCGAACTGCCAGACTGGACCCGGCGACCCCAAGGCAGCGCCCCTGACCCTCCTCCCTGCAGACACAGCAGGAAACTTCCATCAAAGGCCCCCAGTCTGTACCAATTCTGGTACAAAAGCGTACAGAAAGCACTAAATTAACTGCCAGTGGGAGGAGTGTTGACGATCATTTTAAGAATTAAATATTTTTATGGGGCCAGCCTGTGGCCTATAAGTCCGGCGCCCTCCACTTTCATGGCCCAGGTTCACAGGTTCTGATCCAGGGCACAGACCTGCACCATCCGTCAGCCACGCTGTGGCAGGGACCCACATTCAGAGTAGGGGAAGACCGGCACAGATGTGAGATCGAGGCCAATCTTCTTCAAGAAGGAAAAAAAAAAAAAAGATGATGTTTTAACAATTTAATGTAACTGCTTTAAAATCAAGACTAAGACATGTAACTTTATCTCAATAAGTCCAACCAAAAGGGGCTAAAAGGGGGAGGAAGTCAGGAAGCTCCTTCTCCAACAACAACAATAATAATAACGGGGCCAGGCCGGGGCACTATTGGCAAGTGCTGCCTTCCACCATTGGGATGTGAAGTTTCCTTTTAAAATAAAATTACTGAAGGAAAAGAGAATCTTATTTAAATAAAATTATGACATGAATGCTGGCAGACACATCCTGCGAGTGTGGACATGCCAAGCACAAACGGGTGCTGGCGAGCTCCTCACAGCTTCCTCACGAGGGGAGGACCTTCGTGTCCATCTTTCGGGAGGAGACTGTGGCCCCAGGAGCTCCACTGAGAGCCCAGGTCTCCCAGCTCAGCGGCAGAGCAGGACGCCGGAACCAGGACCGTGCTTGCCCATGACACGAAACTGTCCCCACCCTCCTCTCGTTCCCCACCTGCTTGCAGACAGCACAACGGTCTGGGAGGCGCCCCACTTCCTCGGGGATACCCACCCATGGGGCTCCTCTCAGCGTGCCCCATGACTCGGTTTACCCCTCTGTCCACACTGCAGCCCTTCACACAGCTGACCCTTTAGCTTTCCTCTCTCCAGGCTGGACAAGTTCCTCCCAGCAGACACCGGGCCAAGGGGTGGCCCCGCGCCCAGGACCCAGTGTGGCGGGCAGCCCTGTCGCTCCGCACACCTCGAGGGCACAGCAAGCCGCATGCCCCTGCCACCCAGGACTTCCTGGGCCCCCCTGGGCCCCTCCAGCTAGTGTCCAGAACACGCCACCCTAATCTGTCCAGAGAAAGCCCCCCGCTGGGTGACCCCCACATTCCTGGCCTTTGAGCCAGTAATAGATAGTCCCCAGGCCCCTGGTAACATTTCTTTTTACAACGAAAGCTTTTTATAGTGTTAAATAGTAAGATAAGTGATTTTTTAAAAGCCAAAGAGCACAGAAGCTGCAGTGAAAGCGAGGGGCCCTCGGACTTCAGGAGTGGCCACTGTCCACACCTCTCTGAGCCTCTTTCCAAACCTGCCTGTGCGTGCACGCGCATGTGTGCCCACAGCCTCATTTGTCAACACGCAGACCGCAGGCATCAGACCCGCGGCTCTGCTCCCTGCTTTCCCACGGAAATATCTCTGGGAGCTTCCATCCCAGCCCCGCCTGCTGACAGAGGCCAACGCACGGCACCCCTGGTTTATGTCACAGTCCTGCCTTCTAGCAGGACACTGAGTGGCCTGGTGACACCGGGTGTACACAGTGCCACAGACGGCATCTGTGTACCCCCACCTTCTTCAGCATGTGTCAAGCTGCTCTGGGATATAGTGCCTGCCCCCCAAGGGCCCCTCTGGGGTTAAGGGAACAGTAGGGGACACAGTCCTGGCAGCAAAACTGACAGGTCGATGGGATGTGTGTCCCCATGTGGCATAACCCGGCTGCCCCACAGTGACTCTCTACGGGGGCGGCTCAGGAAGCTGGGAATGAACACATTCTCCCCCAGGGCTCCAGAAGGAGCCAGCCCTGCCCACTCCCTGACCCGAGCCCCGTGAGTCTGACCATGGACTTCTGACCCCCGGACATTACTATTCAGATATTATCCAGACACGTCATTATTAAAAGAATAAACGTGTGTTGTCTGAAGCCACTAAGTCTGTCCATTTGTTACAGCAGCCATGAGAAACTGACACTCTTGTGTGTCCCCTTGTTGGTGGCACATTAGAGTCACCTGGGGATCTTCACAAAAACACCCAGGCCGCACCACAGACCAAATTGGGACCCCCAGGCAGTGCTGGCGTCCGGATCTTTCTGAGGGGCAGCCAGGGTGGGGGACACTGCCCTGGACCTCCCGCCCCTGGAGCCCCCAGCCCTGCCCCAGGCGCCCTGCGTGGGCCGTGGGCACAGTCTCCTGCCCAACTTGACCGCCTGCTGCCATGGGCCTGTCTCCCCCCAACGCCTAGCAGGCTGCTTTCATTCTGTCTAAGCCTCAGTTTCCCCATCTGTAAAATGCCAGTGACAGTACCCTCCCCACTACGCTGCTATGGGTTCAAAATACGGAGACGTGTGCAGAGAGGCGGGCCCAGGGCCTGCCCACAGGGCCACCTGACACCTGGTGAGAAGGCGGTGTCTACCATCCAGACGGCGGTGCTGTCACCTTCACTCCAGAGAGGGGGACATAGGGCCCTCAGGGGATGGGTACTACGTCCCAGAGCAGACCTGGACCAGGCCCCACGCCCAGCCCTGGTCCCCGCTCACCCTGGGGGCCTCAGGCAGGTCAGTGCTGGCCCCAAGGCCAGGGCTCCTCCCACACCTTGAACCCTCCCAACCCCAGTGGCCGCTGGTGCCTGAATGTCCACGGTGCACAGGGCACAGCCGTGGAAGGCCCCACCGCCCGGCTCCACACGGCACCCCACCGGTTCCTTCTGCTGGCACCTATGGGACCCCACCAACAGCGGACAGGCCGCCAAGGCCTGTGCATGGAGCCGCGTCAGCAGGGGCACCACTGAGGGCCTGGGGGGAGGCTCCAGGGAGTGGGTAGGAGGAAGGCATTTGACCCTGCCTCAGCGCCAGGAAACTGCTTGGGCCCTAAGAACCATGCAGCCTGGAGAACGCGGGCCGCAGGGCGGGCACAGGGGACCAGGATGTGGCAGGCCAGGCCCGCCAGGCTGGGGGCCATGCTGGGGGGGTGGGGAGCAGAAGGGAACCTGGCTCACCTCGGGGTGCAGACAGGCACTGGGAGAGATTAGCAGCCTTCCATGGGCGGGCTCCCTCCCAGGAGCCACCACAAAGGATGGGCGGGCTGCCCGCTCAAGGCAGGGGTGTTTGGGGAGGATGCCCTAAGGGCTGTCTGGCTCTTCCTTAGTCCTAAAGCAAGGGCTGGGGATAAAGATGGGGGAGAGAACCCTTCGGAGTCTGGCTGGGAGCCCCACCACCTCCAGGAAGCCCTCCTTGACATCTTTGCAGGGCTGAGCACTTAAAGGAGACGGCTCTGGGTCCGGCAGACCTCGGCTTGAGTCTCATCCTGTCACTGACGGGCTATGCAACATACTCCTAAATCGAGGCATGGGTGGGGGGGCACTGGGAAAAGGACACAGCTCTTTCAGAGACTCATTGACACCCCCTCCCCAGCGGCGTGCCGTAAATGTTTAACAACCAGCTTTCTGAAAAAACAAAACAAAAAAGCACAAACGTCTGATTCGTAGCATCTGACCTTTCCGTGGAGTGAATCCTCCCACCGCGGTTGACCTCAAGCCACCAGCGTGACGTCACACAGGGTGGAGCTGGAGGAGGGGCGCACAGTTCAGCCCCAGCACGGACGGGAGTGCCCAGGAGGTGGCACAAAGACCACCACCAGAGTGGGCATCTGCTAAGGCCCAGGGCTGGGCTGGGGGCTCCCGAGCGGACTCCGCACCACAACCCTTTAGAATGGAAATCACCAGCTCCATCTAACTAATGCAAAGAGCGAGGCTCAGAGAGGGGAGGCAATGAGCCCAGGGTGCACAGCCAGGAAGTGTCAGAGCCAGGCTCACACCCAGGTGTGTCTGTCTCCAAATAGGGGAGGAAGGCTGATGGCAGGCACCCAGGGAGGATGGAAACCTGCCTCCTCCCGCATCCCAGGCTGGCCCGAGAGGCACCAAGACCGCGGTACCTCAGGCGGCAGCTTTTTATTAATAAGGCATTTTCCAAAAGTGAGCCAGGACGGGCAAAAATAGTGTTGGAACACCTCATCTGCCATCGTGGGGATGGGAGAAGGACCCAGCTGGGCACCAACAGGAAGACGGCGGGATTCCTGATGGGGAAGCCACCAGCTGGGCCAATTACCGTGTGGTGGCAGAGAAAGCATCCGTGAGCCACACGTTGAACAGAAAAGCGACAGCAGCTGAGTGGCTCTCCTGTGTTAACTTGCTTCATCTGCACAAGAATCTTATGAAGGCCATACCACTGGCCATGCCTCACAGACGAGGATGTGGAGGCTCAGAGAGGTTCAGGGACTTGCATGAAGCCGCCCAGCTAACTGCAGCCTGCAGACCTCCATTTCCTAGGCCCCCGAGCCAGCGTGTTCCCACCAGGCCATAGGGTTACAGCTAAGGACACACAGTTCAACATGTAACAGGGAGCTTCTGTACAGATGGATGCACCCAGTGACCAGCAGATAGAGACATACGGAGTATGTCCAGCCCACCAGGGTTCCGTGTGCCCCTTCCCGATGGACAGGTCCCACCACTGTCCTCATGGGCTGGTTTGCCCATCCCGGGATCCAGTGGACCCAATTCCTGTGCACAGAGTCCTGACCAGCCTGAAGGCCCCGCACAGTGGGGTTTCAGGATGCAGTACTGTGGTGCCCCTGGGGGAGACTAGATTTCTCTTGAACCACGATGAACAGCGACATCACAGACCCTGGGTCATCCCCCCACCCTTGTTAGGAGGGGGACAAAGTTACCAGAAGGAGCCCTCGGCCCTGCCACTCCCGCACAGCGGCCTGGCTTCCGTGGACAGCTGCAGCCAAGCTTCGTGGCCAGGTGTCTGCCCTGGAGGAACAGGGGCCGACGTGAGGCCGAGAGCCTGAGCCCCAGCCCCAGGGAGGGGCTCCAGGGATGGGGGGCCCGTGCAGGGGTGTGGCCCTGTCCTTCTCTCCAGCCCTGTGTACCACCTTGTCCAAGCTGCCCCGGGGAGGCGTCTCTGACTGCCCTGTCCACGCCCCTGGCCTCGGTGACACACCCCTGTCTCTGGGGAGGCAGCCGCCCGCCCCCTTCCTCCACAGGCCACATGGGTGGTCTTTCCAAGCCCAGCTCTGCTCGTGGCCCCCTCCTGGCCACCCTCCGATGGCTTCCCTAGAAGGTGACACAAAGGCCCCCGCCTTCTCCAACGCAGGGCCCTGCAGGGCGGGTCAGGCCAGCTGGGCGCACAGTAGGCACTCCTTAGGTGTCTGCTGGACGAAAAGGAGCCGCCGGGGGGGCAGGAGTCCCCGCAACGCCCTGCCCCGGGCTCAGGGGCCTGGGGCCGCCAGGGAGACCCCACAGCTGGGCTCTGACCCAAATCGGGCTGATTCCGCCAAGGGGGGAGAGGAGGCGGGGAGAGGGGCCAAGACAAGCAGAGGAACTTCCAGAGCCCCTTCCCAGGGCGCGCTGAGGCCAGAGCTGCTCTCACGCATGCTCCAGATTCCATCAGCAGGACCAGGAGCCAAGGGCTGACGACATCCCCACCACCGAGGATGCCGCCAGGGCCCCAGCCCCTCTCCCACCCCCCCACCCCCTCCAGGACTGTGAGGCCCAAGGGGGCTGCGGAGGGCAGAGGAAGTCTCCAGAACACCACCTCCCTTGGATGGCTGCCTCTGTGGGAGGCGATGGTTCTGGAAGAAAAACAAACAGTACTGGGGAGGGAGGAAGCAGGCAGCAGATGCCAGACCCGGCGTCGGGGGAGGTCAGGGCAGGCTGGTGGTGGCTGGGCTGGAGGGTGGCCCCCCGGGTGCCCTATGGCGCCAGGCCAGGCTCGGGTCCCCAGGCTCTTCCGGGTGGGCCTGGCAGGGAACCTGGGCAGAGAAAGTGTCCCTGGCAGGATGCCACCCCGAGGGGTCCTTCTGCACCCATGGCCAACACTGCCCCGTCTTGGGTCTGACAGCACTGGTGGGCCTCTTCTCCCTGCTGTCCACTCTTCTCCATTGCCCCTGCTGTGGTCAAGCCCGTGGCCTTCCTCCCACAGAACCCTTTATCCACTCCTTCAACCAGCAATCAGGGAGCTCCAAGGATGTCTCGGCCCGCTCAGGGCACTGGGGTTGGAACCGAGGACAGACGGGTCTTGCCCCTTCAAGCTTTCCCTCTCTCACCTTCCATGGCTCCCTAGTACCTTCAGGATAAGGCGAACTCCCCAGCAGGCACTCAGAGCTGTCAGCTCCTAGTCTGAACTGCCCTCTCAGGATGCCAGACCCACCCAAGCCCTGGGTGCTTATGCTCACGCTCTCCTCTGAGCCTTTGCTCAGGCGGTTGCCGTCCCCTCTGCCCGTGGCCCACTTCAGGAGTCTCCCTCGTCCCCCAGCTTTAAACTGGAGACCCCGAGTGTGAGGTCAAGGTGACATGCACGCACTGGGGGGTGGATGTAACTCACAGGAGATCCTGCAGGAGGGAGAAGATTGTGGGGCCCCAGGAAGGAGTGGCAGGTGGAGGTCTGGGAGGCGGGGCCCTGGTGGGAGCAGGAAGGTCATAGTTTGGAGGCCTCACAGGCAGGAGTTGTTCCCTCACAGTCCCTGGGGCGCTCCACCCACAGCTGGAGAGAAAACTGCTGCCTGTGGGGCACAGGTCACTCTCCGGCACAGGAACCTTCAAGGGCTCCCCACTGCCCGGCCACAAAGTCCCAGAGATGCTGGGTGTTGGCATCCAAGAGCGGGCATTCGCAGCCTTCATGCTGGCCCCAACCTCCCCTCCCACCTCTACCCTAGACCCACCCTCCAGCACTCCCAGGCCCATGCACCAGCCCATTTTACAGATGAGGCCGAGGCACAGACAGGTTAAGGCACATGCCCAGGTCACACAGCTCGAAGTAATGGGGCTGGGCTGGGAAGCTGCCAGGCTTTGCCATTCATTCATGACTGTGTCCCCGGTGGCCCCCGGAGCTTCGGCCAGAGGCGAGGACCCAGCCAGGCCGATACCACACAGCGGGTGTGATATGCATCTCTGCCGGCTTTATCACGCTCAGACTTTTCCGATTTTATTTTCATGTTGAAATCAGCATCTGGGGCATCCACACCGCCGGGGAGAGCCGCACGACCTCGGGCCAGGCGCTGGACCCCTCCGGGCCTCAGTTTCCCCTCTCTACGACAGGGGCGCGCGGCTGGTGCCTGAGGCCTCCGGCCGCGCGGGAGAAAGCCTGGTCCCGGGGCTCTTTCCGGTCCCGTGGCCGGGCCGCAGGCCTGCCCGGGAGCGACGCCGGCAGCAGGGGAGGGAGGGGCCAGGAAGCCCGCGGGGCGGCGCCCACCCGCAGCCGGGCCAGGCGCCGGAGGGGGCGCCCGCGGGGGCGCCGGCTGCCCCCAGAAACGCGCTCCAGATGCGCGCAGCGCGGCCAGCATTCCTGGAAGGTAACGCCGGCCGGCCGGGCGGGGGCCGGGGCGCAGCCCGCTGCCAGATGTGCCTCGCGAACAGCTGCCCCCGGCTAATAGGGTCAGCTCCTGGCTCCGGCGAGCCGCGCGCGCCGCCGCCCCCGCCCGCCTGGCACCGCGCGCTTCCTGGGCCGGGAGGGGCCGGAACCCGCCCTCCGCCCACGGCCTGGGGGCGGCCCGGCCCGCCCAGCCCCACCCCTGCGGGGGGAAGGGGAGGAGCCAGGACGCCTCCCCGCCCCCGTGGTCTCGGGGAGAGGGCAGAACCCGCTCCCGGCCCTCTGCGGTGGGAGGGAGCAGCCAGAACCCCCTTGGGGGCGGGAGGAGCCCAGAAACACCCCGGGCCCCAACCAACCCCTCCCTGCGGTTGCTGGGAGAAGCCAAACCCCACCCCCCAAGTTGGAGGCGAAGGGCTCGCTCTGAGTTCTCTTTTATTGGCCTTTCCCCTTCAGGGACGCGGAGGAGACCCAGCGCGCCGTCTGGGGCCGCGACCCGAGCGGGAGGGGCGCGCATCCCACGTGCCCCCAGGCTGGAGACCCCCGCTGTGGGCCGGGCCGGCTGCCAGGCAAGGGCAGCTGCCGGGAGCTTGGGGCTTCTGGGATTCCCGGCCCCCGCCACGAGGGATGTCACCCCCCAGCCTATCCCCTCCACCCCACCCCACCCCACCCCAGGAACACCCCGTCCCCATCCCGAGATGTGAGGTCACCTCCCTGGGGGTCGGGGGGAGGGAGGGAGGGAAGCCAGCAGGGGGCTCAGGGCCCAGATTCCGCGCCTCCCTTCCATCCAGGTCCCCGACAGGGCCGAGGGCAGTCGCCACCCCCCCCCCTCCGCCCCCTCCTCCCTAGATAAAGGCGCCGGCAGCCGCCTTTGTTTCTCGGGTGTAAACCGAGCCAGACGCGGTCTAAATCCCCCAGCTGGGCTGGATTTGCCGGCGGCCGCGGCTCCAGCGCCTCCCCGCCCGTCCAGCCCCGCCCGCCCGCTCGCTGCCTGGAGGGGGAGGCACAGGGGCCGGGCTGCCGCCGCCGCCGCACCGTCTCCCACCTGGGGGCCAAGGGCGGGGTAATTCGGGACCAGGCCCTTCGGCGTCCGCCCAGTGACCTCGGGCGGGTCACGTGATTTTCCTGAGCCTTGGTTTTCTTGTCCGTAAACTGGGAATGACGAGGACACAGCGCACAGGTTGTGGGGGGCTCAGTAAGCTCAGATGCTATTATTAGGGCCTGGAATGATGCTCACCTCCCGGCCAACCCACTGTGGGCCACGCTGCCCCATCTAACCACGCATCCCATCTCCAGGGCCCTGAGAACCGTAAGAGTCACTTAGGTGCCCATATGGACTCCTTAGGCACCACTCGTCCCCCCCTTCTAAGAACCAGACAATCAAGGAGGCTAGTGCTAGTATTAACCCACTGCACAAAGAAGCTGAGGCCCAGAACGGTCCCAAAGCTAGTAAGAGACAGGATTCTTATTAAAAATGAGTTAGTGGTCCAGAGAGGTAAAGTGACTTGCCGAAGGTCACACAGCAAATGAGAGGCAGAGAAAAGGGATGCCCAAAGGGCTACTATAGGAGAGGCAGGGGAGGGCACCTTCCCAGGCGTGGCTGAGGCTCCCTTGTAACGCTAGAGTGGGATCTGAAGCCTTCCGTAATCAGAGCCCTGGGAGACTCGTCAAAAACGCAGAGTCCTGGGCCTGGTCTGGCCTCCCAAACTCGAGTCCGTGGGGGGAGGCCCTGGAATCTGCATTATGACAAGGTGGGGGGCGGGGGTGAGGAGCTGCGTTCTGTGCTGCTGCCTCTGCGGTCCGTGCAGTGTATGTATGGGGGAAGGGTGGAGGGGCCTGGACCGCGGAGCCAAAGGCCGCTCTGAAGGGGCTCTCTGTCCCCTCCGTGCTCAGCTCACCAGCCCCGGGCCACCCAGGCTGGGGACACGCCTCACCTGGGCTGGTCCAGCCAGAAGGCGGCCGCAAGCCAAGCCCAGAACCTGCCAGGAGTTCTGCTGGGGGCGGTGCCCCCTGCCCAGGGCCATCAATCACCCAGAGAAGCTCCCTGTCAGCCGGCGTGCACCGCCTCCACCCGCACACCCCGCACGCACACGTGAACATGCCTGCACACTGGGCCACACACTTGTTAACCCGGTGCCTCCCTGGGGCTTTTCATCCCCATCCCAAGCTCGGGTGGGTGGGCGGTGATCGATAAAAAATGAGGAAGTAAATTAATGCCGGGCGGGTAACAGTGGTCTGGCAGGCACCCCCCAGCAGGGAGCGGGGTGCACCTGGTGCTGCGGCAAGAAGGCGACCACCCATCGCTGAGCATTCACTGATGAGCACAAGGCCCGGGGATGCGGGGGGTGGCATCCAGAGCCAGCAGCCTTCAGAGGGCCCGGGACCAGAGCGCAGGTCTCCTGCTCCAGCCCCTGCCCGCCTGCCACGATCTCCGACCCCTGGCTGCACACCCAGAAGCCCAGCCATGTAGCTAATGCTACACACTAGCACCTGGAGCCATTCACGCCTTCATCCTTCGTATCAGAAAGGACACCAACGCAGGCTTGAGGTCCTCAAGATGCCACCAGGGCGGAGAGCAGCTTTCTTCAGCTCGAGCAGTCAGGGAGGCCTCCAGGAGGAGGTGACACTTCAGCCGTCAAGGAAAAGGAGCTGGTGCTCTGGGCAGAAGCAGTACGGTGTCATATCCAAGGGTGGGGGGCTGTTGTTTCGGCCACACAACGCCCCACCCCCCCCAACTCCTCCCACCCCCCCACCCCCAGCCTAGGAAGGACACCAAGTGAGGGTGGGGGGAGGAGTGCCTTCTCTCACCTGACCACTCACACAGGAACTCAGCTGGGCCTCCGCAGGGCCCTCCTGGCTGCAGACCTGGCCTGAGGGTCTGTCCCTTTTGCTCCAGAGCCCAGATCCTGAGCGGGACAAGGCCCCAGGGAGCAGTCCTGTCCCTCTCTGCTCCTGACACTCAGAACCCATCCACCTGCCCCTCAGAGGGTGTCCAAGCGCCCGTCCCTCCCACGTGGGAGCCTGGGACCCCCGGGCAGCAGACTGGCGCTCAGGTGGGCAGCCCATTTCCATCCAGACATGAGGGCTGGCCTTTTCACTGGGCGCCCCCCGAGGCCCCTCGCAGCCAGGGCTTCTCCGTGGGGTTCACATGTTCTTTCGGGTTCAGAAGGCAGCTCCCGGGGAGGAAGTCGTAAAAACCCTTGGCCAGGTGCAGCCTGGTGGTGACAAACCCCCACCTCCTTGGGCTGAGGCCTGGGTTCTGGTCCACCTGCCAGAAAGGTCGCCGCTTTCCGCCTCCCTCCCCCAGCTGTGGGAAGAGAGTCTGCCCGGCCAGGCCCCATGAGCCTGGCCCTCCCGAAACCTGGGCAGAGGGACCGCCAAGCACGGCACCTGCCAGCTGTCAGCCTCGGGGTCCCCAGAGGCCAGCACTAGAATGACTCTCCATTGCTTTGCGAGTTTTTCCGCATCTACGTTGTCTAAGTTGACCAGGTGTCATTTTGTGCTGGGGGAACAGGAAGTGTGGTAAAAGACACTCACAGGAGGAAGGAGCAGAAATGGCCTCAAGAGAGGAGTGAAACTGGAGGTTGAGATGGGCTTCGGGGCCCAGGTGGGTAGTGGCCCGAGAGGAAGACCCAGTGCAGCCATCATACTCCTCACACAGGGGTCTCAGCCCGAGAGCCCCAAGGGAGGTAGGAAGCGGGGCCACAGGCAGCCAGCCACCCCTCCATTCCACCCAAGCATCCAACTCCTGGTCCATCTATCCACCCATCTAAGCATCCATGTGTCTGTCTAACCATCCACGTGCTCAACCATCCATCCACTCATCTGGCCATTCTTCCATCCGTCCATCTATCTGTCCACCCACCCACTCATCCATCCACCCTCATATCCATCCATCCATCCATCCACCCATCCACCTCTCACTATCATTCCATCCTTCCATTGATCCACTCATTCGTCCATCCATCTATACATCCATCTGTCCATCCACCCATCATCCATCCATCCTTCTAGCCATCCATCTATCCATTCTTCATCTTTGCATCATTCTGTGCTCCCACCCACTCATCCATAGTAAGCAACTTTTTCATTTTATCTAACCAGCATCTGTCTCTCCCCCACCCAGTGGGACTGTCAATCAACACAACCCTTTTCCCTTTATAGGGACGGGCATGTGCCCCATCCTGGGCCAATCAGAATCTGCCCTGGCACATTTGCTGGGAATTGCTCTTTCCCCTCCCTAGAGTTACCAGATGTCAGCCTAGAACTGCGGGCGGCCATCTCTGACAGCATGTTAGGAGAACCTGCCTAACATGAATGAATCCCACACAGGAGAGGGCATAGCTGAGGACGGAGAAAGGTGGAGCCTGGAGACATCACATGGGCCCTGGATCCAACAGTACCTGAAGCCAACATCACCCTCATCCATCACATGAGGCAGTAAACCCCCTTTTGCTAGAGCAGGTTGGAGTTGGGTTTGTGTCACCTGTAAACAGAAAGGGGTGTGGGTAACACAACGCCTTCTGGTGAATTACAAGGTGGTTTAGAACCTGCTGGATGCTCATCCCTGAGCCAGACGAGGCCACCTAAAAGACAAATAAACCCTGTCCCGGCTTGCCAGAGGCCGACCCCCAGCTGGAGAAGCAATGGTGAGGAGAACCAGGCAGCCCAGACACGAGGCCAGTGTGGAGGTGAAAGAGGCCAGACAAGGCCCCTCACCAAGCCTCAGTTTCCCTCTCTGTATGATGGAGACAGCACCCCATATGGCGCAGGGCTGCCCCCATAAAGTCCGAGAGGGTCAGATACTCATGGTCCCATTGCCCCTGCAATTCCAGGTCGACAAGTGGACCCGAGTTCGTAAAATCTTCTGGGAAACACTCTTGCCCCAAAGAGACAAGGGCAAGAGAGCCCCTCCCCCTTCCCATCCTGCCTTGGGTTGCTGTCATGTGAGAACGTGATGTTAGAGCTGTGGCAGCCAGCTTGCAACCAGGAGGAAAGGGCCACGAGAATCACACTTGGGTTGGCACTGATTTAAGGCAAAGGTCATCTCTTGTACACGTGAGCTGTGGGCTGCGGCTCCCGCTCTCACTGTTGGTTGCAGGAGCAGGTCTCATGAAGCAGTTAAGAACATGGATTCTGGTTTCAAATCCCAGCTCTGCTACTCGCGGCTGTGTGACCTGAGACAAATTACTTAACCTCTCTGTGTCTCCGTTTCCTTCTCTATAAAACGGGAATAGTATTTGTGAGTGGTAAATAATTTAGCACACAGGAAAGCATTTAGCATGGCGTTTGGCACCTAGAAAGTGTCGAGTAGACATCAGCTTTAATTAGCATCACAGTCGGAGGCTGTGGGGTGTGGGAGGGCCAGGCTGGGCCCGGGGAAGCCGGGCGGGCGCAGAGGCCCTGGCCAGCGGGAGCTGAACAGGAGCCGTGAGCATGCTCCCGGCCTTGGCACCGCCAAGGCTGGCGGGCTTGCTCTGAGTCTGCCCTGCCAAGGCCGGCGCAGCCGGCTCCAGCCTGCCGAGGGCTGCGGGGGAGGCGCCCCGGCCACAGCCCGCACCCCCTCCACCCGCCCGCCGCCCCTGCCGAACAGGAGCCAGGCTGGCAGCCCTGGAGGTGGGCGTCCCGTCGGCCGGGGGACCTCAGACCCGGGTCCAGCGATGCCCACTCCGCTCTGCAGGCCATGCTCCTTGACTCCCGGCCCGTCGGCCTCCCCTCGGTGGAGACGGCGGGTCCCGCGCCCTCCCGCTGGAGCCGAGCGTGGAAGCAATCGCCCTTGGCAGCCGTGCAACAGTGAGTCAAAAACAGTTGTTTGGCTTGTCGGATGCCCAGGCCCCGTGCGGCTCGGAACAGGCTGCCGGGCTGGGGGCCACGCAACTGTCCGGCGTGTTCTCCTCTGCAGTGAGGGCGGTGGCTCCAGGCCTGGGGGGCCCCAGGGTCCTTTGCAGCAGGGTAAACTGAGGCAGAAGGCGGCTGGCCTCCTTCTGCAGCCTCTCCTCCTCTGAGCAGACGCTGGACTCAAGAACACGTTCCCGCTGACCCCCCTCCTTGCCCAGAAGTGAATCAGACACGACTGAGCCGCCCTCCCACTGTCTGTGCCTCTACCCACAATCCCTGTGGTCCTCGCAGGGCCGAGAAGCTGCACACATCCCCGCCAGGCATGCCTGGGGGAGGGTCTCCGCGGTTCCAGCCAGCCCCTCCCGCGTCTCCGTGACGACCCCAGGAGAGGCGCTCTCATTGTCCCCGTGCTATAGGGGAGGCAGGACACAGGCTCAAGGCATGTGCGAACCTTGCCCGGGTCACCCGGCTGGCTCCTGGAAGGGCAGAGATTCCAACCCAGGCTTGGCTGACCTTAGAGCCAGGGCATGTCTGCACTGACGCAGCATTCCCAGAAGCTGCCGGCCCCAGGGCTTTGCCCTCCCTCTCCTGGCCATCCTGCACAGTGCTGCCCAAGAACAGTGTTTACAACCCGCCCCCTGCTCAACAACCTTCAATGGTTCCCCAGCACCCACAGGAGAAAACAAACCAAATCCCTTGCAAAGCCCTCCCCATTCCTGACCCCTGACATCACCCCCGTGACACACTTCTTTGTCACTGAGAGTCAAGGGATGGGGCTCCCTGAGAGCCTGGACTATGCACTGCCTCCTCCAGCAGGCCAGGCCCGCACCCACCACAGGGCCTTTGTGCGTGCTGCCTCTCTGCCTCACCACCCCTCCTTGGAGAGGCTGTCCCGGCCTCCCAGAGGCAGCACTCCCCCACCCTCTCCTGAAATACCTTCTCCATGGCGCCTCTCACTGCCCAGGACGTTCTCCTGGCACTGTTCTGCTGAGTGTGTGAGGCCCCCGATCAGACCGTGAGCCTGCGAGGGCAGGACCTCGCCTGTCTTGTTTATGGCTGTGTCCCCCGGGCTGCACACGGCCAGCGTTGAGGAAATGTTGAGCGAATGAGTGAATGAGTGAGTGAGTGAATGACTCTCTGTCTCCCGGGCTCAACACAGAGCCGGCGTGCATCCAGAGTCCTGGCTGGCCCGAAGAGGACCTCTCCTCCCATTTTCTCTGCCTCATCTTATCCTCCCCTACTCTAAGGTTTCCCTCAGGTGGCCCAACCACCCCCTACTCTGGCCCAACCTCCAAGACCCTCCCCATTCCTCTCCCCGACACTCCTCAACTGTGTAGACTTCCCCAAACTTGCCTATGCGTTTCCTGTTACCTCAGTCACCCTTTCTCCCCCACCTAGCCAGCCAACTCCTACACACCCCTCAAGAGCCCCTTCAAGTATGGCCTCCCTTGCAAGGCAGAGCTGATCACGCCCCCCTCTGACACCCTCTGTCCTGAGGACATACCTACTGTGAGGTCTACATGCGCTTGCCTCCACGGGACGCAATGCCTGCACACAGCAGGCACTCACTACACCATTACGGGGTAACCGACCAGTCCCTCTCAGTTCCTCCACAATGTACAGGCCTCCCAACTGGAGGGACTCATGGAGGGCAGGGCTGTCTTAGTCATTATGTCCTTAATGCAAAATCCAATGCCTGTCGGATGGATGGACGGACCAACAGACAGATGAGTGGGCACATGGAGGATGAATAAAAGGAAAAATGGATGGATGGATGGATGGATAAGTGGATTGGTGGATAGATGCCCAGAAGGAAAAAAAAAAAAAAGAGATGAATTGATGGATGGATGGATGGAAAGAAGGAATCAGGTAAGACAGACATATAAACAGATAAAAGGAGGAAGGAAAGGCAGATGGATGGAAAGATGGTGGGTGGATGCACGCATGGATAATGGAAGGAAGAATGCATGGATGGATGAGTGCATGAATGGAGAGATGGGTGATGATGGATGGATAGACAGAAGGAAGGAATACGGGATGTATGCACGCATGGGATGGACAGAAGAACAGAAAAGACGGATTGATAGGTGGGTGGATGGATGGATGGATGATGGATGGGTGGGTGGGTGGATGGAAGGAAAGAAGGATGCGTGGATGGATTGAGGGATGGATGGATGGGTGGGTGGATGGATGGAAGGAAGGATGGATGGAAGCAAAGAAAGAAGGAAGGATGGATGCATAGCTGGATGGGTGGATGGGCAGGCAGGTAACTGATGGGGGGAGAATGACCACTGCTTGAGTTACTTATTCCTTCACGGAATAAGTTTTCTGACCAGATGAAGACCCCAAAAAGGAGTCTCCCCCATTCTCACCACCAAGTGCTGCCGCTGCTCTGAGTGAGCGGAGGGGAGGGGCGGAATCTCATACCTCCCACATCCGCACATGCACACGCGCACACGCCCGCCACCACCCGGGCCACCAGGAGCAGCCCCACGGACAGTGTGGTGAGGCCGCCAGCACTGCCGCCTCCCGCAGGGGACACTCGCCGAGCCCTTGGTGCACAAGCACCCCTGCCTGCCCTCCGCGGAGACCCCACGCTACCCCAGCTCCACAACAGAGCCAGGCAGCAGGCTGCTCCCTCACCTATTCAAGGGGAAACTGAGGCCCAAAGAGGTTAGATTGTTGCCCATGGCCACAGAACTGTGGGTGGCGGGGCCAGGACTCGAACCCAGGCAGTCCGGCGCCGGAACCGACACTCTCAGCCACTCCACTGCCAGCAGGCCCCAGACTCGGCGGCATTTCCACTTCCCCACTTTGTGGCATATTCACTCTCCTTGTCTTTTATCTTTACCTTCTAATTCTTACTTCATAATTTTCCTTGAATCAACTCATTTTTTAAGCTTAAATAAATTTGAAATGTATATAACCATAAAAGGAAAGTCAGTATTAAGCAACATAAAGAGAAGGTAACCCTAAAAATACATACCATGAAAACGAAGCAGTGCTATTCCATTTTAGCGTGAGACCGCTCCCGGCGATCACTCCAGGGCCCAATGCCTATTCTTTCTCTACCAAAAAGGGAGATCAGCAAGTGTGGCGGTTTAAAGACATGTCCACAGACGCTCTGATGTGCCTCTTTGAAGAGGGGGAGCCCTGGGATACGGCCCAGAGTTAGTGATTTCCTTCTAATGAATAGAAGATGGTGGAAGTGACAGTGTGTGGCTTTCGAGACCAGGTCATCAGAGGCACGGCACCTTCCTCCTCGTTCTGTCTTGGATCACTCACTCTGGGCGAAGCCAACTACTCTACAGAGAGACCCACACGGCCAGGGACTGAGAGCCCTCCTGCCATCAGCTAGCAAAGGTACTGAGGCCCCCAGCCAGCAGCCCTGTGAGGACGCCACGCTGGAGCCCCAGCAAACCTTCAGATGAGACTGCAGCCTTGGCCAGCATCCTGATCACAGCCTCATCAGAGACCTGGAGCCAGAACCAAACAGCTGAGCCCCTCCCCACGGAAACTGTGAGATGATAAACATTTGTTGTGTTGAGCTGCTACATGTGGGGGTATTTTGTTACACAGCATAGACAATCACACAGCAAGTGTTAGAGAGGGTTAGAGGCAGCAATCCCAGGGGTACAAATGGACCCTGGTGGGCAGGACCCTGTATATTCTGTGATGCCATGTCCGTGCCTGCCCCCTCCTCCCTGCTCATCTGCTCCAGCCATGCTGGCCTCTGGCTTTTCCTACAAAACCCCAAACTCATTCCCACCTCTGGGCGTCTGCACTGACTGCGTTTCTGTTCCCTCTGCCAGGACCACTCCTCACCTGGCCTGCCCCTCGCTCCACTTAGGGCTTTGCTCAAAGGCCCCCTGACCACAGCATCGATTAGTCAATCGCCACAGAGCCTCGCCCTGTGGGACCCCCACAGCTGCGCAGGGCTTCATTCGCAACTGTGGCATAGCGCCCATCTCTGTGTGCTACTATGTTGCATACTTATTTGATACCAGGTTGCATATTCATTCCCTCAATGCTTCACCGTGGGGCTCCCCCAGCAGAACGTAAACTCCACAGGGGCGAGGTGGGTCTGTCTCGTCCAGGGCTGCGTCTCCTCCCTCCGAACAGCGGCCTGCACACAGTAGGTGTTCGAGAAACCTCTGCCGAGGGAACGATGGCACCTCGGGATCCTGCCAAGGGCTCAGCATCCAAGAAACCAGGGAGGCGGACTCCAGCTGAACTCGGCTCTCAACCCCAACTGGAACAGACCACGCTAATTTGTAGAGCCGCAAGCTAAACTCAAATATAAAAACGTTTCTCGGCCGCCAACCAGACCGAGGATTTTTTTTTTTTTTAATGAGTTTGGCTCCAAGAATTCCCCCTCTTGCTCCTAAACCTCCTCTTCCCTCTCCTCTCCCCTCCTCGCTCGCTCTCCCCATTTGCTCCTGTCATCAGTGCAGATTTTCCGACCATGGTTCTCCGCTCCTCTGCTCTCTCCACCAGCCTCAGGGGA